>NC_092116.1:15418720-15735387 GCF_045679555.1 Salvelinus alpinus
CTCAAACATACAAGTATTTTACACCATTTTAAAGCTACCCTTGTTGTAAATCTAGCCAAAGTGTCCGATTTCAAAAAGGTTTTACGACGAAAGCACACCAAACAATTATGTTAGGTATGAGCCAAGTCACAGAAAAAGACAATCATTTTTCCAGCCAAAGAGTGCAGTAACAAAAAGCAGAAATAGAGATAAAATTAATCACTAACCTTTGATGATCTTCATCAGATGACACTCATAGGACTTCATGTTACACAATACATGTATGTTTTGTTCGGTAAAGTTCATATTTATATCAAAAAATCTGAGTTTAGGCGGGACGCTACTGTCTCACTTGGCAAAAAGCCTGAGAAAATGCAGAGCGCCATATTCAAATTAATTACTATGAAAATTACTATAAAATCAAACTTTCATTAAATCACACATGAAAGATACCAAATTAAAGCTACACTGGTTGTGAATCCAGCCAACATGTCAGAATTCAAATAGGCTTTTCGGCGAAAGCATACGATGCTATTTTCTGAGGATAGCACCATTGTAAACCAAGAGAGATGAGCATATTCCAACCCTGCAGGCACGACACAAAACGCAGAAATAAATATATAATTCATGCCTTACCTTTGACGAGCTTCTGCTGTTGGCACTCCAATATGTTCCATAAACATCACAAATAGTCCTTTTGTTCGATTAACTCCGTCGATATATATCCAAAATGTCCATTTATTTGGCACGTTTGATCCAGAAAAACACAGGTTCCAACTTGCTCAAATGTGACGACAAAATATCTCAAATGTTACCTGTAAACTTTGCCCAGACATTTCAAAGTACTTTTGTAATACAACTTTAGGTATTTTTTAATGTTAATAATCGATAAAATTGAAGACGGGGTGATCTGTGTTCAATACAGGATTAAAACCAACCGTAGCATGCCTTCTGGTCCTGCGCTTCTATCTCACAGCACACCTAGAGTGACTCGACTTCAAGATGGCCGTATTTCTTCATTACACAAAGGAATAACCTCAACCAATTTCTCTAGACTGTTGACATCCAGTGGAAGCCGTAGGAACTGCAGCAAGTCGCTTAGAAATCTGGTTTCCCAATGAAAACACATTGAAAAGAGAGTGACCTCAATTTTCTTTAATTCTGAATGATTTGTCCTCGGGGTTTCGCCTGCTAAATAAGTTCTGTTATACTCACAGACATGATTCAAACAGTTTTATAAACTTCCGAGTGTTTTCTATCCAAATCTACTAATAATATGCATATCTTATCTTCTGCGGATGAGTAGCTGGCAGTTTAATTTGGATATGCTTTTCATCCAAACATGAAAATGCTGCCCCCTACGCTTTAAGAAAAAATCATCCTTTGTTCAAAAATAGCTTTTTTCCTTCTACAGATTACAATTGATCATTTCCGACTAATTGAAAATGAAATTTTGTTTAAAGTAACGCCCTTTCTTAAAAAAGCCATACAAAGCTGGTTAGAATTTCAGTTTTATCCTCCAGAAAAGATAGAACAAATATTACAACAAATGTTATGGTTAAACTCAAATATATTGACTCATAAAAAAACATTCTTTATGGAAATAAATGTTTAAAAATTGTATTTATTAATGATATTATGAAAAGAAATGGAGGAGTTATGTCACATATGCAGTTATCGACAATATATGGGAATATCTGCTCAATACAAATTTACAACCACCTGATTGCAGCACTACCACAAAAATGGAGGAGGCAAGTGGAAAAGGGAGAAGGTAGGGAACTTGTTTGCCTGCCATATATTGAAGATACAAATTGGCTGAAAGGAACTGGCATAAATAGAAAAATATACCAGTTTCATCTGAGGACAAAAATGTTGACAGCTGCACCATACAGGTTGCAAAGTAAATTGGAGGAGATTTTCAATGTACCAATTCCATGGCACATGGTTTATGAACTGGTACAAAGAAAAACTACACTTGACTCAACAATGACTTTTTCAATTTAAATGATTATATAAAATTCGTGCCACCAACAGAATGCTATATGTATGGGACATACACCAATCTCAGCTCTGTAGATTTTGTTGCGAAGAGACAGAATCAATAGATCACTTATTTTGGTATTTCCCCAATATAGCTTGTTTCTGGTCACAGGTTCAGGAATGTGTGAAAGGCCGTATCTATTCACTGACGAAATCCTGGGCGGGACAGCATGAGACGAAATGAGACTCAGAGACGTGACTTCAACAAAAATAAGGAAACTGTATTGGGAGTTCTTCTTTCAACTCTCTCAGGGACCGTACAAACAAAGGCCAGGGTAATGGCTATCCAAACAAAGAAATTAACTAACAGTTGGTACCCAACGCCACTCCAACAGCTTGAGCGGAACCTATAACAGGGCAGCCTGTTGTCCTGGAATTCAACATAGTCTCCAGCTCATAATCACTCTCTCCCTTCTGCCCCTTCAGTCAGGTCCTTAATAAGAGAACACAACCAATAATCAGTCAATTGGCCTCAGGTGAGCTCATCAGTAGCGGCTGTACTGCGGAGCAGCTCCAGGAGGGGGCGCAGTCGGACCACTTGATCCGGCTGATCCCTCACAAATGGTTAAAAAATCACTACGTGCACTTAAAATTAACCTTACAAATAGCAATGTTGGGCGATCTGGAAAGCCATAGCCAGTAAATAAATAATATAATAATACTCGTAGGAAAGGTTTTCATCTTTAGCTCACAATCTGTTGATAATATACGATTAGAAAGATTCAATTATTTTGTAAAACATCACAGCACAATTGAAAAATATATGGCACATGGAAACCAAACAAGGGCGGTCTATGGAGACAGGTGGGATGGGTTGAGAGTGGCTGAGGGTTTGCGATTAAAGAGTTTGTTTGGTATGTATTGTTGTTATATATAAAAGTACCATGTATGTAAAATGTATATGTAAAATGTATATATTTTTTATATGTAAAATGTACAGGTAAAATGTATGTATATGTAGCAAAAAAGCTGTAAAAAAACCTAAGATATTTGTCCTCCGAAGAGGGGGGGGTGGTAGAGGGGTTAAAAAAAAAAAAAAAAATCAAAGTTAACAGATTCAACATCATCACTACTGGCCTTTCAACTTCTGAGGTCACAAAGAATACATCTTATTTCACTACTGCCAGAGGGACTAGGTCAGTAGCTAATACCACAGTGTTTATTGGTTGCTATCACAAGTCCCATCTGAAACTCTAATAGCAGGCTGGTTTTTATATGTCTGCTCAGATCAGAGGGGCTGGTCTGGTCTTTTCACAGTAAACAGAATAAGAAAGGACATCTCCTCCCCTTCGATTCATCTCTAGGTTACTGGTAGTCTCCCTAGGCAGACGGGTTGCCTCCCACATGAACAATGTGGCAAGGGAGATGACCCAGTGATGTTGCTTATGTGTTGCTTTAAGTCTGGGATTAAAGAGACTAGGGAACTGAGCTCTTAGAGCACTCAAAACACTGAAGTTGTGGTTCAAGGGTTTAGGTACTTACAGAATCGGTCAACGACGGTTCATGTTCCGATCTATTGTAACTGTTGTATGAAATTCATGTCAGTAACATTTTCTGCTACGATAACTTTGGCAGTTACTTAGATGTATTATTATATGAAATGACAGCTTTTATTCTCTTATTAATAACTTATCATCTGCTCTAGAGCTGAATATAAAGTTATTATTTAAAAAGCAAGCACACAATTCATGATTTTATTTCACGTACAAATTCCAGGATGCACTGTATTGATTGTGATATAAAAGCATTAATGGTAATGATAGTGATTTTAACCCACACAATGTTTAGAACTTTTTGCGCCTTTATTGCTTGAACGGTTCCACATAACCATTTTAATTTTCTGTTTCCTGGTATGACATAAAAATAGCATACAGCATAAAAAAGAACGACTTCTCATCGAAGAACCACAAAAGACATCTCACAGTCTACCTGCTTCTGAAGGTGATGGTGATGGTCAGGTCTACTCCGTGTCTAGAAGGGGTGGAGATGCAGAAAACAAGACTGGATACACAGAGTCAAATTCACACACGGATGGATGGGTCAGCACACAGCTAATGAGAGTGTGTACCTTAGGTTCTCTCTGGCAACCAAATGTGTCTGTGTGGAGGGAGGAACCTGTGTGTGTGTGTGTGTGTGTGTGTGTGTGTGTGTGTGTGTGTGTGTGTGTGTGTGTGTGTGTGTGTGTGTGTGTGTGTGTGTGTGTGTGTGTGTGTGTGTGTGTGTGTGTGTGTGTGTGTGTGTGTGTGTGTGAGTGCGTGTCACTCATGACATTGTCATACTGTCATAGAGTGACCTGGATCTGGGTCATCTCCCTAAACACCTGCCTGCAGCCCACTGGGCACCTTGGATATAATATCATTGGTGTGTGTGCGCTTGTCAATGCATTAATGTATGTGTGTGTGGAGATAATATCAATGGTCACAGCTGTGGTGTGTGTGTGTGTCACTGTCACTCGTGACAATGTCATTGTATATTTCTTTGAGTGACCTGGATCTCGGTAAACTTCTGCCTGCAGCCCTCTGGGCATCGTGTGTGTATGATGGATGAAATGAGACACTTGAAAATAAGTTGTTCATATCATTGCAGAGTTTTGATGAGCCAGAGGACTATTATGTGTTGTATTGTTTGTTGACAGGGAGTTTTATATATACAGTGCTTTCGGAAAGTATTCAGACCCCTTGACTTTTTCCACATTTTGTTACATTATTCTAACATGGATTCAATTAATTGTTTTCTCATCAATCTACACACAATACCCCATAATGACAAATTGAAACCAGGTTTTTAGAAATTTTAGCAAATGTATTAAAAATAATATTTACATAAATATTCAGATCCTTTGCTATGAGACTTGTTGAGACCTGTTTCCATTGATCATCCTTGAGATGTTTCTACAACTTGACTGGAATCCACCTGTGGTAAATTAAATTGATTGAACATGATTTGGAAAGGCACACACCTGTCTATATAAGGTCCCACAGTTGACAGTGCATGTCAGAACAAAAACCAAGCCATGAGGTCGAAGGAATTGTCCGTAGAGCTCCGAGACAGGAGTGTGTCTAGACACATCTGGGGAAGCGTACCAAAACATTTCTGCAACATTGAAGGTCCCCAAGAACACAGTGGCCTCCATTCTTAAATGGAAAATGTTTGGAACCACCAAGTCTCTTCCTAGAGCTGGCCGCCCGGCCAAACTGAGCAATCGGAGGAGAAGGGCCTTGGTCAGGGAGGGGACCAAGAACCCGATGGTAACTCTGACATTGCTCTAGAGTTCCTCTGTGGAGATGGGAGAACCTTCCAGAAGGACAACCATCTCTGCAGGAACTACACCAATCAGGCCTTTATGGTTGAGTGGCCAGATGGAAGCCACTCCTCAGTAAAAGGCCATGACAGCTCGTTTCTAGTTTGCCAAAAGGCACCTAAAGATTCTCAGACCATGAGAAACAAGATTGTCTGGTCTGATGAAACCAAGATTGAACTCTTTGGTCTGAATGCCAAGCGACACATCTGGAGGAAACCTGGCACCATCCCTACGGTGAAGCATGGTGGTGGCAGCCTCATGCTTTTTAGCAGCATCATGTTTTTTAGCAGCATGGACTGGGAGACTTGTCAGGATTGAGGCAAAGATGAACAGAGCAAAGTACAGAGAAATCCTTGATGAAAACCTGCTCCAGAACACTCAGGACCTCTGACTGGGGCGAAGGTTCACCTTTCAACAGGACAACGACCCTAAGCACACAGGCAAGACAACGCAGGAGTTGCTTCAGGACAAGTCTCTGAATGTCCTTGAGTAGCCCAGCCAGAGCCTGGACTTGAACCCGATCAAACATCTCTGGAGAGACCTGAAAATAGCTGTGCAGCAATGCTCCCCATCCAATCTGACAGAGCTTGAGAGGATCTGCAGAGAAGAATGGGAGAAACTCCCCAAATCCAAGTGTGCCATCGACAGAGCAGTCACAACATTCAGCCAGCATGATAGATGTTAACAAAGAGCAAGATCAACCAATGACATTCCCATTTTTGCTCTTTTTCAACTAAATGGTTTATGTCACCATAGGTCTGTCAGATCCATGTGGCAAAGTCATTATAGCTGTCACTATTCTTGACCTGTGAAACCTAGTGTCTAGTCACCACAGCTGACCCCTCAGGCCGGGATGACATTCCCCCTGGTCCTCCAGATCACGCTTAAAGGGGAAACCTGCAGTTCAAAATAACAAAAAGGCCACCAGACTGCTCTTTTTGGTAAAAAGCTGAGGGATAGCACTAGAGAAATGTAACTACTCTCAAATTCATAGAAAGAGCTATGGATGCAAGGACAGAAGTTTTAACCATGTTTTAAAGCTATACAATGTTTGTTTACAATTGGATTGTTTACAAACAATGGAGTAAAGCAGGCTTATATTTTGTGTTCTGATGGAGTGCGACAGTTGAACTAAGCTCCTGCTGCATTAATAAGTGATATTCTTCAAGATTCAATTGATATAGCGTTATAGCATTCATTTCAAAGTCCAAAGATGGATGTAGCAATTGCTGATTAACCCCTTTAAATGAATCAGATCAGCACTACCACTCTGAGACACTTTTTGAATAGGCGCCCTGGTCCATAATAGTTATTCATGGTCCCTCAGATGGGGTTTTGTAACTTAGGGTCCTTGCATAATGTAACAACTGACTGGGCACTGATTGGTAGAGGGCTCAGTCAGCTGTTACAAGCTCTCCTTTACAGGTTTGGCAGGGGTAGGCCGTCATTGTGTAAAAAATACCTCTTAACTAGAACTGGACATTGAGGCCATTTCTCTGAAAGTATGTCACTTCACTTGCAAATGTGAATACCTGCATTTTCAAATGTCTATATACCCGGTAGCCTACTAATGGATCTAAAAGAAAAACCATGCAAAGTGTACATTGTTTTTCTTCCACAAATATTTATTTTAGATGAATAGGAATATGAATGTGGTCTGCACATTTATGAACGTGATTTGATAATTTTTCATAGACTACCCGTGGACTCAATTAAATCACACTAAGGATGGGAATGTAGAGGTCCACAAAATTAACTTTCCATAGAGCCAGTAATTTGGGTAACATAACTGACAGGCAGTATCTCCAATAGAGATGCCTAAAATAGATATTTTGCAAAATGATTGGATGAAACACAGACCGGCCTCTAACTGTCAAACCAATGAAAAATATCTATATTTGATTTGCGGTCAGGTTGACCAATGATAAGTCAGTATGCTATTTTGGGTGTATCTTTCAAGAATGAGGGTGGGATTATCGAGATCATTCAGTACCTCACTGATGTACTCTGTCGGCGTGCGTTTGAGGGACGGGCGGTTGGAGTATAAGGAGTTGTAGGGCTATAGTGCACCACAAACGCTTAGTTCGGGAGGAGACTTTTTTGCTAAATTATACTTAAAAAACAACAAAAGGAATCAGCGATGACTTAATACAGTAACTTCTCCGACTGCTGCATGTATACGCCTGTTTTGGCATCCCGCAAGTGACGGAATCAAGGTGTCGATGATAGCTAGCTGCTTGCTAACATCTCCCTTTCACATAGCATCATTAGCTTTGAAGCACATTGCAACTAGACCGCCGCGGGCCCCCTCAACGCAGGACAGCACCTTGCTAGTGCCGTTGCACGCTAGCTAACAAAGGTATCGTCGATAGTTTGCTAACGTTAGCTAGGTAGTGAGCTAACGTCAAGTTGACCGCTGGAGACGCTAACGTTAGCTATTCGTTGATCCCATAATCAACACCCAACTCCCCGATCCCTTCACCCCTCTCCCTCCACCTCCCGAAACACTGGAAATCCACAAGCGGCCGGAGAGCGGCGACGGGCCAGCGGCAGAGAAGCTGGGGGTGGTACCGGAACCGCACGGAGTCGTAGCGGCTCAATCAGAGAAGCCCAGTCGTGGGGACCTACCGACGACTATGGACGGGCTGGCGGTGGAGGTTCGCGGTTCGAACGGGGCCTTCTACAAGGTAAATGAAATAGTGCAGTCATTAACGTTAGCTAAGGATGCACAACTGGTAAACAATTGCAAATATGGATGTCGACAGAGTTTTGTTCTAACTAGTTAGCAAATACCAAGCTAGCGTTGGTAACGTTAACTAACTAGCTGGCAGATTTGGTTAGCAGCATCATTCATTGAGAGTAGGCCCAAATGTTAAGATCGCTATTCCTAGATTTTTTTTTTCTTCATCAGGTCACGGTTGGCCGTTGTGGAGCACGCTTGTTTTGGCCTGGTTTTGGTCAATTCCAAATGTCTATTTTTACACTTTGTTGGCTGTCTTGAGCTAGTCAGCTAACCATCTTCTCGGGGCACTCCTTTCTTTGGTAGGAGTTGCTAGCTAATCACTCACATTTGCTAGCGAGAATAAGGGCGGTGGAAGGATGGCAAATCTAAAATGTTATGAGATCTCGACCTGTTTGTTTACTGGCCCGGGTGAGACATAACAAAGTAAGTAGCCTAACTGACGTAATGTATTTGATTAGTCTTTCTAAGCAGGTACCTACCATAAAGCTGTCAAATTATTTCCACTTTCGCACATTGTTTCCTAACAAGTTTTTTTTCTTCCAATTTCTCATTCAAAGGAGGAGGCTGAGTCAGCCTACGTTATTACAGTGAATCAAATTATTTACATTGATAGTCAGTCATATCATGGCTGTTTCCAAACATCACACTACAGTGACATAACCAAATTAGGTGACTCAACATAAGGTAGTCAATGCATTTATTTTCATTATGAGGATGTCAGTTATTTTATTCAGTGACTCAAGTTGAGTCAAATGACTACATTTAATGTCAGCAAGGCAGAAGTCCCCGTGCAAATGCTTGCTGTAGTTTAGTAAAACAGACAGTTTGTGTACTGGCAGACAGTTGAATAGGCCCTAGTAATTTGCTATGGGTTGAATGGCTCAGTTGAGCCTGCCTGACAGTAACTAAAGAACTGAAGCAGGTGTTGGTGGAACAGGTGATCCTAATCTCAGCACTCTGCCAGTCCAAATGATCATTCACTCTGTCCTGTTTTTTCTCTAGCTCTGCTCTCCCCTTGTGGTTTAGACCCCTCAAATTCAACTCTGGACCTCGAAGCCAGTTCCACTGCATTTTTAGATTGTTTCCATATATTTAGGGATGGATTTAGACCTTGGACACCAGGTGGGTGCAATTAATTATCAGGTAGAACAGAACCAACTGGCTCAGGATCTCATAGGGTAAGAGTTTAATACCCCTGGTTTGGACTATGTTTACTCTCCTCCCTCACACGTGTTCTGTTAACTTTGTGACATTTTGGCTCTACGGCCTGAAAGTATACAATCCATTCACCTTTACAGTACCTTTAATTTTTACATTTTGTTGCCTTACAGCCTTCATTTAAAATATATTAAATTGAGATTTTTTGGGTTAACTGGCCTACACACTACCCCGTGATGTCAAAGTGGAATTATGTTTTTGAAAATGTTTACCAATTCATTCAAACGAAAAGCTGAAGTGTCAATACGTGTTCAATCCCTTTGTTATGCTAGCCTAAATAAGGAGTGAAAATATGCATAACAAGTCACATAATAAGTTGCATGGACTCACTCTGTGTGCAATAAGTGTTTAACATAATTTTTGAATTACCCCATCTCTGTACCCCACACATACAATTATCTGTAAGATCCCTCAGTGGAGTAGTGAATTTCAAACACAGATTCAACCACAAAGACTGGGAAGGTTTTCCAATGCCTTGCAAAGAAGGGCACCATTGGTAGATAGGTACAAAAAAACCACATTGAGTATACCTTCGAGCATGGTGAAGTTCATTACGCTTTGGATGGTGTATCAATACACCCAGTCACTGCAAAGATACAGGCGTCGTTCCTAACTGTTGCCGGAGAGGAATGAGCGGTTGTGCCGGGATTTCACCATGAGGCCAATGGTGACTTTAAAACAGTTACAGAGTTGAATGGCTGTGATAGGAGAGCACTGAGGATAGATCAACAACAGTGTAGTTACTCTACAATACTAACTTAATTGACAGAGTGAAAAGGAAGCCTGTATAGAATAAAGTAATATGGCAAAGAAATTCACTTTTTGGCCTGAATACAAAGTGTTATGTTTGGGGCATATCCAACACATTACTGAGTATCACTCTACTAATTTCCAGCATAGTGCTGGCTGCATCATGTTGTGGGCATGCTTGTAATTGTTAAAGACTGGAGTTTTTCAGGATATAAAAATGAAATGGAGCTAAGCACAGGGAAAATCCTATTGGGAAAACCTGTGTCTGCTTTCCACCAGACACTGGGAGATTAATTCACATTTCAGCAGGACAATAGCCTAAAAAACAAGGCCAAATCTACACTGAAGTTGATTATCAAGAAGACAGTGAATGTTACTGAGTGGTCAAGTTAGATTTGACTTAAATCTACATGAAAACCTACTGCAAGACCTGAACATGGTTGTCTAGGAATGATTAAAAAAAACAAAAAAACAATGGGAAAATATTTGCATAATCCAGGTATGGAAAGCTCTTAGACTTAACCAGTCTCAACTGTAATCACTGCCAAAGGTGCTTCAAAGTATTGACTCGGTTGTAAATAAGATTTATGTGTTTCGTTTGAAACAATTTTGGTGCGAAAAAAAAATCTAATTTTGTCATTATGGGTTATTTTGTGTAGATGACTGAAAGTCGATTTTTATCCATTTTGAATTCAGGCTGTAACACAGACATGTTGATTTAAAGTCAAGGGGTATGAATACTTTCTGAAGGCACTGTACTAATCTCCTCTCACTATTCTTCATATCAAGCACACGAGTGCGATTTCGACATCCCGTAATTTATCTAGGAATCCTGTGAGAGCAGCACCTTTGACTTCTTTATATACAGTATCAGTCAAAGGTTTGGACACCCCTACTCTTTCCATAGTTTATTTGTTTTTACTGTTCTCTACATTGTAGAATAATAGTGAAGACATCAAAACTATGAAATAAAACATTTGGAATCATGTATTAACCCAAAAAGTTTTAAACAAATTTATTTGAACTTGTTCAAAGTAGCCACCCTTTGCCTTGATGACAGCTTTGCACACTTGGCATTCTCTCAACCAGCTTCATGAGGTAGTCACCTGGAATTGCATTTCAATTAACAGGTGTGCCTCGTTAAAAGTTTGTGGAATTTCTTTCGTTAATGCATTTGAGCCAATCAGTTGTGTTGTGACAAGGTGGGGGGGTAGTAGTACAGAAGATAGCCCTATTTGGTAAAAGACCAAGTCCATATTATGGCAAGAACAGCACAAATAATCAGAGAAATGACAGTCCATCGTTACTATGAGACATGAAGGTCAGCCAATCCGGAAAACCTCAAGAACTTTGAAAGTTTCTAAAAGTGCAGTCGCAAAAACCAACAAGCGCTATGATGAAACTGTCTCTCATGAGGACTGCCACAGGAATGGAAGACCCAAAGTTAACTCTGCTGCAGAGGATACGTTTATTAGTTACGAGTTTCAGAAATTTCAGCCCAAATAAATGCTTTGGATTTCAAGTAACAGTCATCCCAACATCAACTGTTCAGAGGAGATTGTGTGAATCAGGCATTCATGGTTGAATTGCTGCAAAGAAACCACTACTAAAGGACACCAATAAGAAGAGACTTGCTTGGGCTAAGAAACACGAGTTATGGACATTAGACCGGTGGAAATCTGTCCTTTGGTCTGTGTCCAAATTTAAGATTTTTGGTTACAACAGCTTTGTCTTCGTGAGATGCAGGTTAGGTGGACGGATGCTCTCCGCACATGTAGTTCCCACCGTGAAGCATGGAGGAGGTTGTGTTATCGTGTGTGGCTGCTTTGCTGGTGACGCAGAAGGTGATTTATTTCAAATTCAAGGCTCACTTAACCAGTATGGCTACCACAGCATTCTGCCGTGATATGCCATCCCATCTGGTTTTTCAACAGGATAATGACCCAAAACACCTCTAGGTTGGGTAGGGGCTATTTTACAGAGAGAGAGAGTGATGGAGTGCTGCATCAGATGACCTGGCCTCCCCAATCCCCCGACCTCAACCAAATTGAAATGGTTCGGGGTGAGTTGGACCGCAGCATGAAGGAAAAGCAGCCAACAGGTGCTCAGCATATGTGGGAACTCCTTCAAGACTGTTGGAAAAGCATTCCTCAGGAAGCTGGTTGAGAGTTCCAAGAGTGTGCAAAGCTGTCATCAAGGCAAAGGGTGGCTACTGTGAATAATATAACATCAAAATATATTTTGATTTAACATTTTGTTTACTACCTGATTCCATATGTGTTATTTCATAGTTATGGCTTCACTTATTCTACAATGTAGAAAATAGTAAAATTAAAGATAAACCCTTGAATGAGCAGGCATGTCCAAGCTTTTGACTGGTTATGTATGTGTTTATTGGGGTGGCGGGTAGCCTAGTGGTTAGCGCGTTGGGCCAGTAGCCGAAAGGTTGCTAGATCGAATCCCCGAGCTGACAAGGTCAAAATCTGTTGTTCTGCCCCTGAACAAGGTAGTTAACCCACTGTTTCTAGGCCGTCATTGTAAATAATAATTTGTTCCTAACTGACTTGCCTAGTTAAATAAAAAAAGTATATACAGTGGGGAGAACAAGTATTTGATACACTGCCGATTTTGCAGGTTTTCCTACTTACAAAGCATGTAGAGGTCTGTAATTTTTATCATAGGTACACTTCAACTGTGAGAGACGGAATCTAAAACAAAAATCCAGAAAATCACATTGTATGATTTTTAAATAATTAATTTGCATTTTATTGCATGACATAAGTATTTGATCACCTACCAACCAGTAAGAATTCCGGCTCTCACAGACCTGTTAGTTTCTCTTTAAGAAGCCCTCCTGTTCTCCACTCATTACCTGTATTAACTGCACCTGTTTGAACTCGTTACCTGTATAAAAGACACCTGTCCACACACTCAATCAAACAGATTCCAACCTCTCCACAATGGCCAAGACCAGAGAGCTGTGTAAGGACATCAGGGATAAAATTGTAGACCTGCACAAGGCTGGGATGGGCTACAGGACAATAGGCAAGCAGCTTGGTGAGAAGGAAACAACTGTTGGCGCAATTATTAGAAAATGGAAGAAGTTCAAGATGACGGTCAATCACCCTCGGTCTGGGGCTCCATGCAAGATTTCACCTCGTGGGGCATCAATGATCATGAGGAAGGTGAGGGATCAGCCCAGAACTACACGGCAGGACCTGGTCAATGACCTGAAGAGAGCTGGGACCACAGTCTCAAAGAAAACCATTAGTAACACACTACGCCGTCATGGATTAAAATCCTGCAGCGCACGCAAGGTCCCCCTGCTTAAGCCAGTGCATGTCCAGGCCTGTCTGAAGTTTGCCAATGACCATCTGGATGATCCAGAGGAGGAATGGGAGAAGGTCATGTGGTCTGATGAGACAAAAATAGAGCTTTTTGGTCTAACTCCACTCGCCGTGTTTGGAGGAAGAAGAAGTATGAGTACAACCCCAAGAACACCATCCCAACCGTGAAGCATGGAGGTGGAAACATCATTCTTTGGGGATGCTTTTCTGCAAAGGGGACAGGACGACTGCACCGTATTGAGGGGAGGATGGATGGGGCCATGTATCGCGAGATCTTGGCCAACAACCTCCTTCCCTCAGTAAGAGCATTGAAGATGGGTCGTGGCTGGGTCTTCCAGCATGACAACGACACGAAACACACAGCCATGGCAACTAAGGAGTGGCTCCGTAAGAAGCATCTCAAGGTCCTGGAGTGGCCTAGCCAGTCTCCAGACCTGAACCCAATAGAAAATCTTTGGAGGGAGCTGAAAGTCCGTATTGCCCAGCGACAGCCCCGAAACCTGAAGGATCTGGAGAAGATCTGTAGGGAGGAGTGGGCCAAAATCCCTGCTGCAGTGTGTGCAAACCTAGTCAAGAACTACAGGAAACGTATGATCTCTGTAATTGCAAACAAAGGTTTCTGTACCAAATATTAAGTTCTGCTTTTCTGATGTATCAAATACTTATGTCATGCAATAAAATGCAAATTAATTACTTAAAAATCATACAATGTGATTTTCTGGATTTTTGTTTTAGATTCCGTCTCTCATAGTTGAAGTGTACCTATGATAAAAATTACAGACCTCTACATGCTTTGTAAGTAGGAAAACCTGCAAAATCGGCAGTGTATCAAATACTTGTTCTCCCCACTGTATATACATATACTATAGTTCAAAAGTTTGGGGTGACTTGGAAATGTCCCTTTTTTTTTTTAAAGAAAGGCACTTTTGTCCGTAAAAATAACACCAAATTGATCAGAAATACAGTGTGGACATGGTTCATGTTGTAAATGACTATTGTAGCTGTAAACCGCCCATTTATCATTTATCAGCAACTATCACTCCTGTGGTCCAGTGACACATTGATTTAGTTAATCCAAGTTTGTCATTTTAAATGGCTAATTGATCATTAGAAAACCCTTTTGCAATTATGTTAGCGCAGCTCTAAACTGTTCTGATTTAAAGAAGAAATAAAACTGACCTTTAGACTAGTTGAGTGTCTGGAGCATCAGCATTTGTGGGTTCGATTACAGGCTCAAAATGGCCAGAAACAAAGAACTTTCTTCAAAAACTCATCAGTCTATTGTTCTGAGAAATGAAGGCTATTCCATGCGAGAAATGTATGAGATCTTCAGTTTCTTGGCCAACGTCGTGTACTACTCCCTTCACAGAACAGCTCAAACTGGCTCTAAGCAGAATAGAGTGGGAGGCCCCGGTGCACAATTGAGCAAGAGGACAAGTACATAAGTGTCTAGTTTGAGAAACAGACGCCTCACAAGTCCTTAACTGGCAGCTTCATTAAATGGTACCCGCACAACACCAGTTTCAAAGTCAGCAGTGAAGAGGTGAATTCGGGATGCTGTCCTTCTCAATTAACTTCTCAATATTGTTTAGTCCATTTTGAGAGAGCGTGAAAAAATATATAATAATTAGGGGCGGGAATAGGCTTCCATACTCTCTCCCTGTGTATTCCTAAATTTAGGGATGCATGATATATCGGTGAACATATCGGTATCGGCCGATATTCGCTAAAAATGCCAACATCTGTGTCGGCCGATGTGCAAAAGCTGACTTGCATACCTAAATAATGTAGGTACATGACGTAATGACGCCACGTAAAATGTTGTACTACAGTGCAACACAGCATTCCTAACCTACCCCACAATGTCTGCTGTGTGGATCAAGCAGTCATTTGAAAGAGTAACAATTTAAGCGAGACAACTCAAAGGCTAAGTCCATTAAAGCCAAGAAAATGGATTTCATTGCCCTTGACAATCAACCGTTCTGTCGTGGGTGATGTTGGCTTTCGCCAACTGGTCGAGCACCGGTTAACACTACCAAGTGCGCTATTTTTCCGATGTTGTCCTACTTGAGTTACACAGTAATAGCGTCACTGCTATTAGCTGCATGACATGCATACCATGGAATGCTGTTTAGGTATTTGCGTGTCAAAAAAGATACAGTAGCACTGTCAAAGTTGTACAAAAAGTCAGCAAACATGAACGATGTGTTTACAATACCGCGTTGGTAATAAAGCATAATTTGTTCGACCGCTACTGCTGGGGTAGCTAGCTTTAGCTTGGTACCTAGCTAGCACCAATACAACCAGCCTGAAAACAATGACCAGTAAAAACTGCAGTCATTTTAATTATTCTTAGCAATGATTTGTATCATCAATCCTTGTAAGTATTGGCTAGGTTGCCACTTGTTGTTCGCCTATTGAAATTGTAACTTCAGTTCATGAAAATAAATAGCTACCCAGCTACCTAACCCTGTTGCCCAAAGCTAATGTTATAAGTCGCCAGCTAGCTTCATCTGGCTAGTGTACTTGAGGCTCGATCAGGTTGTGTTGTGAAGCTAGCCAAATTAAGGCATAGGCACAATAGTGGAATTTGCAGTTTGTCAATGACTGATGCAAATGAATAAAAAATAGTAGAATTATGCCATTTTTATTTTGAAGGCTAACCGCAAAGTCCATTATTGTGGCTAATCCTTATTGTGCCTAGCTTCACATAGATGGGTCCAGCCATCATTAATCAAATAAGAATTCTCTTATAAATTAGGGTTATTTTAGATGACAGCTATATAGTTAGCTAGATTGTCGTTTGGCTATGTTTTTGGGGAAGAACATTGTTTGCACAAGTTCCACAGACGTGTGACTAACAGAAATGTGTCCCTGAACAAAAGGGGTCAAAATCAAAGTCATTATCTGGTGTGGCCACCAGTTGCATTAAGCACTGCAGTGCATCTCCTCATGTACTGCACCAGATTTGCCAGTTCTTGCTGTGAGATGTTACCCCACTTTTCCACCAAGGCACCTGCAAGTTCCTGGACGTTTCTGGGGGGAATGTTCCTAGCCCTCACCCTCGGATCCAACAGGTCCCAGATGTGCTCAATGGGATTGAGATCAGGGCTCTTTGCTGGACATGGCAGAACACTGACATTCCTGTCTTGCAGGACATCACGCACAGAACTAGCAGTGTGGCATTGTCATGCTGGAGGGTCATGTCAGGATGAGCCTGCAGGATGGGTACCACATGAGGGAGGAGGATGTCTTCCCTGTAACGCACAGCGTTGAGATTGCCTGAAATGACGTCAAGTTCAGTCGGATGATGATGTTAAACACCACCCCAGACCATGATGCACCCTCCACCTCCAAATCGATCCCACTCCAGAGTACAGGCCTCGGTGTAATGCTCGTTCTTTCGACGATAAACACGAATCCGACCATCACCCCTGGTGAAACAAAACCGCGACTCGTCAGTGAAGAGCACTTTTTGCCAGTCCTGTCTGGTCCAGTGACGGTGGGTTTGTGCCCATAGGTGACGTTGTTGCCAGTGATGTCTGGTGAGAACCTGCCTTACAATATGCCTACAAGCCCTCAGTCCAACCACTCTCAGCCTATTGCGGACAGTCTTAGCACTGATGAAGGGATTGTGCGTTCCTGGTGTAACTCGGGCAGTTGTTGTTGCGGAGGTAGCGGTCCTGCTGCTGGGTTGTTGCCCTCCTACGGCCTCCTCCACGTCTCCTGATGTACTGGCCTGTCTCCTGGTAGCACGTCCATGCTCTGGACACTACGCTGACAGACACAGCAAACCTTCTTGCCACAGCTCGCATTGATGTGCCATCCTGGATGAGCTGCACTACCTGAGCCACCTGTGTGGGTTGTAGACTCCGTCTCATGCTACCACTAGAGTGAAAGCACCGCCAGCATTCAAAAGTGACCAAAACATCAGCCAGGAAGCATAGGAACTGAGAAGTGGTCTGTGGTCACCACCTGCAGAACCACGCCTTTATTGGGGGTGTCTTGCTAATTGCCTATAATTTCCACCTGTTGTCTATTCCATTTGCACAACAGCATGTGAAATTTATTGTCAATCAGTGTTGCTTCCTAAGTGGACAGTTTGATTTCACGGAAGTGTGGTTGACTTGGAGTTACATTGTGTTGTTTAAGTGTTCCTTTAATTTTTTTGAGCAGTGTACTAATAATATGCTTATATTAGCATCTGGGACAGAGGAGGCAGTTCAGTTTGGGCACGCAATTCATCCAAAAGTGAAAATGCTGCCCCCTATCCCTAAAAAGTTAACAACCGTTCCACAGGTGCATGTTCATTAATTGTTTATGGTTCATTGAACAAGCATGGGAAACAGTGTTTAACTTCTACCGAGTCAGAAACCCGGATCCGGGAGCACCCCCCACCCCCCACCAGTAAAAAAGCTGAATAGCATAGCTAGCATAGCGTCACAAGTAAATAGTAGCATCTAAATATCATTCAATCACAAGTCCAAGATACCAGATGAAAGATCCACTTCTTGTGAATCCAGCAATCATTTCTGATTTTTTAAATGTTTTACAGGGAAGACACAATATGTAAATCTATTAGCTAACCACGTTAGCAAAAGACACCATTTTTCTTTGTCCACCATTTTTTCTCTCCACCAGTAGCTATCACCAATTCGGCCAAATAAAGATATTGATAGCCACTAACCAAGAAAAAACCTCATCAGATGACAGTCTGATAACATTTATTGTATAGGATAGTTTTTTAGAAAAATGTGCATATTTCAGGTAGAAATCATAGTTTACAATTGCACCCACCATCACAACTCGACTAGAATAAATACAGAGAGCAACGTGTATTACCAATTTACTCATCATAAAACATTTCATAAAAATAGACAAAGCATAGCAATGGAAAGACACAGATCTTGTGAATTCAGACAATATTTCAGATTTTCTAAGCGTTTTACAGCGAAAACACAATAAATCGTTATATTAGCATACCACATGTGCAAACGTTACCCCAGCATGAATCCAAGGCAAGGGGAGCGATAACGTTATGATCACCAAAATATATTAATTTTTTCACTAACCTTCTCAGAATTCTTCCGATGACACTCCTGTAACATCATATTACAACATACATATAGAGTTTGTTCGAAAATGTGCATATTTAGCCACAAAAAAACGTGGTTATACAATGACAATAGTAGCAAAACTGGCCTGAATGTCGGGCGCTATCTTTGAGAGTGATCTAGTCTAATCGATAGCTAATCATAAACTTGACAAAAAAATACAGGGTTGACAGGAATCGAAAGACAAATTAGTTCTTAATGCAATCGCTGACTTACATTTCTAAAATTATCCTTACTGTGCAATACCGGGTCCGCCAAGCGAAGCTACACATAACAAAATGGCGATATATGCGTTTAAATTTTTTCAACAGAACAGCGATTTATCATCATAAATAGTTCTTACTGTGAGCTGTTCTTCCATCAGTATCTTGGGCAATGTATCCTTACTGTGAGCTGTTCTTCCATCAGTATCTTGGGCAATGTATCCTTTCTTGGGTCTAATCTTCTTTTGGTCGAAAGATGTCCTCTTGCCCGTCGAAATGCCCACTAACGTTCGACCGGGACCCCGAAACGTGCCCGGCGCTTCAGTGCATCACAAAGCAATGCCTCAAAATCGCACTAAACGGATATAAATTGCTATAAAACGGTTTAAATTAACTACCTTATGATGTTTTTAACACCTATAACGAGTAAAAACATGACCGGCGATATATAAGTGGCTAAACCAACGCTTGGAAAGAGAGCCAGTCCGACGTCCATCTTGCGTCAGGCGCAGCAGGAAAAGAACGGTACATCCGGTCTTTCGCGTTTTATACAGGCCCTGATTGCGCAATCGACTCCATTCAAATTGTCACCTCTTACTGACATATAGAGGAAGGCATGGGCAGTGTTTGTATCATCATAGGATTTACAGGGACTTTAAAACTGACCTGGGACCAGAGGCCAAAATTTCTGAAATCTCACTCCATATCAGGAAAAGTGCTGTAGAATGAGTTCTGTTTCACTCAGAGACATAATTCAAACTGCTATAGAAACTAGAGTGTTTTCTATCCAATAATAACAATAATATGCATATTGTACGAGCAAGAATTGAGTATGAGGCAGTTTAATTTGGAGACGATAAATGCTAACGTTGAAACAGCACCCCCTATATTGAGAAAAGGTTAACCTCTCTAGGGTACGTGAGACGGTAGCGTCCCACCTCTTCAACAGCCAGTGAAACTGCAGGGCGCCAAATTCAAAACAAAAGAAATCCCATAATTGAAATTCCTCAAACATACATGTATTTTACACCATTTTAAAGATACATTTGTTGTAAATCCAGCCACAGTGTCCGATTTTCAAAAAGGCTTTATGACGAAAGCAAACCAAACGATTATGTTAGGTGAGTGCCTATTCACAGAAAACCACAGCCATTTTTCCAGCCAAAGAGAGGAGTCACAAAAAGCAGAAATATAGATAAAATTAATCACTAACCTTTGATCTTCATCAGATGACACTCATAGGACTTCATGTTACACAATCCATGTATATTTTGTTTGGTAAAGTTCATATTTATATCCAAAAATCTCAGTTTACCATGGCGTGTTATGTTCAGTAGTTCCAGAACATCCGGTGATTTTTCAGAGAGCCACATCAATTTACAGGAATACTCATAATAAACATTGCTAATAGATACAACTGTTATGCATGGAATTTTAGATGCACTTCTCCTTAATGCAACGGCTGTGTCAGATTTTGAAAAAGCTTTACGGAAAAAGCAAACCATGCAATAATCTGAGTCAGCACTCCGGAGCCCAATCAAGAAACAAATATATCCGCCATATTGTGCAGTCAACATAAGTCAGAAAAAACATAAACATTCACTTACCTTTGATGATCTTCATCAGAATGCACTCCCAGGAATCCCAGTTCCACAATAAATGTTTGTTTTGATCGATAATGTCCATTTATGTCAATTCCTCCTTGTTGTTCTAGCGTTCAGTACACTTTACAAACTCACGACGCGCGGTCAAGTCCAGCGGAAAGTACGGATAATAAGTTAAAGGTATATTTTACTGTCCGTAAAAACATGACAAACAAATTATTTGTTTGTTTTTAACATAATTCTTCAATAATGTTCCAACTGGAGAATTAATTTGTCTTCAGAAGTGCGATGGAACAGAGCTCGGTCTCACATGAACGCGCATGGTCAGCTCATGTTCAGGTCATGATAGACCCTACTCAATCCTCTCTCATTCGCCCCCACTTTACAGTAGAAGCAATAGACAAGGTTCTAAAGACTGTTGACATCTAGTGGAAGCCTTAGGAAGTGCAACATTACCAATATCCCACTGTATCTTCAATAGGAGCCGAGTTGAAAATTGACCAACCTCAGATTTCCCTCTTCCTGGTTGGATTTTTTACTCATGTTTTTGCCAGCCATATGAGTTCTGTTATACTCACAGACATCATTCAAACAGTTTTAGAAACTTCTGAGTTTTCTAGCCAAATATAATAATAATATGCATTTTCTAGCTTTTATGGCTTTGTAGCAGGCCGTTTACTCTGGGAATGCTTTTCATCCGGACGTGAAAATACTGCCCCCTACCCCAAAGAAGTTAAACCATTTACAATAAAGACCTGTGAAGTTATTTGGATTTTTACAAATGTTCTTTGAAAGACCGGGTACTGAAAAAGGGATGTTTCTTTTTAAAAATATATATTTTTTGAGTTTAGATATATAGAGATCTGTTTTTCTTGAGCGGATGGTCATGGAGCCAAATAAATTGTGGACAGCAACTTAATTAAAGATATACTTCTCCTTAATGCAACCACTGTCAGATTTCAAAAAAGTTTTGCGGAAAAAGCACACCATGCAATAATCTGAGTACAGCGCTCAGGCACCAAAACAAGCTATACAGATACCCGCCATGTTGTGGAGTCAACAGAAGTCAGAAATAGCATTATAAATATTCACTTACCTTTGATCTTCTTCGGAATGCACTCCCAGGAATCCCAGATACCACAAATGTTTGTTTTATCCGATAAAGTCCATAATATATGTCCAAATACCTCCTTTTTATTCGCGTTTAGTTCACAAATTCACGAGGCGCAGGCACTTAGTCCAGACAAAGTAAAAAAATTCCATTACAGTTTGTAGAAACACGAGAAACAAAGTATTGAATCAACCTTTAGGATGTTTTTATCATAAATCTTTAATAATTTTCCAACCGGACAATTCCTTTGTCTTTAGAAATGAAAAGGAACGCAGCTCACTCTCACGGCCGCGCGCATTACTTAGCTCATGGCATTCTGCCAGACCCCTTAGTCAAACAGCTCTTATTTGCTCCCCCTCACAGTAGAAGCCTGAAACAAGGTTCTAAAGACTGTTGACATCCAGTGGATGCCTTAGGAAGTGCAATCGGGTCAACTTTTACACTGTGTATTCGATAGGCCAAGAGTTGAAAACCTATACACCTCAGATTTCCCACTTCCTGTTTGGATTTTTTCTCAAGTTTTTGTCTGCCAAATGAGTTCTGTTATACTCACAGACATCATTTAAACAGTTTTAGAAACTTCAGAGTGTTTTCTATCCAAATCTTCTAATAATATGCATAGCTTAGCTTCTGGGCCTGAGTAGCAAGCAGTTTGCTCTGGGCACCTTATTCATCCAAGCTACTCAATACTGCCCCCCAGCCATAAGAAGTTAACCACAAGAAACCCAAATGGATATATTTGACTAAAACATAATAATTTCAAACCTTGCTTACATTTTGTTAACGATCACATGTACACTTTATATACAAAATAATGTGGACACCCCTTCAAATGAATGGATTTGGCTATTTCAGCCACACCCGTTGTTGACAGGTGCATAAAATTGAGCACACAGCCATGCAATCGCCATAAACAAACTGAAGAGCTCAGTGACTTTCACCGTGCCACCTTTACAACAAGTCTATCAACTTTTTGCCCTGCTAGAGCTTCCCCGGTAAGTGCTGTTATTGTGAAGTGTAAACATCTAGGATCAAAAACGGCTCAGCCGCCAAGTGGTAGGTCACAAGCTCACAGTACGTGACCATGGAGTGCTGGAGCGCTTAGCGTGTAAAAATCATCTGTCCTCGGTTGCAACACTCGCTACCGAGCTCTTGAAGCAATGTCAGCACAAGAACTGTTCGTCGGGAGCTTAATGAAATGGGTTTCCATGGCCGAGCAGCCACACACAAGCCTAAGATCCCCATACGCAATGCCAAGCATTGGCTGGAGTGACGTAAAGCTCGCTGCCATTGGACTCTGGATCATTGGAAACACGTTCTCCTGGAGTGATGAATCATGCTTCACCATATGGCAGTCCGATGGACAGATCTGACCTGCCTCGATGCATAGTGCCAACTAAAGTTTGGTGACGGAAGAATGTCTCGGGCTGTTTTCCATGGTTCGGGCTTGGCCCCTTAGTTTCAGTGAAGGGTAATCTAAACGATACAGCATACAATGACATTGTACACTATTCTGTGCGTCCAACTTTGTGGCAACAGTTTGGGGAAGGCCCTTTACGGTTTCAGCATGAGCGGATTTGCTGGAGCGGATTTGCTGGTATTTGTAGTCTTATGTCCAACAATATTAAAACAGAAGAAAAAAAACCTTCCTTACACAGGTGCTTACAGGGACGTCGTCCTATACCAGGGTTGTGTAGAGTAGACCTGGCACCCCCACGCCAGAGTGGTCCGTCTTTGGGCATGTGGGGAGTTATCCTAGTGCAGCACATGGCTGGAGAAGGAGTGACCTCACTGTACCACCGGGAATGACACTCTAACCTCTGCTCTCATGCCAAAAGGCTTGCCTGACCTTTGACCTGGTAGTAAAATGAACACCATTCATTAGAACTACTTCAGTAAGCCATGTATTGGAATATACTATGTCTGTCTCCTTTCATCAAACAAGGTAGCTATCCAAAGTGGGGTTTTCTTCTCTTTCCCCCTTCTGGTAACTACTAGCTAGCTAGTCTCTGTGGTACTAGCCTGCAGTTTGAGTGACAGCAACACAGACAGTGGCAGTTTGAATTGCACTGTCACAACACAATCTGGCGTCCCTCTGGCTCATTGGCCGTCTCTCTGGGGCCGTCTCTCTCTGCCTAAAAGTGGCAGCAGTAGAACTGAAGTTATTGTTAGATTGTGTAGTATAAGGGAATCTTGATGCTATCACTTGTAAGGGCTTTCAGTATATATAATGCCTGCGCTGCCTCTCGAAACCTTAGGTTTCCTTTCCAGCAGGTGAAGCTCTGACAATCACTCTCCCTCTCAGGCCCTAGTGCCACTGCCAGCGACCTCTTGCCCCCATATAAGGCAGTGTAACACTGAGCACCATGGCAACCTCCCTCCACTACTCCCAACTCCCACCCTCATGGGGAGTTAATGGCACAGTGTGACAGATCTGTAGAGGGCTGACTGATGGATGGGGGACAGATTTGGAGGAGGAGTCTCTCTTGTAATGGCTGTTGATCCAGTATCACCTAACTTTCTCCAGTGGGGAGGGTCGTCTTGTGCACTTTTGTCAACATTTGAATAAACATTCTACATTTTTGCAAAGCACAACGTTTCATCACATTGAGTCCATGTTACTGTAGAAAAGGACTCAACTGCACGAATGCCCCGCCGTCCCCTCTTCAGTCAGCTGTTTGTTCCACAATTTATTATTTTTAAACAGTTATGCAGGTTATTTTATTTTCAGGACTCTTCATCCATAACCGTGCCAGCCCTAGAGACCTGTTTTTACCCTCTGACACGCATACGCATCAACCTTTTCTCCTCTTTTTCAGGGGTTCATCAAAGACGTCCACGAAGACTCACTCACAATAGTATTTGAAAACAAGTAAGTTGTTATTTACACTCATGTGTACGTGTAGTAGCCCCTCTATTTGTGAGTTACTGAGTCACAGGTTTATCCTAGTTAGAAACACACACCAGTCTACCCACGCTGCTCAAATCATCGCTCTCCCCCATTCCCTTGGGTTTGTTTTACTCTCTCTTCCTGAAATCCCCATTTCAGCACCACTTGTGCTCGGGACACGGCTGTCCTCAAAACCCTTTATAGTAACTCCTAACCCCCTCCCCGTTCCTCTTTCTCTAGTTGACTCTGTCTGTCGTCTGTGGTGTCCCTAAATATAGTCCTCTGAGGTGTACAGGCAGGCGCACTGGACAGTGGCCCCTGACATTCTTGAGATGGTTCTGCTGTTCCAACACCCCCCCCCCCCCCCCCCCCCCCCCTGCCTTGTGGAGGAGTAGCTGTTTGTGTGAGATACTGCAATACTGAGTGAAACCTGTGATTTCTATGAGTGTCTGCTTCGGCACTATTTTAAGAATGTCTTGTCCATATTTTCACCACTGTCCTCAACCTGTATACAGTTCAACCCTATTTTATGAGGGCTAGCCTATATTAAAATGATCATGAACCCCCTCAGTGAGCATAAGTATCTTTCTGTGAATTTGATGCCAGTAGGTTGAAATAAGCTGCAGTCCATTGAGCTGTTTTTAGACCGAGCTCTCGTTTTTAGTATTTTAGATAAATGCACACACTACCTCCCCGATATACTAGTTCTGTAATCTACTGACGTTTCTGATGATTTTAATCGTCTCTCTCACTTTGCCTTTATACACAGTCTATATGTAGATAATTTATCTACTGTAGATTATAGGTGCCATCTTAGGTTCATTACCAAATGTAATTGAGTTACACTCAGTAAGTTTATGGCTTTTCCCATTGCAAACAGAGTTGAAGTCGGAAGTTTACATACACTTAGGTTGGAGTCATTAACTTGTTTTTCAACCACTCCTCAAATTTCTTGTTAACAAACTATAGTTTTGGAAAGTCGGTTAGGACATCTACTTTGTGCATGACACA
The DNA here is from genome assembly GCF_045679555.1 of Salvelinus alpinus. NCBI lineage: Eukaryota > Metazoa > Chordata > Actinopteri > Salmoniformes > Salmonidae > Salvelinus > Salvelinus alpinus. The sequence continues at coordinate 15,444,035 of NC_092116.1, forward strand.
AGTAATTTTTCCAACAATAGTTTACAGACAGATTATTTCACTTATAATTCACTGTATCACAATTCCAGTGGGTCAGAGGTTTACATACACTAAGTTGACTGTGCCTTTAAACAGCTTGGACAATTCCAGAAAATGTCATGGCTTTAGAAGCTTCTGATATGCTAATTGGCAGCATTTGAGTTAATTGGAGGTGTACTTGTGGATGTATTTCAAGGCCTACCTTCAAACTCAGGACCTACCTTCAAACTCAGGACCTACCTTCAAACTCAGTGCCTCTTTGCTTGACATCATGGGAAAATCAAAATAAATCAGCCAAGACCTCAGAAAAAAATTGTAGACCTCCAAGTCTGGTTCATCCTTGGGAGCAATTTCCAAATGCCTGAAGTTACCATGTTCATCTGTACAAACAAAGTACGCAAGTATAAACACCATGGGACCACGCAGCCGTCATACCGCTCAGGAAGGAGATGCGTTCTGTCTCCTAGATATGAACGTACTTTGGTATGAAAAGTGCAAATCAATCCCAGAACAACAGCAAAGGACCTTGTGAAGATGTTGGAGGAAACCGGTACAAAAGTATCTATACACAGTAAAACGAGTCCTATATCGACACAACCTGAAAGACCGCTCAGCAAGGAAGAAGACACTGCTCCAAATACGCCATATAAAGGTCAAGCTACGGTTTGCAACTGCACATGGGGACGAAGATCATACTGTTTGGGGAAATGTCCTCTGGTCTGATGAAACAAGAATAGAACTGTTTGGCCATAATGACCATTGTTATGTTTGGAGGAGAAAGGGGGAGGCTTGCAAGCTGAAGAACACCATCCCAACCATGAAGAACCCCCGGGTGCCAGCATCATGTTGTGGGGGTGCTTTGCTGCAGGACGGACTGGTGCACTTCACAAAATAGATGGCACCATGAGGCAGGAAAAGTATGTGGATATATTGAAGCAACATCTCAAGACATCAGTCAGGTTGTTAAAGCTTGGTCGCAAATTGGTCTTCCAAATGGACATTGACCCCAAGCATCCTTCCAAAGTTGGAAAATTTGTGGGCAGAACTGAAAAAGCGCTTGCGAGCAAGGAGGCCTACAAACCTGACTCGGTTAAACCAGCTCTGTCTGGAGGAATGGGCCAAAATTTACCCAACTTATTGTTGAAAGCTTGTGGAAGGCTACCCGAAACGTTTGACCCAAGTTCAACAATTTAAAGGCAATGCTACCAAATACTAATTGAGTGCATGTAAACTTCTGACCCATTGGGAATGTGATGAAAGAAATAAAAGCTGAAATAAATAATTCTCTACTATTATTCTGACATTTCACATTCTTAAAATAAAGTGGTGATCCTAACTGACCTAAAACAGATTTTTTTTACTAGGATTAAATGTCAGGAATTGTGAAACTGAGTTTAAATGTATTTGGCTAAGATGTATGTAAACTTCTGACTTCAACTGTACATTACTTCCTTTCTCTTTCCCTGGCCTTCACTGACTGTCACCATGATATTTGTCTGTCAGCTAGAGAACACCGCCTCAGGCAGCAGGACTATTAAGCCTTATGTTAGGGGTTGACACTCTTTTGGGTGTTGTCTCCTGTGTTTTGCTGTGTTTCTTAGTAGTTCTTTCATTAGGTTCTATGTTCTGGAAGCGCGCACACACACACTGACCTTTTTTTACAAGGAGCATGTGCGTCCCTAAGTTAAAATGTAGGCGCGCGCAGATATTTAGGAGCACAATGAAAAATATGAAACTCCTGGTCTCACAGCAAAATATTTCGCACTATAGAGCCCTGCACGCACGTGCATGCAGAGGCAAGAGAAAGTGTTTAGGTTAGTGGACTTGTTTCCTGTTATAAATCACATGACGGGAGGAGGGAGTCAGCCGATGTTGTAGTCTTTCAGGTTTCTCCTGTTTGTAAGATGGCTGACCGGTGTGTGTTTGATTGTTTGTCTTCTCTCCCTGTCCCCTTAAAAAGCTGGCAACCAGAGAGACAGCTGCCCTTCAGTGACGTGCGGCTGCCGCCCCCAGCCGACTACCAAAAGGACATCGGCGAGGGAGATGAGGTTGAGGTACGCCAGGCTGTTCATGTCATGTCGCAGACCCCACTATCTCCCTCTAGGGTTGGAAAACTGATTCTAGAGAAGTTCCAGGAATCTTCCAACCGGGATTTCTGGGGAGGGGGGAATCACGGTTTCCCCCCAGTGAACTGTGATGTCATACAGAGTCCCGTACCATACATTAATCCATATCACTATCAACGGTTTAGTTTGCTTCCTCCGCCATGATTGCAGTCATAGCTGGAGATTACTACCCATGCGGCAGTTCCCTGCTAGTCCAGAGATTACCCGGAGTCCTGTTCACCACGGCAGCGTGATATATAGAGAGAGATTAACCACGTGATTAGCCAGCTAGGATTTCATTCATCACAGCAGCACTCATTATCGCCATGAGACAAACTCATCTCATTGTCCATATCATTTATTTATATCTCATACATTCACAATTATCACTTTCCTATAGGTTTTTCACACCTGAAAGTGATGGTTTATGCTACTTAGATTTCCGAAGAAATATTCCCTCTTTTTGTAATTTTCCAGATATTTTCCTCTCGTACCATCCTTGCTGTATGCGTCCCTAAGCAGGTATTAGGGTTGCAAAATGATGGTAACTTTCCCAGAAATCTTGTTTGGAAGATTCCTGTATACAGGAGGAAATGGGCCTAAAGAGGAAATCCAGATTTTTTTTTTAACCAGGGACATGGTGGAATTTTGCATCCCTTGCAGGTATAAACTCTCTCCAGTTTTAAATATCTCTCTACCCCTCCCCAGGTGTACTCCAGGGCCAACGAGCAGGAGCCATGTGGCTGGTGGCTGGCCCGGGTGAGAATGATGAAGGGAGAGGTGAGTCAGGGACTGGTGAGTTAGGGGTTGGGTGCACGCTGGGGCCGGCATGGGGTCGGTGGGGGGGGGGGGGGGCACGGTGTGTGTTCGTAAGGGGTTGAGTTTCACTCTAATGTGAACAGAGGCATGAAGAATATCTCGATCTCATCCAATACTTTAGCTATTTAGTCCTCTTTTCAAGATCAGTCCAGGTTGTCATTTGGTGCACCCTCATGTGCATGGTGTGTGATGAATCAGCGTTTTACACACCCTCCTCATCCACTATGGGATATCCCTCAGTCATTCCTTGGCTAGACTGACCGGCAGCAGTCTAATGTAGGTTAATAGGGTCAGCTAAGGCAGCAGGAAGCGCATGGTGTGTTTAATCCCATACTGTAGGGCCACCCAGACTACACAGATTCTAGATTCCATATTGACCCCTACACTTGACGCACTTCTGTAGATCAGAAAGCATTGGTTAGGTGGAAATATGGGGGAAGTTTCACCTAGTCTATGAGAAGGAACACTGAAGCAACTACCATTGTTTTATACCTATTCAATCCTCTCAGATCTTCAGGAGTGGCTAGGCGTTTTCTTCCCGAATCGGCCCCCTATTCCCTATATAGTGCACTACTTTTGACCAGAGCTCTATGGGAATCAAACAGGCAGACTGACTATGGGTCAGTAGGGTGAGACTGAGGAGGCGTTAGTTATTTGAGGCCTCGTGCTGTGTGACGCTAGATACGACAATTGTATTTGGATCTGTGATAAAGCCCTGTTGGAACGTCTGCTTTGTTTAGTGATGGTTTTAATACTGGCCTTAGAGCATGGCGTGTGGTGTGTTCCATCTCTCTCTCGCTCTCTCGGGCTCTCTCTCTCTCCTCCCTCTTTCTCGCTCTCATTCTGAGCCAGAGGGGACTAGAAAAGGGACTTGGTTCATCAATCAAATGAATAAAACCTAAGCTGGATGAAATATTAAAGAGAAGTGCCATTTTTGATTTACTTTCCCTAAAAACCCTATTAATCTTCAATGCGATGGAGAAATAAGTTGTCTGTGGTATGAATGCAGTCTTGGTCTGTTTTAGATTTGTTGCGGTGTTTGCTCACTAGGTAGTTGGGTAGTATTAACGTGTCTAGCCTGACCGAATATAGCCCCTCGTTATTTGGCCCATATATTCATATGGGTCTGTTTCTATTGATTAAATTCTCTTCAGCACTACTTTTATTTCTCTTGCCATTTCTCTCTCTGAGAACCCTTGTCTCTATTTGAACCCTTCAGTTCTACGTCATCGAGTACGCAGCCTGCGACGCCACATACAACGAGATCGTCACGCACGAACGCATCCGGCCCGTCAACCCCAACAGCCCCTCCTCCCGAAACTCCTTCCACAAGGTCCTCATCGCTGTCCCAGAAGACCTCCGGGACATGTGAGTCTGACCCTGGCACTGCACTACACCAGCCTCACCGCGCTGCACTCAGTCTGACTGTCTACGGGTGTTACTCCAATAGTCATTGGAGTATATTGCTTTGACATGAAATGGCAAACCTATTTCCTATTTAGTGCACTACTTTTGACCGTTCCTTCTCGTAGTGCACTATGTAGGTTATAGGGTGCTATTTGTGAGGGGGGTTCTTGTTACAGTTAAATACATTGAAATGTCATCTGAGCTTAGTCGTGTTTGGCCAGGCCAATGGCGCCTCTCTCAGTAGCTACATAGTGCGTTGTTATTGTTGTGAGTAACTGTGGATTCACCCAGAGTTTATTGTTGGACCAACAGCTGTGCAAACGACAACATCCACAAAGACTTCAGGAAAGCCATCGGAGCCAACTGTATCTTCTACAGTGCAGCCTCACACGAGCTCACCGTGCTGGTCAGTATCACAACATCTACTGCTTCCAGGTCCTGTGTTCACTAAGCTTCTCAGAGTAGGAGTGCTGATCTAGGATCAATTTAGCCTTTTTAGGTAACTCATAAGGTTATATGGACTGGGGGCTTGATCCTATATCAACACAACTACTCCGACATGTTTTTAATACGGACCCTAGTTTTGTCCTTTTTTTCTGTGAAAGTAGCTTTCTCACGCTAATTCTCTCTTTCTCTAGTCAACGAACGAGACGTCAGTAAAGCGTGCTGCTCTCCTGAGCGACATGCACTTCCGCAGCATCCGTACCAAGCTCATGCTCATGTCCCGCAACGAAGAAGCCACTAAACACCTTGAGGTACAAATGTATATCCTGTTCATTCAATTAAAATGTAACTTGGAGACCGGCTATCAAAATGTTGAGACATACACACATTTCTCCTTGCCCCCCAGACCAGTAAGCAGCTGGCGTCAGCATACCAGGAGGAGGTGAAGGTAAGGGAAGACCTGATGGGTCTGGCCATCGGCTCCCACGGTGCCAACATCCAGCAGGCCAGGAAGGTGCCCGGCGTCACCGCCATCGAACTGGAGGAGGAGAGCTGCACCTTCAGGATCTACGGAGAGGTGTGTGGGCGTGTCGTGTTTGTGCGTGTGTTTAGGTGAGAGAGGGGTCTTGGTCTGTGTGGCAGTCTTTGTCTCTGTGTATAATGGCTTGTTTGCATTGCAGACTCCAGAAGCAGTGAAACTGGCCAGGGTTTTCCTGGAGTTCAAAGAAGACTACTTCCAGGTGCCCAGGAACCTCGTAGGTGAGTTAAAGCACATACCCATGATTTAGTCAATCACAAAATGTCCTGTACAATGCATGTATTGAGAAACAATGATACAATCTCAATTGTTCCATCATTTTCTATTTTAATATAAACCTGACTCGGCCAACTATTCCTTAGTCTCCAAATGTCCACCTTTCCCCCCCCCCCTCTCCCAGGGAAAGTGATCGGCAAGAATGGAAAAGTCATCCAGGAGATCGTAGACAAGTCGGGTGTGGTTCGGGTCCGGATCGAGGGGGACAACGACAAAAAGCTTCCCCGGGAGGAGGTAGGCAGGCAGGGGGCTGGCAGAGAAGACACTGCCCCTAAACAAGAGGTGAATGGAGCGCTGCGGCCGCTCTAACAATAACCGTACCACGGTGTTAATTACCGCTTCTATGTTTTCACCGTCACCACCATCGTCTTTGTCAAAATTCTGATAGCTTTCCCAACATTTCCAGAGATTCTGGTTGGAAGATTTCTGGAATTAGGAGAGAATAAGCAGGAAATCCAGCAGTCCTTCAACTGGGATTTCTGTAAAATCATAAGCTCTGTCTATAGGCTGCCAGTTGTGCCATTTCAGTTTCCACAGCATGTCTGTACTGTACGTCGCCCGTTCTAGGGGGGTTGGCTGGGGTTTCATCGGTTGGTGTTTATCTGTTGTTCAGTGTGCTTTCTTGTGATTGTGAGCGTACACGTAAGTTTTCTAACATGTTTCCTTCAAAGAGAACCCTCTTTCATTCAGCGTATTTCTACATCAACGTAAATACATCGGTTCTTTGGCCCTTGCGAAAATGTACAAATGTCCATGACTAAACAGCAGGACTCGCCCTCCTCAAATTCATGACGCGCTCTCCACTAGTAAGTCTGCTCCACCAGTCTACTGTCTTACATTCTCCTCTCCTCCTCTCCAGGGTATGGTCCCCTTCGTCTTTGTGGGAACTAAGGAGAACATCAGCAATGCCCAGGCCCTGCTGGAGTACCATGTGGCCTACCTACAGGTGAGACACAGGCAGAAACCCGTACAGAGACCACCAGACAAATAATAGCCCTCTGCTCATGTCAATCAAACCTCGGATCCCTCTTTTACGGTATCACTGTGGCCTGACAGACCCTTTAGGTTCCGTACTGTCAGCTACAGTGCCTTCAAAGTTTTCACTCGTCTTTTTCCACGTTTTGTTACAGGCTGAACTGTATTTAATTGAGATTTAATGTCAGTGGAATTGTTTTTGGAAATGTTTAGAAATTCATTGAAAATGGAAAGCTGAGATGTTTTGAGTCAATATGTATTAAACCCCGTTTGTTATGGCTTAATACGTTAAATGGCCTCTTTGCAATAGTGTTTAACATTTTTAGTACCTCATCTCTGTACCGCACACACACTTATCTGTAAGGTCCCTCAGTCAAGCAGTGAATTTGAAACAGATTCAACCAAAGACCAGAGAGTTTTTCAAATGTCTCGCAAAGGGCACCTATTGGTAGATGGGTAAACATTAAAAAAGCAGATAATGAATGTCCCTTTGAGCATGGTGAAGTTATTAAATACATTTTGGATGGTGTATCAATACACCGTCACTACAAAGATACAGACATCCTTCCTAACTCAGTTGCCGGAAAGGAAGGAAACTGCGCAGGGATTTCACCATGAGGCCAATGTTGACTTTAAAACAGGGAGTTTAATGGCTGTAATGTGGGAGAACTGAGGTTTGGTCCACATTATAGTCACTCCACAATACTAACCTAAATGACAGAGTGAAAAGGAAGACTGTACAGAATAAAATGTTCCAAAACATGCATCCTTTTGCAAAATTGCACTAATTAAAACTCAATGTCCTGGATACAAAGCTTTATATTTGGGGCAAACACAACACATCACTGTGTACCACTCTTCATATTTTCAAGCATGGTGGTGGCTGCGATGTTATGGGTATGCTACACAAGGACTACACTTTTTTTTTTGGGGGGGGGGGGGGGTAAAAAAGAAACAAAATAATGCTAAGCACAGGCAAAAACCTGGTTGTCTGCTTTCCAACAGACACTGGGAAACAAATGAACCTTTCAGGAGAACAATAACCTGAAACACAAGGCCAGTGTACACTGGGGTTACTTACCAAGACCACATTATGTTCCTGAGTGGCATAGTTTTCATGTAAATCACTTAAACCCAAGACTTCAAAATGGCTGTCAAGCTATGTTCAATAACCAACTTCACAGAGCTTGAATAATTTAGAAGAACAATGTGCAAATATTGTACAGTCCAGGTGTGCAAAGCTCTTAGACTTTCCCAGAAAGTCTCTCAGCTGTAATCGCTGCCAAAGGTGATTCTAATCTGTATTGATTTAGGGGTTTGAATAGTTATGTAAATTTTATTTCTCTATTTCATTTTCAATAAATTTGCAGGAATGTCTCAACACGTTTTCACTTTGTTATTATGGGGTATTGTGTGTAGCTCGAATTCAGGCTGTAACAGAACAATGGAGTAAGTCGATGGGTATGAATACTTTCTCAAGGCACTGTATATGTTGACCCTATATGCCTCTGAATATCTAGAGTAAGCCTAGGCACTGAATGACTGGGCCAATGGCCTGAATATACACGCATGGTAGGAGTTCCCCTTACCCACAGTTCTAGGATCAAATTACCCTCCCCCATCATAACCTTAACCATAGAAGGCAATTAATATCTGACCCTGAATCAGGAGCAAGTTCTAATCTACCTACTTGTGAACATGTGGAAACTAGTGTCTTTCAATAGGTGTTCTGTGTACTGTACACTGTATGGGGACTTGTGGGGGTTCCAGATCATTTCAGCTTGGTCACCTGTCCCCCCTCCATCCACCCTTCACCTCGTGTGAAAGCTGCTGAGAGTAGCTCCGTTTTACCCTTACCCTGTGTGCTTTTATAAATAGTCCCCTGCTCAGGGTTGGGAAGAGGGGGTAGCGGTGTAGATTACAGGTTATCTGGACCCTAGCCTCCCAAAATAACGCCTCTACCCATCCTTGCACCCCCTTGCTCCTGGTCAGCCACCTCCCTCAAGGGTCAGCTGTTCAGCAGCTGTTGCATTCTGAAGTGACACCCTCAGCCACCTCACCTAACCAAAAGGCCCCAGTGAACTGCTGTCAGTGTACTTGATCCCCAGCCCGTACACTCCTAAACTGATCCGGCTACCCACAGTCTTGCCCACACTGCAGAACTGAAAAAGAGAGATGTCAGTCTAGAAAAGGCTTTTTTCCTTCTCTCCAGATACTGAAATTTCACGTCAAACTGTTGCAGTATGGCCCATAGAGCTCCCGTCAAAAGTAGTCCACAATATAGGGAATATGATGCCATTTTGGGATGGGTCCTGTATGTTTCAAAATAAATGTTTGTCAGCCCACAGAGGTCCAGGCTCTTTGCCCACACAAGATATTCTTTCTGTCTGTTGTAATGAAAGAAGACAAGTAGTACTTTCCAATAAACTTCAGTGGACTATTAACAGAATATATTTACATAAGAATACATATGGGAGCAGTCAGCATAGTGCATCAGGACCCACAACTGCAACGCGTTTCAACTAGTCTTCCTCAGGCAGCGTATGTCAATTAGATTTTTTTTATGGACCAAAAAAAGTGCTTTTCTTTCAAACGCAAGGGAATTTCTAAATGACCCCACACTTTTGAACGGTAGTGTGTTCCAACATGTACTCTGCCCAATAGGAATGAGTCTAGGATGTAAGTTCTAACATGTACTTCTGTCTCTCTAACAGGAAGTGGAGCAGCTGCGTCTGGAGCGGCTGCAGATTGATGAGCAACTCCGTCAGATCGGGGTGGGTTATCGTGCTCCCCCTAGTCGGGTCGGGGGCACCGTCCCCGGGGACAGGGAGAAGGGCTACCTGACGGACGAGAGCAGCAACTCCACCAACCTCCACACCTCCCGCATCTACGGAGGCCGCGGCCGAGGACGCAGGCCCTCCAACAGCCAGTACTCTGGATATGGTGACTAGACAACTCCTTTGATCCCTCCCTGTTTATGACAGATTCTGACCTAACAAACCTGGCATGCTTCTTATCTGAATAATTCAATTGCCTTTCTGGGTTGTTAGTTGTTGGTTCTGTGTGATATTAGTTGTTTGCAGGTTACACTCTGTCAATAGTCTTCAGGGACGATGATCTGGTTCAATTTTGAGCTTTGCTACAGTGATCACCAACCAGTCTGACTCTACTAGGAGAACACCCTCTCATGGGTTTGCTGATGAGTTGACTGGTACATACTTAGACTACCAGTAGAACATCCCACATATGGTGGCAGGTAACTTGGCGTTCAGAGCGTTGGACTAGTAATCCCCGAGCCGACTAGGATGAAAAATCGGTCGATCTGCCCTTGAGCAAGGATCTTAAACCTAATTGCTCCAGGGTCGCTTTTAGTAATGACTGATCCCTGGCAGTGAGTGGGATATAACATTATAAAAAGTCAATTTTACACCACACACTGTACAGGTTACACACTTGTACATGTGTGAACAGGACAAATATAAGCACCCTCTATTTGACGTAGACCCCACCCCCCCCTGCATCTTCCTCTTTCCTCATGCACACCCTCTCTTTATCCTCTGTTTTTGCTCATCCCTTGTTCCATACCATTTTTTTAATGCTGTATGTTTCTGTCTATGTGTTACAGGTACCAACTCTGAGCAGTCCAACGCCTCTGAGTCTGAGGACCTCAATGAGCGTGACCAGCGGCCTCGGGGCGTGGGTGGAGATGAGCGGGGCTCCCGCCGGGGTGGCAGGGGCCGTGGATCCAACACCGGACGGGGCCGCGGAGGACCAGCCTCACGACCTTCCAACTCAATCAGCTCCGGTACAACACGGGGGGCTAATAGTCCAAGCTAGGGTACTGGGTTGTGTTCATTAAGCACCAAATGGAAGATAACTGACAGAATTAGGGAAGTACTGCCTGAACTTGTCCAATGAGAAACGCAAATTTGCGTATTCTGTAGCAAATCGTTTTTCTACAGTTAGCCCTAATGAATAGGACCTGGGTGATATTGGCATCTTCCAGGTCAAACCCCATGGTCTAGTTGTTTCTCATAACTGGAAGGTGGTGCAGTTTGATACTAAGGCATTATCTTGCCATCTCTCACGTTCCCTCTTTCTCTCCCCTGTCCAGTGCTGAGGGACCCGGACAGCAACCCGTTCTCCCTGCTGGAGGGTGAGAGTGAGCAGGGTGACACAGATGCCAGCGAGGGGGTGGGAGAGGTAGACCTCAGGAGACGCTCTCGCCGTCGCCGCAATGACCAGGAGCCCAGTGTGATGGACGCCGCTGCCACAGAGTCAGACAGCCAGGCCGGACCCAACGAGAATGGACTGGGTAGGAAGCCTGGAGGCTTAATTTTGTAGAACGCCAGATGGTTATGCTGTGAGACTATGTTGAAGTATAATGTTTATTTTCTGACTTCCTATCTCTTATAAAAATCATTTTTACCAGATGAGCAGGGCAGACCCCAGCGCCGCAACAGGAGCCGCCGTCGCCGTAACCGTGGCAACCATCCAGAGGGAGGATCTGCCAGCTGTGACAGACTGCCAGTTGAGGGTGAGTAGTGTGTCAGACCGTCCCTCCATGTTGTCAGTCTGGACCTGGGATAGTTTTCTATTCTCTACCCTAACCTTCCTTAGTCTGATCCCCTCACTGTGTAGTGCTGGGGTTGTCATTATACTGGATCTCCTGGTTACATCACTGTTCTCTGGGTTGTTTGGTTCTGCAGTGACCGTGGCAGACTACATCTCCCGCGCCGAGTCCCAGAGCCGACAGACCCTTCCCCAGGAAACACTCGCTGCTCCCGAGCTCAAGGTATGTGCGCGCACGCACACACACACACACACGGAGATGTCAGCTTTTAGTGAAACTGTTAAACTGACCGTTTCCCTCCCCTGCTCTCCTTCCTCAGGAGAACGGGAGCAGTGCCAAGAGGGACGAGCACATGGTCCCCTCCAAGCGTTCCCCTAGCAACGGCATGGCCACAGCCAGCGAGACCCTTGTCAACGGCGTCTCGTAGAGGACTAGGCCTCGCCCCCTAAAAACCCACGTCTAGAGCAAGACTTCATGGCAAACTCTGTCCCTGCTTGCATTTACTTAAACATTAAAACAGATGAGTGAAAAACGACAAAATACCAGAATCATACTACTACGAGAGAGAGGGGGGAGAGAAAGTACATAAAAACGACAAAAGCATCTTTAAAACACACGTAATGGTGTATGTTATCCTATCTATCAGTACTTAGTGCTTATTTAAATAAAAAAACAACTAGCTTGCCAGAAAATAGCTGGTGGATACGACTTGATTTTTAAAGAAATAACAAACACAGGACGGGACTTTATTTTTTATTTTTTTTTGCAAGTTTTTGTTTTATTTTGATGTTATCACTGGTTTGGACTTTTGGCCGCTCTCCCATTCAAACAGACATGTCTTTTACCAGTCTTAAAGTCCGGAGGGTAGATGAGGCTAGCTGGAGGATAGGAGGGATGGGCGGACGAGTCCAAGAGGTGAAGAACAAGCGTCAGGAGTGTTATGTTACGTACCCTGGCCTAAACGTCAGTTGGTGATGATGGACAAAGTCAAACAGATGTGATTATTGATAGACATTGTGCCTTGAATTTGAAAAAAAAAAAAAAAACGAGTTTGTTTTTGTTTCACAGGAAAGAGTTTTTTCTTTGAGAAGAGAACAGACCAGTAGCGAGGGAAGGGGGAGTTAAATGATTGCAGAAGTATTAACTGTGGTAATACAGAAAAGAACGAGGGAACGAATGACTGGCCAGAGTCTGGTGCCAAACAAGAAATTCAAGGCGGTTGTCCTCCCTAAGAGTGGACTGGACAGCGTTTGGGCTGTGTGTGTGTATGTACGTGTGCACAGTAGAGAGCTGGCAACCCTGGGTCAGTGGTGAGTTCACAATGCCAGGTGAGGCCACTATTGGCTGGGAGGATAGGAAGAGGTTTTGCGTCACTTCCCCTCTCCCTTGCTTGACGCTCGTGTCCAGGGCTGGTCCTACACACAGCCTTTCAGACTGACAGACAAGGAAATAGGTTGAGTACTTGATAAGTCGATGGATTTAGACTGTAAACAAAACTTCACAGTGCCTCTTTCTCCGGGCCTACTGGCTGTGTGGAATAGGGAGGTAGGGTAACATGGCGCTGTAGCTCCCAGCCACACTAACAAACGCCTGGGTGATCCGCACCATGGGAGTCCCAACGCACACGCCACGGTGACCACGAGATGGAGGGAGGTAGACGGTAGAAGGCTGGCCACGTTATTTCACCCTTCTAGAGGGTCTGTGTGGCGTGGGGGGGGGAGAGGAGACTGACTGTGTGACTAGCGCAGCTTCAAAAGAGATAAGTAGAGCCATACACACGCACTGTTACACACAGATGCACAAACTGCAACCGCAACACGACACTGTTGCAATTCAGTCACGGGCGGTGGGGTGCAGTCAATGTGGTCGCCCCACGTTATGGTCGGAGGAGACGTGAGTGTTTTTGAGATTAACTAACTATAAGCAAGGTGGTTGTCCTGTTCTTAAAAGGTGGCGGGCGAGGGGCGTGAGGGAGGAGACTCAAACTCTTATTGGCTTGTGGGCTCATGTTGTTACTGTCGTCTTGGTTACCTCTCAACTACTTTTGTTCTTTCCACATCATAGAAAATGTGAAATAAAATGGAAGTGAAATCAACAACTGTCTGAGATGAACTGATTGATTTCTTCTGTCTGAGTTTGCGCTCTATTTTTCTAAATCAATAAACACGCCAATTTGCATGATCATTTAGCAGTAGCTTTGCATGAGGGAGAGGGTCACGTTTCAGTTTCACCATTACTTCATCCACTACTAGAACTGCTGCTAATGTCCACATCGAATGTGTTTAAGAATCCATACCTTGGAGCAGGGCTTGCCAACATTGTTCCTGGAGAACTACAATCCTGTAGGCCGGCTTTTGCTCCTACCAGACTGTAGCTCTCCAGAACCAGGGTTGGAGAGCCCTGCCTTAGACACTTTAGTACTGTAGTGGCTTCTCTGACTACCTTTACACCACTCATTGACCCACAAGATGGCTGCCTTTTTACTGGTATGACTAAGAATAGAATAAGCCCCATTTCTTACTCTTAAGTATTACAATACGTTTTTAACACAAACCTGGAACATCAGTGTTCTCACAGCCACAAGTATTGAGTGCGTTAAATTGGGTTGAGGTGTCTACTGGATTGTGTTGCCCCCTTTTGGTCAAACTGTCTGTTTCTGTGTAATGGAATGAGAGCAGAGCACTGATTATTTCAAATAATGAATTCAGTTGTGCATGCCTGCATGTGGGATTAAGAGACCGATTGAGCACTTAATGTATTGTTTGTGTGAAACGTATACCTCACTCGTGTCTACTGTATCTCCCTCTTTTGGCTCCCTGTATCCCTATGTCTTTCTGGTTGGGGAGAATGTTGACGTGTGTTTGTGTATGCTAGTAGTACTGTTTAGGTACTGTCAACTCTTCACTCTGTCAGGTTGTCTCTGGTCTTCTCACTCATGTTCTGATGGCAATAAAGGACTTTTCATTGTTTGATACATTTTTACGTATTTGTCCCTTTGGCTAAATCAGGAGTCGCTGAAATACAAAAACCTCCCCTACTGATAACCAAGTATTAACTGTTATCACTCATCTGATGACAGTAACATAGATTGCATAGTCTAGATTAAATGCAACCTTTTAAAATTCTACATTTCTCTATTACAGCAGCCTACGCTGATAATGTTTCTACAAACACAGAGCTAAACCCTCATTTCAGTCCTCCTAATATCGTCACAGAGCATTTAGCTCTAGTTCAGTGTTCTCCAACCTTGTTCCTGAGGGGCTACTGTCCGGAGATTAGGCTGAAACCCTAATCTAGCGCACTTCATTCTAATAATTAGCTTGTTGATAAGCGGAACCTAGTTAGTTCCAACTGGGTTCGGATTGAAAACCTACAGAAGGATAGTGCTCCAGGAACAGGGTTGGCGAGCCCTGTTCTAGAGTGACTCATGGCTGATCCAGAGGCAGCAGGGCACCCTGGGTCAAATTGCACCTTATCCCCTATATGCCTCAAACTCCGCTCTGGACCTTGAAGCCAGTTCCACTGCATATTTTTGTAACCCCTCTTATCAGGGACTGATTTACACCTGGTCCAGGTGTGTGCAGTTAATTGTCAGGTATAATTATTCATGAAAATTTGTCTAGCCCGAAGGTTGAAAAACGTCTGACGTCCCAGATATGAGTAAAGTAGGTTGTGTGTTACACACTACCTCCTATACGTTTTGATTTATAGCATTTAGGTTGGAGACCGTCATTAGTCCACCAGGGGGCAAGTGTACTAGAGTGAGTTGACAGTTTATCTGAGGCTCTCAGAGGAAGGAAGAGGTACACCACTGTCTCAACATATTTTGCAATCAGTCCGTACACCCGTTTGAAAAACATTGGCTGCTAGTCTTTGACATTTTAATGTAGTTGTCGTTAATATGTGTATAAATTGTGAATCAAAACTGATAAAAATTTAAACAAATGGGTGGCACAGGATCTGATGGACAGGACTGAAAGTACGCTGTTGTAACTCACACATCAGTGTGGACTAGTGCTACATTCCAAATGTCACCCTATTGCTCTGGTCAAAACTAGTGCACTTTGTAGTGAATAGGGTGCCATTTGGGACAGAACCTGGGAGAACCTCTCAACCCAACTTCTGTGTTCTCTGTTCAGTTTAGCATGAAACCAGTGTTCTCAGCAAGGTCTCATAGACTAGACGTAACATAGTAAATGTAAATCCTTGACACAAGTTAGTATGAATTTTTATTAAACATTTGGTACGTTTGGTATAAGATCTATGGTTACTTCAGGCAAAAATGGAAGTTGGGTGGTTGGCTGGGCGTATAACATGAATGTCTAGCAACCCAAAGGTTGTGAGTTCGAATGTTGTCACGGACAACTTTAACATTTCAGCTAATTTTCAACTATAACTTTTTTAGCTACTTTGCAACTACTTAGTGTGTTAGCTAATCCTTCCCCTAACCTTAACCCTGTAACATATCATACTAAATAGTGTTTGGGATTTACATACAGAATAATACGAATTGCTCTTTGACCAGGTTGGTGTTCTTCAATACCCAGGTATGGATTGGGATCCCCAGAGAAATAGCCTCAGGCATTACTAACACCCCAGCCCATTTTTCTCCTTGAGGTTCCCAGACTGGCCCATTATTAGCACTATGGCCAGTCTGTTTCTGGAAACACCCAAATAGTATTCTAACTAGACCCTTATCAATCTATAAGAACAGAATATATTTTCCACAGTCACTAAATTAGATTTCTTTTGAGATATCATTTGAAATGTTTTATGTTGCTGTGCCTTAGTACCAAAAGCCTATGTTGAGTGGAATCATTTGCATTCCCTATGCAAAGATAGGCTACCTTTTTTTTTTTGAACTGCAGGCAATAAACCGCAGATGGACAATGGCACATCACATATCTTGCCCGAGAGAACTTTGAATTTCCTGTTCTACAGAACCTGTCACTGACGCAAGTCTAATTAGTGATGCAATTGTTGTGCTTGGATTATTGTTTTACTGTCAGTGATGCTTTGCCATACATACCATGCATGCAAGTGGAAACGGGTTGAGAAAAGAGTAGTTATTTTGTGTGAATTGACGCTTTCTCACTCGTTGAAGCAAACAATGGGTGACTCACGTCTGAAGTTTCCCCATCGACACCACAGCTGAGTGTGGTATTCAAGCATATTTTTTGTGGTCGTCAGTAATCTCTTAATCAGCACGGCAAAGAAACAGCTTGTGTGTGAGAGAGAAATATAATGCATCAATAGAGTCGCAGAGCATATCAAAACCATAAGATTGCATTAAGGAATGATGATATGAACTGCTTTATCCCCAGGTCCACTTAATTTTTTTTTTTGATTTTACACATTTTGGGTTAGGTTGAGGTCCTTTTAATTTGTTTCTTCTGAAACTTCTTCCTCGGCCATATCACCAATAATCAGTAGTCAGTGTATTAACAAGGCCAGATAAACTTATCTTTAATCTGTCAAATGCTTTTCATCCCCAGTTCAACTGACTAGTGGGTGTAACTCCAGGCGTGTCAGTGTGCTTGAATACCCACCAATCGTAACTACACTGATCACAACCAGGGCAGCAAGTCTCTCAACGTGGACTCAGCAGTGGAGAGAAAATTCTCAGCTAAGGTGCGTTTTTATTTGTAATCCATTCAAAACTATTTTGGAATTTAGAATCATTTTGTATGTGGACTACAAAGAGATAAGATCCAGAATAAATTACTCTAAGTTTTGGCTCTATTTTTCACTTTAACTGAGAAATGTAGGCGTACAAAAAAGCTTTCATGTAATTTTAGATAGGAGAGGAGGGATAGTTGAGCCCCCCTTGTTTCTCAGAAACCAAAATGTGTCGTTTGACCAAATATTTAGAAAGAGGTTATCATTTCACGGAGTCTGTGAAGGAAGAAACCACATGGAAAAAGCAGTAAGCTAGTTAGGTCCAAAAAACGGATTTTCAAAAGTCAAATGAATTTATTAGAAGTTATGTGATGCTTGTATCTAACCAAAGTAGATACTTTTATGATTGTTCTATAGATCCGTTGGGGTCTCTATAAGCTTCAATATGAAGTCCTAAACCTAGCATCCTTGTAGCTGTGTTTAAGTGCCTTAAAGTATCAGACCCCTTGACTTTTTCCACATTTTTGTTAGGTTACAGCTTTACTCGAAAATTGAAGAAAAAAAAAAAATACTCCTCAATCTACACACAATACCCCACAATGATAAAGCAAAACCCTTTTTTTTTTTTTTTTTGTAAATTAAAAAATAAAATAACACTGAAATATCACATTTACATAAGTATTCAGACTCTTTACTCAGTACTTTGTTGAAGCACCTCTGGCAGTTATTACAGCATCAAGTCTTCATGGGTATGATGCTACAAGCTTGTCACACCAGGCTGTAACGTAACAAAATGTGGAACACGTCAAGGGATCTGAATACTTTCCGAAGGCACTAAAGTCCAAATGTTTGCCTTGGGGTAAGTTGAGCCAATGGTTGAGCAATTTTTTTCTTCCCAGGCGTAATGCAATTAATTATCGCTGGGATATGAGGTAACAACATTGCCTAGTCTATGTTAGAAGTGTAAAAAAATTAAAATAAGTACAAAGTGTTTGTTAGGTGTTAAGCCTGTGTTTAAAAATGCTTAAAATATGTTGTATGTTGAAGGCATACTGCAAACCGCATGCGTATCTGCGAGCAACTTCATACTGGACATGGAGACATGAGAATGGTATCCATGAGTTAAATGGCCTCATTGCCAAAATGTCAAAGTATCCCTTTAAAAGACAAAGTGATTGTGTTGAACTGTGTTTGGGAAAAAAAGATAGACAGGGTTTTAAAAGGATTTTGTAGGTGGCTTAACTTACCCTGTCCCGCAGCTCAATTTACCCCATACCCGGGATAAGTTGTGCCAAAAGACCACCTTTTTTGGACAAGCTATGTTTTCAAAACTGTTATGTTTACATAAATTCAGAGTTTTTTTCCATGGATACACAACATCCTGAAATATATGTAGATATCTTTATTTCCCCTGACAGAGTGATGCTGAATGTAAAAACTGGCTCAACTTACCCCACTCTCCCCTACTATGGGGTACATTTCCATCAACAAACACAACGTTCTGTACTAGGAGACTAGCAAAGAGCTAGAACAGAAGTTGCCTATTTGTACAATGGCTTTCACATATATAGACAAGGCAAACTTGCACAGAGGATGTGGAGAGAGTGAGAGAGTGAGACAGAGAGATAAGCCATCTCTCGCTCTTAACCATTTGAGATGGTAGTGGCAGTTGAACAGTTTCAGGCAAACTTGACACTTCAGTCGTGTTAGACAGAAACCACCATGGCTAATAATCGGAAACAATTGCCAGTTTGGAGATGGCTTTTACGATTTATTAAAGCGTCAGGAAGCGAGGCAGAGAAGTAGAGGCATGCTAAGAACGTTCTCTGAAGGTTTTTGCTAACGTATATTCAGTAGAATGTTCCCCAAACTGGGTCCTGGGGTCCCCCCTGGGTGCACGTTTTGTTTTTTGCCCTAGCACTACACAGCTAATTCAAATAATCAAAGCTTGATGATCAGCCGATCTCCTGACAACTGATACAAAGGAATGTTCTTGCAACATTCTCATGAAACATGTCTAGAACATTAATATTTTATATTCTGCGAACACGGCAACCATGTTCTGTGTATGTTTGGTGTAACGTTGATGGAATATTCTCCTAAATTTCAATCATGCTGTAACTCTGAATTTCCAAGATACGGAATGAATAGAGTCCTAATTCGTAATGCCTCTTTGCCTTGTTTCTTTGCAGTGTTGTACACAGGAATTCAGAGCCAAAGTGGATAAAGTGTCAGAAGCAGAATCTCAACTGTCAAGATGACCAATTCTAGCAGCAGGCCCGGCTACTGCCCTCTCATCCAGGCCATGGTGAACGCCAGCGTACCCTCCAACTCCTCGGCTGAGGTGGGGGCTCTGAGCCTGGCCACGGTGTGTCTCCACGGCCTGGTCTCCTCCTTCGGCATCCTGGAGAACATCCTCATCTTGGGGGTCGTGGGTTTCCGTGTCCGCCGTACCGTCATCAGCGTGTGGATCCTCAACCTGGCTGCCTCGGACCTCCTGGCCACGGCGTCACTCCCCTTCTTCACCATCTTCCTGGCCCGCGGAGCCACCTGGACCCTGGGCACCACCTTCTGCAAACTCCACTCCTCCGTCTTCTTCCTCAACATGTTCGTCAGTGCCTTCCTGCTTGCGGCCATCTCTCTGGACCGCTGTCTGGTGGTTCACAAGCCCGTCTGGGTCCACAACCGGAGGAACGTGCGGCTGGTCGGCAGGGTATGTGGAATCATCTGGGCCCTGGCTGTGCTCTGTACGGTACCGTACTACCTATTCCGGGATACTATTCATCGGCATGACGGGCGGATCATGTGTTACTATAACTACGCCCAGTATCTCCCTGTTAGGGAGTTTGACCTAAAAGAGCTGTGTGAGGCACGCCAGGATGCCCTGGCCTTCTCTAAGCTCCTCCTGGCCTTCATTCTTCCCCTGGTGGTCATTGTGTGGAGCTATGTCTCAGTGACCATTAGTATCGCGCGGCGTGGCCGCAACCGGCACCCTTTCCGCTTCGTTAGACTAGTGGTAGCGGTGTTGATGAGCTTTGTGGTCTGTTGGGCTCCATACCACGTCTTCAGTGTCCTGGAGGCTGTAGCTCAGTATCGACCCTCCCTCCGGGGCCTCGTGGCCAGCGGCCTGCCCCCCACCGCCAGCCTAGCCTTCCTCAACAGTGTGCTAAACCCCATCCTCTATGTGTTCAGCTGCCCGGACCTGTGCCATAAGATCAGACAGTCCCTTGCGGCAGTAATGGAGAGCGTGCTGGCGGAGGACCTAGGGGAGTGGTCACGGCGACAAAGCACGCAGAGATCTTCCATCAGTACCTCAGAGCTACTGCTGAGGGGGAGGCGGTCCCTCAACAATGCCCCCAGCCTGAGAGGAAGAGACTCCAGGGCGGAGGAGGAGGTGGCACAGAAGACGAAGGAACCACACCCTGCTAACTGAGGTGGTGTTGTGTCAATGACGGTTCCGGTGCCAAAGCCAGGTTCGCGTCTAGGTTCTGCAACAGTGGGATACATAATGATCCATTTATAAATCATTGCATTTTGAATCTGTGTTATGTACAGCATACACTCAGAAGGATTAAGGGATATATCTTGTGTGTTTTGCAATGGTTTCAGTAGTGTTAAACCAAAGGCTCAGCAATGTGCTAGTATGCTTTTATATTTGCTTGTTGCTTTTTTACGGTACCCATTCCAAGTAGGCTCTGATGCACCCCTGTTCAATTGCAGACTTGCCTGCTAATGTAAATGGTGACCCACTGGTCTCGCTCTTAGTTATTGATGGGAAAAGTCCACTGGGGCAGACATGCTTGACCCATGTCTTCTACGACTTGCTGTACATATGATTGTGGAATCCTTGACACATATATTTTTAATCTATCCATTCTCTTGGGTATTATTCCTAAGGTGTGGAAGGTGGCCCTTGATCTCCTGCTCCACAAAGGTGGTGATCCCTGCTATCTTTGTAATTATCACCCAATCTCAAAACTTTCATGTCTAGCGAAGATATTAGAAGTCTCTGTAAATTCTCAGCTGCTGTCCTTTTTTAGATGGAAAATCTATTCCGAATGCTCACCAGTCAGGCTTTAGGCCAGGACAGAGCACCATCTTGGCTGCTTTATATGGTTAACGCACTAGACAGGAAACTGCACTGCACTGCCCTTTATATTGATCTGTTGAAAGCATTCGATATGGTTGATCATGCACTCCTGCTACGGAGGCTATCCGAAATTTGTATAGACCAACTGGCCTGTAGCTGGTTCAAAAATGATCTGCACGACAGAAGTAAACACCTTCCTAATATTGATTTGCACGCTCTTTTGCCCTCAGAACAGCCTCAATTCGTTGGGGGATGGATTCTACAAGGTGTCAAAGCGTACCACAGGGATGCTGGCCCATGTTGACTCCAATGCTTCCCACAGTTGTGTCAAGTTGGCTGGATGTCCTTTGGGTGGTGGACTATTCTTGATACACACAGGAAACGGTTGAGCATGGAAAAACCCATCAGTGTTGCAGTTCTTGACACAAACCGGTGTGCCTGGCACCTACTACGATACTCCGTTCAAAGGCACTTAAATCTTTTGCTTTGCCCATTCACCCTTTGATTGGCACATATACACAATCCATGTTTCAATTGTGTCAAGGCTTAAAGATCTTTCTTTAACCTGTCTCCTCCTCTTCATCTACACTGATTGAAGTGGGTTTAACAAGTGACAGCAATAAGGGATCATAGCATTCACCTGGTCAGTCTGTCATGGAAAGAGCCGGTGTTTGTAATGTCTTGTACACTCAGTGTCTGTCTGCTGATGTAGTTCAGTCAAATTTTTTTTTTACATAACCAAGGAGTGCCACAAGGCTCAATACTATGCCTTTTACTGTTCACTATTTACATTAATGTTTGTCCCTGAATAATAATAATAACGGGCTTACATCTCTATGCGGATTCGTTATTTAATCATGTGCCCCATCAGTGCAGCAGGCCGTTCGCGACCCTCGGCTTTGATTCAATTCAAGAATCGCTCACCGATCTTAAATTAGTGCTAAATGTTGATAAAACCAAGTTTTTTTTCTTCAGGTATTGTGAAATTGATCCTAAAGACCTGCGTATCTGTACCTTGAGAGGAGCACAAATTGAGCTAGTTCCCCATTGTAAGTCTCTACGGTGCCTTCGGAAAGTATTCAGACACCTTGACTTTTTCCACATTTTGTTACATTACAGCCTTATTCTAAAATGGATTAAATAAAACAAATCCTCTGCAATCTACACACAATACCTCATAATGACAAGGCAAGAACAAGTTTGTAGAATTTTGGGCAAATGTATTGAATAAAAAAACAGAACTTGTTTACATAAGTATTGAGACCCTTTCCTATGAAACTTGAAATTGAGCTCAGTTGCATCCTGTTTCCATTGATCATCCTTGAGATGTTTCTACCACTTGATTGGTGTCCATTGTGGTAAATTCAATTGATTGGACATGATTTTGAAAGGCACACGCCTGTCTATATAAGGTCCCACAATTGACAGTGCATGTCAGAGCAAAAACCAAGCCATGAGGTTGAAGGAATTCCCTATGGGGGGGCTGAGACAGGATTGTGTCAAGGCACAGATCTGGGGAATCGTACCAGAAAATGTCTGCACCATTAAAGGTCCCCAAGAACACAGCCTGGCCACATTGAGCAATTGGGGGAAAAGGGCCTTGGTCAGGGAGGTGACCAAGAACCCAATGGTCACTCTGACAGAGCTCCAGAGTTCCTCTGTAGAGATGGGACAACCTTCCAGAAGGACAGCCATCTCTGCAGCACTCAACCAATCAGGCCTTTATGGTAGAGTGGCCGACGGAAGCCACTCCTCAGTAAAAGGCACATAAAGACTCTGACTCTCAGACTGTCTGTTTTAGTCTCTGGAGTATGTGTTTGTAAATATGTTTTGGTGTCTGGTGTATGTTTAGTTTGTCTGGTTATGATAAGCTCTTTTGGAAAGATATTTTGGAGTTTCTCATACAACTTAATAAATAAGGTATTTAAAATGACTTTATTTACTGCAATAAGCAAGTAATCAAGACATATTTGACATTATTATTGATATCCACTGATAGTCATTCATATGGCTGTATACTCTGAGGCAGCTATTGCAGTGCATTAAAAGTTAGAGATGACTGTCAGCAGAAAGGTGAAGCAGATGGAACACCGTTTCCAATGTCAGCCAACAGCATACATAATCTCCCCACTAGGTGGCACAATCGCTGCTTTTTTCCATCACCAATTCTCAGCAGCCAAACCAGTGGAGTCAGTTCCTTGAGCAAGTCTATGAAAACACTGCATTGTAGTGTATGGCTGGTGTCACCACAAAATGTTTCCTCTCCTCTCGACTTCAAGACCATCAAAGAACAAGAAACGGGTAACATAATACAGTTTATCCAGATTCTTCTTCCTTAGAATCAAAGGAACAGGAAACTCAAAAACGTGTCCAATCCAGTCTCTCTACACACTGTCACTCTGATCAGGATGCCCCCGGAGACTGAGTCTGACCTGTTTGGGGGCTGTGTGCCCCTGTCCCAGACAGGGCGTCAGTGACTTGCGGAGCTCCAGACGGGCGTCATGACACAGGAAGATGTAGAACAGAGGGTCCAGCAGGGTGTTGAGGCTCGTCAGGCCGTAGCACAGCCGGTAACATAGGAAAATGGACCGCTCCAACTCACAGGGGTCATCTGTGAGGAGCAAGGAGACAAAACGGTACCCCCCGACGAGGTGGTAGGGTCCGAAGACGACGATGAAGATGACAGTGATGACAATGAGGATGCCTGTGATTTTGTGACGGCCCTGGTTGGAGACGGATGGCGAGTGTTGGAGAGTCACGCCTATACGGGCGGAAGTGTAGCTGTAAGGGGAGGGTGCGGGAGAGAGATACAGAGGCCAAGGTCAAAGGTCATGTCAGGTAAATATGTTAGATGTGACTTTTTAACAAGACTCCTCTCATTGACACATCCTTTTGCATGTAATGTGACATGTTAATATAAAGGTGTTTATAGTGTTCACTTCATATTTATCAAAGCATTATCGACGGACACATGTAGATGCAGAGTGCAGGCCATACTCCTCCATTTCTTTATGCAATCACACATAACATGTCAGCCAAGCATACTTCATACTCAGTTTCCCACTCACCCCAGTATACCACAGGGCAGCAGGAACCCCATGACAACCGTAGCAATCTTAAAGTGAGCATATCTGAGGCTGACGGGGTACTGCTCCAGACACAACAGCCTCTCCGCATCAAACACTGACGGAAGAAGCCCGCCCAAACAGAACAGAAAGGTCAGTGTCCAGACCGCCACCCCCAATACCGCCGCCACCCGCACGGTCCGAACGCCACGACTACTCAACGGGTGTACTATCGCCAGGCAACGGTCCAGTGCGATGATACAGAGGAACACCACGCTAGCGTAGACGTTGACGTAGAAGACATAGCCCACAAACTCGCAGGCGGGGCGGCCGTAGGGCCAGCGGTGCGCCCCCTGGAGATAGAGGATCCAGAGAGGGAGGGTGAGGAGCTGGAGGAGGTCAGAGAGCAGCAGGTTGAGGATGTAGACCAGCTGACAGCCACCCCCACCGGACCGGCCCAGTTGGTACAGTC
This sequence comes from Salvelinus alpinus, assembly GCF_045679555.1. NCBI lineage: Eukaryota > Metazoa > Chordata > Actinopteri > Salmoniformes > Salmonidae > Salvelinus > Salvelinus alpinus. Next base: position 15,468,436 of record NC_092116.1, read on the forward strand.
CCCAGAGGGACAGCAGGTTGCAAGGGAGACCCAGTGAGAAGGCCAGGCTGTAGATGTAGGTGAGACCAAGTGTGTCGGTGTTCAGGGGGAGGTTGCAGCTGTCATTGCTGTTGGACATGATCTCTGACAGTCTCTGGGTGAGGAGGGATACCCTCAAAGTCCTTTGACAAGAAACCAGGTACTACAGTACACAGGTGCTTATTTCACCCTCTGGTGCAAATGTATATTCCCAGAGAGAGACAGTGGTGTGACAGTCTCTGGATTTATATCCATTCAATTCATTCATAAATGCAATACTTCTGATAGAAAATGTGGAAATAGATGCACTTGACAGAGGAAGTATTCTAATCCAAATCATTCATAAAATCTATAAATTCATATGCATGTGATCTGTCCGTATTGTTTCTATTGGCTCCCAGAGTCAGGTGTCCATCACGCAAATTTCATTCTGCTAGGATCCAGTGATCTCAAATCCTGGTGGAAAACCTGAGGAGGACAAGGATGAAGATGATAGGAGGATCATGACAACATTAGTACAACATTTCTACAACATTAAATCAGAACATTACACAAGCATGTACAGTATTGTTACACAAACATTATGCCAACAGTTGCATTGGAGCATGAGATTAAAGTGAAACCCATACAACTAAAGCATAAAAAAGAGAATTTAAAAAAAATTGCCCAAGAAAACTCACCTCACCCATACAGCTCTAAAATCCATGCAGTAGAAATTGTTCCACAAACCTCTTCTTCCCTCCAGCTGCTTGGTGTACAACACAAAGTGACTGTGTCTGCTGCTGAAGGAACACAGCGTCTTAATCCTCAGGGCCTTGTCTATTCTCTGATTGTTACCCTGGACAGGAAGCCCACTTTTCCAGGCTTTAAGGGCAACATCCTGAGAACCGCAGGAGAACCCCTTTCTTTTCCTGAACAAAAACACTCACTCCTCTCCCCACTCTTTCTCCCTCTTCCCTCGTTCTCTCACCGTTAGAGGAGGAAAAAAAGTGAGTGAGAAGGAGACTGGTTTTATGAGTGTAGGGAAGGAAGGGAAAAATTCTAAGTGCTTTATGGATAGTGTTCTTGTAACAATCTATGAATGTGTGACCATTTCATGGTTGGGGAAACTAAGGCAAAACATTTTAAGAAACAAATATTCTGTAACATAACATATTTCCCCTTTGTCTTCTCTTAAACAATGGATGCCTCTCACTGCGTGTGTGTGTGTTTCTGTGTCAGAAAGCAGAGATAACAGGCCACAGAGGCTATGTGATGAGAGGATCAGCCTCTGCGCCGGAGGAGGAAGCAACTGACAGGTTGAGATAACAGCCTCACAAAGAGACAGTGTAAATGCAACACACAACGCGCACCGCACACCACTCAACACTCAACAGAAAAAGGAGAGTGTGTAATGTTAATTGACTCTATTCGGATGACAATAATTACATCTTTATTGAGACTTCTTACTGGGGCTTTTAGGTGGAAAAGTATGAGTATGACATATATTTTTCCTTTGAACAAACATATTTGTTGACTGTGTACGACTGTGGTATACAGTATAGTCATAATTTACCCTAAGTTTACTTTGTAGCTCAGGCACAGGGAAAAGCTACAACTACACAATTCAAATTGTTTGAGGAGAATGGGAGTGTGAGACAATGTTGGCTAGGCTGTATTTTTAACACATGATATCATAGAGAGGAGAGTGTTATCTTTGTCATCTTGTACTTTCCCTCACCAGACTGAAATCCAATACGTAATCTGACAGTTCCAGGGCACCACATTCCCTAAGGCCAGTCTGAATATAAATAACTTTTCCTCAGTTTTTATTGAGTCATGTACTTCCCTTTTAATGTTATTATGTATTTATGGTGGATTTTTTGAATGTGTAAAAATTTTCTCAAGATTCGTTTGAGCAATTTTTAAAATCGTTGACGGAAAAGTGCCAATTGATGGTCAAATACGTACAACATCTAAAATAGCCATCTTGGCCCATCTTTAGATTCATGTCTCACTCCAGCTTGGTCTTCCTCCTGGAGCTCCTGCAGCACAGCCTGCTGCAGACATAGACTGATGCCCAGAGAGAGGCCCCGCTGAGGGCCAGGAGCAGCGCCGCCACGTCCAGGCTGTGGTAGGAGTACCAGGGCAGGCTGTAGGCTTCGGTGCGCAGGTGGGACGCTCCACCGTTCCTCATCACGTACTCAATCCAGAAGGTGGCACTGGCGAGCGGGGACAGGGGCGTGTCGCGGTGCAGGCCAGAGAGCTTCTGCATGTTGTGGCGGTAGGACTTATTCTCCAGCACATCCCTTAGGGCCTCCAGAAAGTCCTCTGTGGTGAGAGTGGCGGCCTCCAGCACCCGTGCCACCCCGCGCACCTGCAGTCGCAGGACGTTGTCAAACTGGTCGAAGAGGAGCGGCAGGCCCAGCACAGGGACCCCGTGGTAGATGGCCTCATACAGGCCGTTGGTGCCTCCGTGAGCCACGAAGGCGCGGGTTTTGGGGTGGCCCAGGAGGTCGTTCTGGGGGAGCCAGTCCAGTAGCAGGGTGTTGTTCCCCAGGGAAGAGGGTCTTTCTCCCAGGAACCTCCACACCACCTTGTGGGGCAGCAGGGCAAAGGCTTGGGCCACCGCCTCGGTCACCTCCTTAGGCAGGGCGGACACCAGCGTTCCCAGAGACATGACCACCACCCCGTGCTCTCCAGAGCTCTGCATGAAGGCCTCCAGGTCAGCAGGAAGTGGCTCAGCTGGACGGCACTGGAAGCCCCCCACATAGACCACATTGGGCATGGTAGGCCGCGGGAACTCAAAGACAAAGTCCACCCGCATCAGCCACACGTCTGCTGAGCGCTGCATGGAGAGCAGGTCAGCACCAGGGGGGAAGTGACGTTGGAGCAGGTTGACGTAGAGTGGCAGGATGACCAGGTGCTCCTGGAGGAGGATGACCAGGTAACGCAGGAAGTTCTCTGTCCTCTGAAGGAGGTCCATATTATCGCTGAACAGGGAGTTGTACATCGGAACATAGGAGGGCAGCGTGGGGGCAACAGTCATGTGGGCCTCGCCTGCGTTGAGCCAGCGGACATTATAAACCATGGGCATGCCCAGGTATTGGGCCAGGAGCACTCCAGCAGGGAAGGCAGGGTCGGTGAGCATCAGGTCAAATCTGGACACCCTCAGTTTGGCGACGAGGACGGAGTCATCCAAGATGGTGGAGATCATGCAGAGTGCCTCGCTGTGAAACATCATCAACATGGCCGCCGTGTCCTTCTGCTGCTCCAGGAAACGGAGGACCGGTAACATCCTGCGGAGTTTCAGTGAGCGCTGCATCAGGATGGTGTAGAAGTCAGGACCCAGGTCCTCGCCCGCCGGAGGAGGAGCAGGGTTCACGGTGATAGAGGTGTAGACAGGGGAATTCTGGGGAATGTACCAGCTCTTGGCAGAGCGCAGCACGGTGAGGTTGTGACCTCTGGAGTGGAGCTCTCGGAGGATGACCTCCATGTTGAGCCAGTGGCTGCCATCCTCTGGGAAGACCAGGATTCTACCTCCCCGAATGCCGTTACTGTGGCAACCCCGAATGAAGACGAGGAGGAGGAGGAGGCAGAGGATTCGTCGAAGGACCACCGCTGTTCCACCGCACATGCCCATTACGTCATTGGAGCTGGGAACAAACAACAAGAAAATAACAACATGTTTGTTTACGATCTCAGGAAAATGTTCTCTCTTCTCTTCTCTACGATAGTATATGTTATATTTAGAAAAAGTATACAATAGAAATTGTTTGATTTTCATGAGCAGTTTTAGCATACAGAATGCAAGGACTGAGAAAGAGATTACAGGGTCTGACTATAAAGTAGCTTTATCGAGGTATTGTCTTTTCTGTACAAAATAAATTCCATAGTCGACATGTCAGCCTCTGCAATTGGCAGATGTCCAAATGTCCACTGGGTTATTATCTAAAGCTGTACATGCTGAATCCCTAGATAAAACTGTTATGAAGGAAGGGAGGGGGACATTTTCTGACATTGTGTGGAAACAGTATTCCCATGTTATGCTACTGTGAGAATGAAGCTTCAAGCCACACAGTAGATGCACGATATGATGTAATCTCAACGGAGTTGTCACCACTTCGTAACACTATGGACAGATTGGTTCCCTAAATTACATATAACTGTATGGTTTTTCAATCTGGATGAAATACAGAGATGAACTCAGTACAGTGCACCTTATCAGTCAATTTCCTCCACTCCCACGATATAGACCCTCTCCATTCACTGATACATCAGTACTGAATCAGTACAGGCATTACAAATACTACATGCTCAGTAGACACAGATACAGTGGGGCAAAAAAGTATTTAGTCAGCCACCAATTGTGCAAGTTCTCCCACTTAAAAAGATGAGAGAGGCCTGTAATTTTCATCATAGGTACACTTCAACTTTGACAGACAAAATGAGAAAAAGAAATCCAGAAAATCACATTGTAGGATTGTTAATGAATTTATTTCCAAATTATGGTGGAAAATAAGTATTTGGTCACCTACAAACAAGCATTGTTAATGAATTTATTTCCAAATTATGGTGGAAAATAAGTATTTGGTCACCTACAAACAAGCAAGATTTCTGGCTCTCACAGACCTGTAACTTCTTCTTTAAGAGGCTCCTCTGTCCTCCACTCGTTACCTGTATTAATGGCACATGTTTGAACCTGTTATCAGTATAAAAGACACTTGTCCACAACCTCAAACAGTCACACTCCAAACTCCACTATGGCCAAGACCAAAGAGCTGTCAAAGGACACCAGAAACAAAATTGTAGACCTGCACCAGGCTGGGAAGACTGAATCTGCAATAGGTAAGCAGCTTGGTTTGAAGAAATCAACTGTGGTAGCAATTATTAGGAAATGGAAGACATACAAGATCACTGATAATCTCCCTCGATCTGGGGCTCCACGCAAGATCTCACCCCGTGGGGTCAAAATGATCACAAGAACGGTGAGCAAAAATCCCAGAACCACACAGGGGGACCTAGTGAATGACCTGCAGAGAGCTGGGACCAAAGTAACAAAGCCTACCATCAGTAACACACTACGCCGCCAGGGACTCAAATCCTGCAGTGCCAGAAGTGTCCCCCTGCTTAAGCCAGTACATGTCCAGGCCCGTCTGAAGTTTGCTAGAGAGCATTTGGATGATCCAGAATAAGATTGAGAATGTCATATGGTCATATGGTCAGATGAAACCAAAATAGAACTTTTTGGTAAAAACTCAACTCGTCGTGTTTGGAGGACAAAGAATGCTGAGTTGCATCCAAAGAACACCATACCTACTGTGAAGCATGGGGGTGGAAACATCATGCTTTGGGGCTGTTTTTCTGCAAAGGGACCAGGACGACTGACCCGTGTAAAGGAAAGAATGAATGGGGCCATGTATCGTGAGATTTTGAGTGAAAACCTCCTTCCATCAGCAAGGGCATTGAAGATGAAACGTGGCTGGGTCTTTCAGCATGACAATGATCACAAACACACCGCCCGGGCAACGAAGGAGTGGCTTCGTAAGAAGCATTTCAAGGTCCTGGAGTGGCCTAGCCAGTCTCCAGATCTCAACCCCATAGAAAATCTTTGGAGGGAGTTGAAAGTCCGTGTTGCCCAGCAACAGCCCCAAAACATCACTGCTCTAGAGGAGATCTGCATGGAGGAATGGGCCAAAATACCAGCAACAGTGTGTGAAAACCTTGTGAAGACTTACAGAAAACGTTTGACCTCTGTCATTGCCAACAAAGGGTATAGAACAAAGTATTGAGATAAACTTTTGTTATTGACCAAATACTTATTTTCCACCATAATTTGCAAATAAATTCATTAAAAATCCTACAATGTGATTATCTGGATTTTTTTCTTCTCATTTTGTCTGTCATAGTTGAAGTGTACCCATGATGAAAATTACAGGCCTCTATCATCTTTTTAAGTGGGAGAACTTGCACAATTGGTGGCTGACTAAATACTTTTTTGCCCCACTGTACTACACAGTACACACCACAGGAGGTTGGTGGCACCTTAATTGCTGAGGGTGGGCTTGTGGTAATGGCTGGAGCGGAATAGGCAGAATGGTATCCAATACATCAATATGCCATTCCATTCACTCCGTTCCAGCCATTATTATTAGCCGTCCTCCCCTCAGCAGCCTCTACTGGTCCACACACCCTTTAGCTTTGGCCATTTAGCTAGATCTGGGTTGCATTAATTAGGGCACACACTGCAGCAAAACGTTTTGCAAAGGAAAACGAAAACAAGCGTTTCTAATTGAGCAAGTCCAGATAGTGCCTCCTTGTTTGAGGCTGTTTTGTTGCATTTGGTGCCTAATGAAAAGGACATTGGTGCAATGGCATCACATCTCAGGGGCTGAAACCCTAGATAGAGCCTGACTCTACACTGTGCTCCCACCAGGATCTGCAGAACCCGTCCTGTCTGGACGGGTGCAGCAGACACTGGACATGGGTGACCTGACCTGGAATGTTTATTACAGCGATGTGCAATCAGTTTATTCAGGGTAGGCATTGGTTCCCTTGTGATAATCTAATGATTATGATTCTGGGGATTTTATGCTAAAAATCTAAACATTTGCTAAACCTGCAACAAAACTTCAGGAAAGGCCCCAAGGTATTCATGTCTTTCTTTCTATCCATTCAAATCCTTGACACACACAGCCATTCCTGACTCCAGTCACTGCCTTGCATGCTTTTGCTTAAACATGTTGTGTGGGTATTGACTGGGCTGTGCATATTTGGGCGTGTCTACATATTTTGGCGCTCGCATCCCTTGAATTGAACAAAGTTAGCTACAGTTGAAGTCGGAAGTTTACATACACTTAGGTTGGAGTCATTAAAACGCATTTTTCAACCACTCCACAAATTTCTTGTTAACAAACTATAGTTTTGGCAAGACGGTTGGGACATCTACTTTGTGCATGACACAAGTAATTTTTCCAAAAATTGTTTACAGACAGATTATTTCACTTATAATTCACTGTATTGCAATTCCAGTGCGTCAGAAGTTTACATACACTAAGTTGACTGTGCCTTTAAACAACTTGGACAATTCCATGAAATGATGTCATGGCTTTAGAAGTTTCTGATAGGCTAATTGACATCATTTGAGTCAGTTGGAGGTGTACCTGTGGATGTATTTCAAGGCCTACCTTCAAACTCAGTGCCTCTTGACATCATGGGAAAATCAGCAAAGACCTCAGAAAAAAAATGTAGACCTCCACAAGTCTGGTTCATCCTTGGGAGCAATTTCCAAATGCCTGAAGGTACCACGTTCATCTGTACAAACAAATGTACGCAAGTATAAACACCATGGGACCACGCAGCCGTCATACCGCTTAGGAAGGAGACGCAATCTGTCTCCTAGAGATGAATGTACTTTGGTGCGAAAAGTGCAAATCAATCCCAGAACAACAGCAAAGGACCTTGTGAAGAAGCTGGAGGAAACAGGTACAAAGTTTCTATATTGTGATTATTATTATTTGACCATGCTGGTCATTTATGAACATTTGTACATCTTGGCCATGTTCTGTTATAATCTCCACCCGGCACAACCAGAAGAGGACTGGCCAGCCCTCATAGCCTGGTTCCTCTCTAGGTTTCTTCCTAGGTTTTGGCCTTTCTAGGGAGTTTTTCCTAGCCACCGTGCTTCTACACCTGCATTGCTTGCTGTTTGGGGTTTTAGGCTGGGTTTCTGTACAGCACTTTGATATATCAGCTGATGTAAGAAGAGCTATATAAATAAATTTGATTTGATTTCCAAAGTTGTGGCGAAATGGCTTAAGAGACAAAAGGAAAATGGGGTGCCCCTCTCTCGCGCGCAGGAAATATTCAGAGGACACCTGACTACTTTTGAAAAAAATCGCTCATTTTTCAAAATAAAAGCCTGAAACTATGTCTAAAGCTTGGTCACAGCCTGAGGAAGCCATTGGAAAAGGAATCTGGTTGATACCCCTTTAAATGGAGGTTAGACGGGCCAGGGAACACAGATTTAAAAACAGAAATATCACTTCCGGGTTACATTTTCTCAGGTTTTCGCCTGCAGAATAAGTATTGTTATACTCAGAAAATATTTTGACAGTTTTGGAAACTTTGGAGTGTTTTCTATCCTAATCTGTAAATTATATGCATATTCTACGATCTGGGCCAGAGAAAATGTCCGTTTACGTTTTGGCACGTTATTTAAAAAAATATATATATATTCTGACCCCTAGCTCTAAGAAGTTAACGACAACAAAGTAAAGGTATTGGAGTGGCCATCACAAAGCCCTGACCTCAATCCTATAGAAAAGTTGCGGGCAGAACTGAAAAAGCATGTGCGAGCAAGGAGTCCTACAATCCCGACTCAGTTACACCAGCTTTGTCAGGAGGAATGGGCCAAAATTCACCCAACTTATTGTGGGAAGCTTGTGGAAGGCTACCCAAAACGTTTGACCCAAGTTAAACAATTTAAAGGCAATGCTACCAAATGCTAATTGAGTGTATGTAAACTTCTGACCCACTGGGAATGTGATGAAAGAAATAAAAGCTGAAAGAAATAATTCTCTCTACTATTATTCTGACATTTCACATTCTTAAAACAAAGTGGTGATCCTAACTGACTTAAGACAGGGATTTTTTACTTGGATTAAATGTCAGGAATTGTGAAAGCCAAATACATATAAACTTAGATAACGTGTATGTAAACTTCCGACTTCAACTGTAGCTAGCAGAAACAACCTGACAAATGGATGCCTCAAATCATTTTCAACGTTGGAATCATCATGTAATGTGCCCTTTGCAGGGTTCGAAGAGTGGAACATCAAATATAATGAAAGTTAAGACCAGACAGAGGCAGCATACAACACGTAGCTTATTTCATGACAGTCAAGGCAACCACCATCTCCCTCATTGCTAGCTGTCGGGCAGACGAACAGTGAGTACTGCACTGTAGACTTGTTTGAAATATCATAACAAATTCACAGTTTTTACCCTGACTTTTAGACATCTTGGGCATGTACTTTTGCTTTGTATATACAGTGGGAATGGGACTTCTCCAGCCACTTTATGGGTGCCTGAGCCTTGGCTTCTACAAAATGGATGTGACTAACTGCAGTACACCCATTCTACATGTGTGGCTTCCCTGCTGTGTGCATGCAGAATAAAATAATGGACATTTGCTTCTGTTGTCACTGAGAGGGAAGGACTGACAAATGGACTTCATTTAAAGGTAAAGGTAGACGTAAATCCATGTTCCTTTGCAATTTGTGGATTATGCTTCTGTTGAATCATGAGAATAGACAACATCCCTTTGAATGCATTTGATTTATCAAGCTAGAATTTCATTTTAATGGAACAGTTTTTTGACGCTTTGACCTGCATTTTTTTATCATTTAAACATTTTGACATGGAATATTTGTTCAAACCTTATTTATGATATAAAGTCCACTTGAAAAGTATTCATTTAGGTCTACCCTTCACTTTTTCCACATTTTGTTACGTTACAGCCTTGTTCTAAAATTGATTAAATAGATAAAAAATCCTCATCAATCTACACACAATACCCCATGACAAAGCAAAAAGAGGTTTTTAGAAATGTTTAAAAAAAAGATGTATAAAAGAAAATACATAATTTACATAAATATTCAGACCCTTTGCTATGAGACTCGAAATTGAGCTGAGGTGCATCCTGTTTCCATTTATCATCCTTGAGATATTTTTACAACTTGATTGGATTCCACCTGTGGTAAATTCCATTGATTGGACATGATTTGAAAGGCACACACCTGTCTATATTAGGTCCCAAAGTTGACAGTGCATGTCAGAGCAAAAACAAAGCCATGAGGTCAAAGGAATTGTCCGGTTGCCAAAAATGTCTGCAGCATTGAAGGTCCCCAAGAACACAGTGGCCTCCATCATTCATAATTGGAAGAAGTTTGGAACCACCAAGACTCTTCCTAGAGTTGGCCGCCCGGCCAAACTGAGCAATTGGAGGAGAAGGGCCTTGGTCAGGGAGGTGACAAAGAACCCGATTGTCACTCTGACAGAGCTCTAGAGTTCCTTTGTGGAGATGGGAGAACCTTCCAGAAGGACAACCATCTCTGCAGTACTCCACCAATCAGGCCTTTAAGGTAGAGTGGCCAGACGGAAGCCACTCCTCAGTAAAATGAACATGGCAGCCCGCTTAGAGATTGCAAAAAGGCACCTAAAGGACTCTCAGACCATGAGAAACAAGATTCTTTGGTCTGATGAAAACAAGATTGAACTCTTTGGCCTGAATTCTAAGCGTCACATCTGGAGGAAACCTGGCACCATCCCTACGGTTAAGCATGGTGGTGGCAGCATCATGCTGTGGGGATGTTTTTCAGTGGCAGGGGGAGACTAGTCAGGATCGAGGGAAAGATGAATGGAGCAAAGTACAGAGAGATCCTTGATGAAAACTTGCTCCAGAGCGCTCAGGACCTCAGGCTGGGGCAAAGGTTCACCTTCCAACAGGACAACGACCCTAAGCAGACAGCAGGAGTGGCTTTGGGACAAGTCTCTAAATGTCCTTGAGAGGCCCAGTCAGAGCCAGGACTTGAACCCGATCGAACATCTCTGGAGAGACCTGAAAATAGCTGTGCAGCTGACGTTCCCGATCCAACCTGACAGAGCTTGAGAGGATCTGCAGAGAAGAATGGGAGAAACTCCCCAAATACAGGTGTGCCAAGCTTGTAGTGTCATACCTAAGAAGACTCAAGGCTATAATCGCTGCCAAATGTGCTTCAATAAAGTACTGAGTAAAGGGTCTGAATACTTATGTACATTTTATATTTAAGTTTTTAATTTTAAATACATTTGCAAAAATGTCTAGAAACTAGTTTTTGATTTGTCATTATATTGTGTGTAGATTGAGGTGCAAAAAAATATTGAATCAATTTTAGAATAAGGCTGTAACAACAAAAATGTGGAAAAAGTGAAGGGGTCTGAATACTTTCCGAATGCACTATAAGAGTTTAAGCATATTTCACATAGTACAATTATTGTGTGTTTGCTTGCGCCGCACATTGGAATAATTGTAAATCAGTTGTGAAATGCTATGGAGTTTGCATTGTGAATTCTTCAGATGAAATGTGTCTATAAATTGGTCTTTTAGTGCCACCTATCAGTTGTAACTGTTGATGATACATTGGTCTATGACTGAGCTGAGTTGAGCAGTGTGTCAGAAGCCATCAGAGGCTATTGCTTGAGTATCTTGGCTACATTGGTATTTACATTTGGTGAGAATTGTTTGTCAATATCAGTTAATAATAGCCTATGTCACTATGGTTGTTGAAGTTATATGTTGTATGGTGAACTTTGTTTATTTGTGAGTAAATCTGGCTTTGATAATAGCCAGTGCTTACCCAGCTACTGACCTCACCACAGGTCATTGGTTAATCATGTTTATCTGCTGCCCGTCCCTGCTGCAAGACATCAGTTAGACTATAGAACACCATGTACTCAACCCAGTATCACAGATTATTGTGAAATAGACACAAATTGCTTATTGGAAATTCGTGACAGGCACATGAAAAAGTATATGTTTTGTGTAGTACACTTTTGTATACATTGCACAGATAAAGACATTAGGTTACTTATGACAGAAAAGATGGCTGTATAATGTGAACGTTTAGCAACCCAACGGTTGTGTGTTTGAATCTCATCACGGAAAACTTTGGCATTTTAGCTAATTATCAACTTTGCATTTACTTAGCATGTTAGCTAACCCTTCCCATAACCCTAACCTTAACCCTTTAACCTAACTCCTAACCTTAACACTAACCTTAACCCTTTAACTACTTAGCCAGCAGGTTACCTCACTTTAACCCCTAGCCTAGCTAACGTTAACCCCCTAGCTTTCCTAGCTAACATTAGACACCTAGCTAGCCTAGCTAACGTTAGCCACAACAAATTGAAATTTGTGTAATGTACACAAATGCATTATGAAGAAAGAAAATTGTGTAATGTTGGGATGAAAATTGTCTAATACACACGAAAAGTGGACTTTTTCATGTGCCTGTCACGAATTTAAAATAAGTAATTTGTGTCTATTTCACATTAAGCTGTTGATAGTCTGTTGATGTACAGGAGGTTTACACAGGGTTCTGAACTAGAATCCATCAGCATCAACTGGCTCCACTCTCACAGTATTCTGTGCATCATTTAGAAATTATTCCCCTCAATTCAGTATATTACTTTGGATGATTATTATGGTTGTGTGGTTATTTCATTATCTCTAAAAGTCATGGAGCGTCCAGCCTTTTATCATATTTTATGCTAATATCCAGTTGAAAAATGATCAGTTTAAAAATGTACATCTTTCCGTAAAGCAAAATGCATGCATGTTGGTTTCTTTTTGAAAGATTCTTATTCAAATATTTTTTACTACAACAATATATGGTAACTATGTGATGTTTTTGCCTAACAAGGCAATAGAAACTATGGTAATCCAAATTTACAAAACATATAGTGAGATACAATATATCTATCTCCTACCTCTTCAAGTGCACTCTCATCATATCAATGTAGCAGCAGTGTGCACGGATAGCCAGTCTCACTTTCACTGAGAAGCGCAGTTAGTGTTTAGTGAAAGACATGATAAACTCACTGTGACCTGTAACACAAAGACTGTCCGTGTCCCTTGTCCTCTTCCTCGTCGCTAGTTAATACACGAGATCCCAGATTGACTGTTTTTTATAATCAAGCATCACACCAACAAACAACCAACTAACTCCTCCTCTGAGTTAGATAAGGAAGATGAGGGAGGAATGCCGTGTTCGGACATCCTGGGGGACAGTTTGTATTCTAAGCAGCCGGGTAAAGAACATTGAGCTCCTCGCCCCCCACGGTGGAAGGGATTTGTAGGGTTGCCCATTTAATAAGAATCAACTTTGAGTGTTTTGTTTATTTCACATGGAAGCCATTAGAAAGCTTTTTATGGTTTTAACTGTTTCACTGAGAACCATTGTAGAAGTTGTAGACCATAAAGATGTTTAATTTATGCAGTTACTATATCTGTAGGCCTACTGGTACCTCAAAGATATGTGTACGCTGATTGAGGAAATGCAGTATGAAAGAAATTGAATTCCCAATTAATATTTAGTTACTATTTTACTAGATCCGTTCATTTTAGCATACTATATCACAATTTAGCAAGTCATAATTGAAGATCAAATTGTATGGAGGGGTATTTACAGACGTCGTTGAACTATCACTGCTAATGTCTGAGTCAGCCATCACGGTTATCCATTTCATGTTCAATAAAGTGCAAAGTTGTAAAAATGTTGTCAAGTCAAATTTGTGTCTTATGACTCACAGCTCTATTTCATCATCTATACACAGCAATGACTTAAATATCTAAGGAACAATGCCGTTTCAAAGTTAAATGTCTGACTGGCAAGATGTCTAAGATATTGCATACACAAATACCTTTTTCACTCTACTGAGCCAAGCTGAGCCAAGCCAAGCTGCACTGTAGGCCTACTTGCCAGGTTACGCGTCCACCATACTATAGTTACTGGAAAGGACAATGTGAAAAGAAAACATCCGAGCCAGCACAGTAGGGTTCAGTTTAGCATGATAGCAAACGTTAACACAGAGCAAAGAACAACATGGTTAAAGGTGACACAGGGTGTTGTTCTAAATGGACCTTGACCAACTATGCGCACAGCAGACTATGCGCACAGCAACAAGGACACTCCAGCCATGGACAGAAGAGCGAAACAGTACCTATGTGACGCCAAAATCTATGTGGAATCTCTCTAATTACTTTGTTCAACCCAACATCACATAGGTGAGACTTTCTGGTCAATTCTCTATACGAAAGAAATGTCAAAATGTACAAAACATGACATAGACTGACCAGGTAAATCCAGGTGAAAGTTTTGATCCCGTATTGATGTCACCTGTTAAATCCACTTCAATCATTGTAGATGAAGGGGAGGAGGCAGGTTAAAGGAGGCGTTTTAAGCCCTGAGACTATTGATACATGGAGTGTGTACTGTATGTGTGCCATTAAGAGAGTGAATTGCCAAGGTAAAAAATATTTTATTGCCTTTGAACCAGTGGAGGCTCCTCAGAGGAGGAAGGGGACGACCATCCTCCTCAGTGAATTTTATGAAAATAAAATAGTAAAACATTGAAAAAGTTATCCTTTCTAGATAAAACTACACTAAATATATTCACGTCACCAAATAATTCATTAAAACAGCCAGAGGACAGCTAGCTTCCGTCCTCCTCTGGGTACATTGACTTCAATACAAAACCTAGGAGGCTCATGGTTCTCACCCCCCTCCATATGACAACTTCCGGAGACATCCTCCAACCTAACAGAGCTCTTGCAGCATGAACTGACATCTTGTCCACCAAATCAAAGGATCAGAGAATTAATCTAGTACTGAAAGCATAAGCTACAGCTAACATGTGGTGATAACATGTGGTGAGTAGTTGACTTAAAGGGAGAGAAAGACAATGGTTTAACAGTTTTGAACAAATTCATTTATTCGAAAATGTATTCACTTTCACTTAACATGTACTTAGCTAGCAAATGCAGCTAGTTTAGGCACCCGGCTCAAACAGAGGGATGCTATGTTAGCTAGCTGGCTATGACTATCCAACACAACACTGGAACTCTTCCAAGTCAAGGTAAGCTTTTGGTTTGACAAATTTATTGCCACCGGGGCCTGCCGGTGTAACTGCTAAACTGCATACTGAACTGCTTACTGACTGTACACTAATGTTACTAGGTGATTGTAGTGGGTTTACTAACGTGTAAGTTCTATTAGATATGTTTACTATGATGTTACTTCAGCTATGGTGACAATGATGTAGGATGTGTGTAGCAGTTATGATATGGTTTTTTGCCTGGTCACATACAGCTGGTGTGTTGTGCATTGAAATCCACAAGCGAAGGGAAAAGGTGAGAGGAGGAGAGTGCATTGATGCGAGAAGGAATACAACGTGGCTGCTATGAAAGTGAACTGTGTTTACTTGTGATCAGGGGTGTATTCATTCCGCCGATTCTGTTGAAAACGTTTCTTAAACAGAAGCAAACGGAACGAAACGGGGATAAACATACCAGAATTTGTCCAATAGAAACACTTGTTTGCAACTGTTGGACTAATGATTTCACCCTAGATCAGCTAGATGCAGGCAAGAGTGTGCAAGGCGGTATTGAATGTGTCACTGTCTGTCCATATTTCACTGTCTGTGTTGTTCTCTGGCGCTACAGTGCATTCGGAAAGTATTCAGACCCCTTGACTTTTTCCACATTTTGTCTCATTACAGCATTATGGATAAACAAATATATATATCCTCATCAATCTACACACAATACCCCATAATGACAAAGAAAAAACAAGTTTAGACATTTCAGCAATTTTTATTTTTTTTTTAAATACTTCAATTTTACATTTTACATAAGTATTTAGACCTTTTACTCAGTACTTTGTTGAAGCACCTTTGGCAGTGATTACAGCCTTGAGTCTTCTTGGGTGTGACACTACAAGCTTGGCACACCTACTGTATATTTGCGGACTTTCTCACATTCTTCTCTGCAGATCCTCTCAAACTCTGTCAAGTTGGATGGGGAGCATCGCGTCACAACTTTTTTCAGGTCTTTCCAAAGATGTTAGATTGCGTTCAAATCCGGGCTCTGGCTGGGCCACTCATGGACATTCAGAGACTTGTCCCGAAGCCATTCCTGCGTTGTCTTGGCTGTGTGCTTAAGGTCGTTGTCCTGTTGGAAGGTGAGTAGTAGGTGCCAGGCGCACCGGTGTCAAGAACTGCAACACTGCTGGGTTTTTCACCCTCAACAGTTTCCCGTGTGTATCAAGAATGGTACACCACCCAAAGGACATCCAACCAACTTGACACAACTGTGGGAAGCATTGGAGTCAACATGGGCCAGCATCCCTGTGGAATGCTGTAGACACCTTGTAGAGTCCATGCCCCAACGAATTGAGGCTGTTCTGAGGGCAAAATGGGGTGCAACTCAATATTAGGAAGGTGTTCCTAATGTTTTGTACACTCAGTGTATCAAACCATCTGTACCTCTGTCAATGCAAATAGAATACTGCAACACTACCTTTGCACTCTGCAAAGAACAGAGCGTGTGTATGTGTGGAGTTTGGGAACGCAGATTGATATATATATATTCATTGTTCTACATGTAAACTTTGCAAGTCTATATTTTATATTCCATGTCATGGATCAGGATCCATGAAGCCTTTCACTACTTAATATTCCAGTCCCCTGCCTCTGGCTCTCTAGCAGACCAAGCAGACCGATATGATACAATGCCCCCTCTGTAGAGCATATCCAACCTAATCGCCTTAACTGTGTTGTTACCAGGACAGTGTTATTAAGGTTCATTAAACTAAAGTTCACTATGGACTTTAGTGAAGTTGGGCTGTAATGGTATTTCAGTAGCCTGCTTTCTGAGTTTTATTAAATAATACAACACTTTCTGTTTGTTGATGGATTACCACACTTTAATAAGTATTGTAGAGTCTCGTCTAAAGTCCTAGCTCGCATTAGCTCACATGGAGCAGGTAGCCTAGTGGTTAGAGCAAAAGGTTGCTGGATCGAATCCCCAAGCTGACAAGGTAAAAATCTGTCGTTCTGCCCCTGAACAAGGCAGTTAACCCACTGTTCACCGGTAGGCTGTCATTGTAAATAACTGACTTGCCTAGTTAAATAAAGGTTAAATAAAAAAACATGAAAAAACATGAGTCACACCAGAGCTGGCTCTGGTTTACACACATGTTCTTTATTTGTTTTGTGGGATTGGACCTCCTTAATCAAGGCCATATGACTTCTCCACAGACAGCTATGATGATAAGAGTGACATCTCCTTTCTTGGCTGCCCTTTACTTCCTGATTCTATCGCCCGGCAATGGTTGCCACTGTAGCGCCGGCAGTAGGAAGATCCTGGTGGTCCCGGTGGATGTCAGCCACTGGGTCAACATGGAGGTCATCATCCATGAGCTCCACTCCCGAGGTCACGACCTCACCATGCTGCGCTCTGCCAAGAGCTGGTACATCTCCCAGAAGTTCCCTCTCTACAGCTCCATCACCGTCCTCATGCTGGAGGACGAGGTGGACAAGAACTTCCATGACAAGATGCTGCAAAGGATTCTGGGAATCAGGACGCTGCCGCCCTTCCTGCAGTCCTCCACCATCAGTACGAGATCACATCCATGCAGCCGACAGGCCACAAGGTCTGCGCCAGAGCGGACGTTCTGGCGCAGATGATCCAGCGTTCATGGTGATCCAGCGTTCATGGCTTGGCTCTGGGATGCTCGGTTTGACCTGGTGCTGACTGATCCTGCTCTGCCCACATGGATCCTCCTGGCCAACTACCTCCGTCTGCTTCTGGTCTTCAACCTGCCCTGGATCAACACGGGAGAGGGTCACTTCGCCTTCGCCCCCTCGCCACTGTCCTACGTCCTCGTGTCGGGCAAAGAGCTCTCTGACCACATGGACTTCCTCTAGAGAACCAGAAACGTGTTGCATTATGTCTATAGTGTGGTGGCGCAATATTTCTTTGTTAACCATTGGTACGCCAACCTGCTCAAATGTCACTTCCCCTCTGCTGCTGACTTGCTCTCCATGCAGCGCTCAGCAGACGTGTGGCTGATGCAGGTGGACTTTGTCTTTGAGTTCCTGTGGCCCACCATGCCCAACGTGGTCTATATGGGGGGCTTCTAGTATCGTCCGGGCAGGCCGCTCCCTGCTGACCTGGAGGCCTTAGGGGCCTTCATGCAGAGCACGTGGTGGTGGTCATGTCTCTGGGAATGCTGGTGTCCACCCTGCATAAGGAGGTGACCGAGGCGGTGGCCCAAGCCTTTGCCCTGCTGCCCCACAAGGTGGTGTGGAGGTTCCTGGGAGGAAGACCCTCTTCCCTGGGGAACAACACCCTGCTACTGGACTGGCTCCCCGAGAGCAACCTCCTGGGCCAACCCAAAACCTGCGTCGTGGCTCACGGAGGCACCAATGGCCTGGAAGAGGCCATCTACAATGGGGTCCCTGTGCTGGGCCTGCCGCTCCTCCTCAATGTCTGGAGGCTGCCACTCTCACCACAGTGGACTTCCTGGAGGCCCTAAGGGACATCCTGGAGAATCCCTCCTACTGCCACAGAATGCAGAAGATCTTTGGCCTGTACCGCAACACGCCCCTGTCCCCTCTCGCCAGCGCCACCTTCTGGTTTGAGTATGTGATGAGGAACGTCGTCCCACCTGCACACCGAAGCCTACAGCATGTCCTGGTACTCCAACCACAGCTTGGATGTGGCGACGCTGCTCCTGGCCCTCAGCGGGGTCTCTCTCTGGGCCTCAGTTTCTGTCTGCAGCAGACTGTGCTGCAGGAGCTCCAGGAGAAAGACCAAGCTGGAGTGAGCTTGTTAACTGACAGTGTCTTGATGTGTAATATATTGTAACATTTTCATAAGCAGACTGGAAAATACTTGTTTCGTTAAATGTTTATTGAGTTTAACTAAGAATATACACGTTTCAGGCAAAGCAACTGTTCACATTAACATTATCTTTGTATAGATGATGTTTTCATTTTTAAATGCAATAAGACCATACAGTAACATATTCAACATTACATCCATGACATTAGAGATGGACTCCTCTCTTCCCTAATGTACAATAATGTTCTTTACTGTTTTGGAAAGTCAGAGGGAGAGACGGAGGGAGGTCACAGCAGTGTAAAAATAAACCTGAGCTTTAATGATGAACATGTGTCACTGTGACTGTTAGCACAGTCCTATCAGAGAGGGCTACAGCCTTCCCCTCTCTCTCCCTCTCTCTCTCTCTCTCCCCCTCTCTCTCTCCCTCTCTCTCTCCCTCTGATACTGGCCTTATCCACAGACATTAACAACTGTCTGGCTCTCAAGGTAACAGAAGGCTTACTTACGTCACATCGTGTAAATCGATGTGCCCTTGAGCAAGGCACTTAATCCTAAATGCTCCAGGGTCGCCGTTGATAATGGCAGACCCTGGCCGTGACCCCACTCTCAGAGGGTGTCTCAGGGGGAGTTGGGATATGCAAAAAATACATTTCCAATTCACACATGTATACAATACACACTTGCACATGTGAAATAGGACAAATATAGGCACCCACCAAATGTTCATTATTATATAACAATCTGCATTGGGTGATTGATATAGTTAAAAGAGTAGATACTTACATTTCACAGCTATCCTTATGTACAGTAAATGCTGGAATTGTGCAAGATTTGAATTCCAATGCCTCAAGTCTTATACGTCTATACATTGTGCGTCACCTCCATTACATCACCTCTATGAAATCACCACCAGAGGGCGTGGCTAACCCAGTGAGGTTTCTGTGTCTTGGGTCAAAGGTTACATGAATCTAGTGCTCAAGATGGCCTGAGGGGCAGAGGTGATCATAGGCTGTGATGTGATGACCCCAGGCTGGGAGGCCATCAACATGGGCTGACCGGGCAGCATGGTGGGCTGTGCGTTGATGACGGTGAAGGTCTGTCTGCGTCTCTTGATCTCCCTGGCCATCTGGCACCAGGAGCAGACGTTGCAGAAGGTGGAGTACACACAGTCCGCCATCATGTCACCCTGAACACACATATAGACACGATTATGATCCCAAAATTCCCTGTTTTTCTAGAAATACCAATTTGGATGATTCTTGGATTTCTTGCTTATGCCTGCCTGATTCTGGGAATGTTCCACCCAGGATTTTGTTTTTACTTGCAATGAGGTATCAGCAGAGGTTTCAAACCTGGGATACTGTATGATTACATAGACTACCGAGCTGTTGTATTAACTGGACAGAAGCTCTCAGGAGGCTGAAGAAATTTGGCTTGGCACCAAAAACCCTCACAAATTTTTACAGATGCACAATTGAGAGCATCCTGTCGGGTTGTATCACCGCCTGGTACGGCAACTGCACCACCCGCAACCGCAGGGCTCTCCAGAGGGTGGTGCGGTCTGTCCAACGCATCACCGGGGGCAAACTACCTGCCCTCCAGGACACCTACAGTACCCAATGTCACAGGAAGGCCAAAAAGATCATCAAGGACAACAACAACCACCCGAGCCACTGCCTGTTCACCCCGATATCATCCAGAAGACAAGGTCAGTACAGGTGCATCAAAGCGGGGACCGAGGGACTGAAAGACAGCTTCTATCTCAAGGTCAGATTGTTAAATAGCCACCACTAACACATTATAGGCTGCTGCCCTATATACATAGACCTGAAATCACTGGCCACTTTAATAATGTTTATATATTTAGCATTACTCATCTCATATGTATATACTGTATTCTATCCTATTCTTCTGTATCTTACTCTATGCCGCTCTGACATTGCTCGCCCAAATATTTATATATTCTTAATTCCATTCCTTTACTTTAGATTTGTGTGTATTGTTTGATATTACTTGTTAGATATTACTGCACTTTTGGAGCCAGAAACACAAGCATTTCACTACACCCGCAACAACATCTGCTAAACACGTGTATGTGACAATTTTCTTTTTTTTGTTGATTTGTTGTGTTGTATGTACTGCCTCACGTTTACACAGTCTGTAGGCCTACTCTAACAGTCTTCCTTGTCTAGTTTCTTTATTCAGGCGTTCAGTTCGACATTCGTTAACCCACCTGAATGCCATAGCGGTTACGTACAGCCACCCTCATGGACATGGACACAGGAGGAGTGCAGGTTGGCACCCCTACCAGCTGGGTGGAGGACCATAAGACGTCCAGCATGGGGAGACAGAAACACTCTCCGAACTCTGAGGTGGTGGTGCAGGCGAAACAGGGGAAGCACCAGCAGGCAAAACAGCCTGATCATAGGGTCGCAAAGCGCAGGTCAGGGAAGAGATCTGTTAACACTGATTACGACACTTATCTCACTCACTTTGATTAGTGGCTAGTAACGCTGTCAGTCAGGTCCATATGTATTTGGACAGTGACACAATTTGCATAATTTTGGCTCTGCACGCCACCACAATGGATTTGAAAGGAAACAATCAAGATGTGTTTTAAGTGTAGACTTTCATCTTTAATTTAAGGGTTTTGTAAAAATTATTGTATGAACCGTGTAGGAATTAGAACTATTTTTATACATAACCCCCCAATTTTAGGGGCTCAAAAGTAATTGGACAAACTAACATAATCATAAATTAAATTGTGAGTTTTAATACTTGGTTGGAAATCTCTTGCAGTCAATGATTGCCTGAAGTCTGGAACCGATAGACATCGGTAGACATTCTTCCCTGGCGATGCCAGGCCTTTACTGCAGCTGTCTGTTCCTGCTTGTTATTGGGGAATTCTGCCTTCAATTTTGGCTTCAACAAGTGAAATGCATGCTTATTTGGATTCAGGTCAGGTGATTGACTTGGCCATTGCAGAACATTCCACTTCTTTGCCTTAAAAAAGTATTGGGTTGCTTTCACAGTATGCTTCGGGTCATTGTCCATCTGCACGGTGAAGTGCCGTCAAATGAGTTTTGAAACATTTGGCTGAATCTGAATAGATAATCTAGCCCTAAACACTTTAGAATTCATCCTGCTGCTTTTGTCAGCAGTCACATCATCAATAAATACAAAGGAACCAGTTCCATTGGTAGCCATACATGCTCACGGCATAATATTACCTCCACCATGCATCTCTTCCCATCATTCTGGTACAAGTTGATCTTTGTCTCATCTGTCCATAGGATGTTGTTCCAGAACTATACAGGCTTTTTTAGATGTTTTTTTGACAAACTCTAATCTGGTCTTCCTGTTTTTGAGGCTTACCAATGGTTTACATCTTGTGGTAAACCCTCTATTTACTAGTCTTCTCTTAATTGTTGACTTTGACACAGATACGCCTACCTCCTGAAGGGTGTTCTGGATCTGGCCAACTGAAGGGGTTTCTCTTCATCAGGGAAAAAATTATTCTGTCATCCACCACATTTGTTTTCCGTGGTCTTCTGGGCCTTTTGGTGTTCCTGAGCTCAGCAGTGTGTTCTTTCTTTTTAAGAATGTACCAAATGGTTGATTTGGCCACACCTAAAGTTTTGCTATCTCTCTGATGGGTTTGTTTTGATTTGTCAGCCTAACGATGGCTTGCTTCACTGGCAGTGACAGCTCTTTGGACTTCATATTGAGGGTTAACAGCAACAGATTCCAAATGCAAATGCCACACAACTCTAGACCTTTTACCTGCTTACTTGTAAATGAACTAATGAGGGAATAACACACACCTGGCATGGAACAGCTGAGCAGCCAATTGTCCAATTACTTTTGGTCCCTTAAAAAGGGGGGGACCACAAATAAAAAGTGCTGTAATTCCTACACCGTTCAGCCGATTTGGATGTAAATGCATACCTCAAATTAAAGCTGAAAGTATGCACTTTCAGCTCATATTCATTATTTAATTTTAACTCCAATATGCTGTGGTAATAACTTGGACTAAGTCCAAGTTATTATTATTTTAGGACAATGTCCAAATATTTATGGACCTGACTGTATGGGCTATAATACTCCATTGATGTCTCAAAATATTCCAAACACGGCGTAAGTCAAAACGGAACAATGTAATGTATAACATATGTGCTTTTTATAAAACAATGTTTTAATAAGGTATTCCGAAATACACAATGTAAATGAATAGTGAACTCTGAATTCAAATTTTTGCAGAGAAATGTGAATGATTCGCTGAACACTGGATAAATGGACAAACAAATAGACAGACAGACTCACAGACTTGCAAGTCGTCGAAGCAGTCACAAATGCCAGTGCCCCACTGGTTAGAGTGGACAGCTATGAAAGCTGGTGTCTGAGGCTGAGGAGGCTGAGAATGTTGGTTGTTGATTATCACACTCGTTGCCATGGTGACTGGCCGGGCCACTCGACTAAGGACAAAGAACCTGAACAAAAGGCAACAACAAACATCAATGAATTGTTACTTTTTCCTAACTTTTGGCTCTTTCTGCCTCCCCAATGCCAACTTGCTGAAATCAAATATGAAATACCCCCCCCACATCTTTCACCTGGCTTCGAAATGCGCTTTAATAGCTCTGCACTTCCTTCTATTCTAAGTGGCTAATTCACGTCTTACAAGTGGAGCCCCTTCAATCATCACTTAACAACCAATAGGCTACTGTGTGCACTCTGGTACTGTTTATTTCCAAATTGTAGTCTATATAGTATTCACCATTAACCTGATGTTAAAACGTATAAGTCTATGTCGTCTACGTATAAGTCTCCCCATCAAATACAAATCATTGCAGCCTATAATTCTAAGAGTGGGGTATGTTCAATCTAAGTCCTGTTTTCTTGGATTATGACTCTTAATAAAATATACTCACCTGAAATGGACAGCTCTGCCTGGCTGTATCCAGGTTTGTGATAGGTATCTCCGGACCAGAGGTTGCATTAAAAACCATATCATTCAGGAACTAAATTATAGAACACTATTTGCATGTGTGTGGTTTGCATAAGATTCAACACCTTCACTAAATATCAGTGACATACAGTATCCTCTGTATTAACGTCACAGATAAAGGACAGACACTCATCTTTTAATAATTTATTCACCATTAATTAAGATACATTTATACTGCAAACATGAACGATATATCTGAATGTATGTTTTGTTGTTTGGAAATGTGTCACACCTATTTCTCTCGTATATGTTTCTACAATACATTTGCACATGTTTTGTACATTTAGCATAGTGGTAGATAAAAAGGTCCAGTTTTCAAAAGGGTTTTGGAAACTTATTTATACATACATATTCATTCATCTTTCACACACCCCAAAAAATCTAAAGGGCCTTTACAGATACAGAGTAAACTATTTCAGCTGTCAGCAGGGCGGAAGTGAACGTGAACAACCTAAGAACAGGATACTATTGCAGACCTGCTTGAAACTGAATGGAGAACAGTTTTGGGTGGCTCACAGTACAGGTGTACACGTGTGTGACGTTCAATGGTGACGAGTTTGGTGACAGTGAGCGGTGATAGAAGAGTCAACAGAGGATAGAAAGCACAGGAGATTGGTGGCCCTTTAATTGTGGAGGACGGGCCCGTAGTAATGGCTGGAGCGGAATTAATGGAATGGTATCAAATACACCATTTGCTCCATTCCGGACATTATTATGAGCCGTCCTCCCATCAGCAGCTTCCTGTAGTAGAAAGTGCAGTCCGCGATAAGGCTTGGTATTGTTACTATTCCATGAACATGAGTCTATTGATGATGATGTTGATTATTATTAGTCTAATGACTATTATGAAGGTGGAGGAGGAAGAGGATGAAGAGGAGGGATATATGATGATGATGGTGCATGATGCCGAAGAAGAGGATGAGGAAGAACGAGGTCTGTCCTTATCTTACATGTGGGTTGATGAGAGTGACTGGTTGGAGGCGGGTCTTCATCTCTCTTGACATTTGACACCAGGTGCAGGGCCCGCAGAAGAAGGAATAGACACAGTCATTACACATGGTGCCCTTTTAGGGAGGAGACAGAGATACATCACATTACACCTGATCTAGGATCAGTTAACACTGACTGCATGGATCAATGAATCAATTAGCGGAGATAGACTGTCTGATCGGAGTTCAGCACTGTGCCATCTTCAGAACATTATGCATTACTCCCTGAGTAGCCTGGTCCCCAATCAGTTCTATCATTACAACTCATTGATTGGCATGACTAGGATTGGCAAGGAGAGGAATGTTAACACAGACAGACTGGTACACAGGCAACCCCCTCAGTATGCAGGTATTGAAACAGACGTTGAGTACTCTAAAAGAAATGTGGGCATGGTCTGGGCCACAGGTACTCCTGAAACCTAGGTCATTAGAACTGGTTAGGAGAATTCTGCAATCAGATTAGAAGGTGAGGTGAACATTGTTACTTATATTTCTTCCTTTTTTAAGGTATTTTTCTTAAAATTGCATTGTTGGTTAAGGGCTTGTAAGTAAGCATTTCAATGTAAGGTCTACACCTTTTGTATTCGGCGCATGTGACAAATACAATTTGATTTGATTTGATCATGAATTACTGGAGAGATGGAGGGACTGATAGTTGTACACTATTTTGAGATATAACACATTCACATGTACAGTCAAAGGAACTGGGCGATACACATAATTTGTATGGACATTGTATTCATATGCATTATTTTCACAAAATGTTTAAATAATACAACATCTTCAACAATAATTATGGCCTAGACCTATGAAGCCCAGAGTTTTTTCTGGTCAGATCCTGTGATCAGGAAAAACTCTAGTCATAAGGCATGCCAAGCCTTATGACTCTTGTTCTTCTATACATTCATGTACATACTACCTCAATTGGCCCGACCAACCAGTGCTCCGGCACATTGGCACAATCTGCATTGTGTCCCACCACCCACCACCCGCCAACCACTCTTTTACACTACTGCTACTCTCTGTTCATCATATATGCGTAGTCACTTTAACCATATCTACATGTACATACTACCTCAATCAGCCTGACTAACCGGTGTCTGTATGTAGCCTCGCTACTGTTATAGCCTCGTTACCAGAGGTGTGGACTCGAGTCACATGACTAGGACTCGAGTCAGACTTGAGTCACAAATATGATGACTTGCACTCGACTTTGACTTTAACACCAATGACTCGTGACTTGACTTGGACTTGAGCCTTATGACTTGACCTGACTTGATACCTTCCCCAAGCCCAATTATTTAAAATTATGCTATTAAAAAAAGTGTGCAGCGCATCAACTCTTCATTTAACGGATTACAGTTTGAATCGGACAGCAGCCAATCAAATTGTGCCAGCTGAGAAAAAGTTGTGCGTGGCAGTGCAGAGGAACGTCGGCGAGTGAATTCAGATGGAGCCCTTGGAAAGATGATACAACAAATTATTATTTTTGGATATAAAGACGACGCTGTATCAACAAAAAACGGATTGCAACTTGCAAAACATGCGGGAAGAAAATTACAGGCGGAGGCGCAACAATTTCCAACTTTGTTCGACATTTGAAGCTGCACAAAGAATGGTAAGTCATGGCTAATATAGCCGACAGTGTTACGCTCGTCGTTTGAATGAGGAGACCAAGGTGCAGCGTGGTAGGCGAACATCTTACTTTTATTAAAATGAACACCAAAAAAACAACAAAATACAAAACGAACGTAAAGTTCTGCAGGCTACACAGCAACTATACAAAATCAAGATCCCACAAACTAAAGTGGGCAAAAGGCTGCCTAAGTATGATCCCCAATCAGAGACAACGATAGACAGCTGCCTCTGATTGGGAACCATACCAGGCAAACAAAGAAATAGGAAAACTAGATTGCCCACCCTAGTCACACCCTGACCTAACCAAAATAGAGAATTAAAAGGATCTCTAAGGTCAGGGCGTGACAGACAGCTATATATTTTATTACTTCACTAGTGTATCATGTAGGCTAACGTACTGTTAAATCAATGAGCCTCCACACAGTCAGTCAGTGCGGGAACGCGATCATTGCACCCAAGATTGAGCTACAACTGGCTAGGCAGTTGGTAGCCTAAATCCTGCTTGATGTTACTGCTGTTCCTTAAACCACTGACATACGTTAGCCTGCTGTAACTAGACACAGAGAGAGAGAGAAAGTATGTGTGTGTGTGTGCGCGCGTTTGCGTGCGGGGGGGGGGGGGTGGTCTTTCTCATGGCTACCCATGTATTTCCATGGAAATATCTAGTTTATTTGGAAGGTAATAAATATATAGATCATTTTAAAAGCATTCATGATTTGCGTAAATGTAATATACTAACTATTACTCTTGGTATTACATTTGGTGAAGAGCACATTATGACTTGTTTAGGACTCGAGACTCAAGGTTTAGGACTTGAGACTCGACTTGATACTTGACGTTCTTGACTTGAGACTTGACTCGGACATGCCTGTCGTGACTTGAGACTTGATTTGGGACTTGAGTGCTAAGACTTAAGACTTACTTGTGACTTGTAAAACAATGACTTGGTCACACCTCTGCTCGCTACTGTATATAGCCTCGCTACTGTTATTTTTCACTGTCTTTTTACTGTTGTTTTTATTTCTTTACTCACCTATTGTTCACATAATACCTTTTTTGCACTGTTGGTTAGAGCCTGTAAGTAAGCATTTCAATGTAAGGTCTACACCTGTTGTATTCGGTGCACGTGATAAATAAACGTTGCTTTGATTTGATTTGTGCTAACAGTAAACAATGAGAAAACCAAACGTCATGACTCTAGACAAGATCATGGCGTTCTGTGTGTCCTTACCTCGATGCCGTAGCGCTGGCGGATCCCCACCCTCAGGGACATGGTGGCGGGGGGGATAAGGCCGAAGCCATTTAGCAGGGGCAGACACAGGCACTCCCCAGCCTCCCTCGCCGTTATACAGGCAAAGCAGGGGAAGCACCAGAATGCTAAGCAACCTATAAAGGGAGATAGAGGACAAGAAATGACAGTGATTTACCCATGGGATAATTTTTTATTGACATTTATTTATTCAGGCAAGTCAGTTAAGAACAAATTCTTATTTACAATGACGGCCTATCCCGGCCAACACTGGGCCAATTCTGCACCATCCTATGGGACTCCCAATCACAGCCGGATGTGATGCAGCCTGGATTCAAAACAGGTACTGCAGTGACACCTCTAGCACTGAGATGCAGTGTCTTAGACCGCTGCGCCACTCGGGAGCCCAAACTACAAACGAATGTGTTATGTTGTTGATTGAAACAAGTTTGCCCCCCATTGAATGGAATTGAGCGGTAAAAGAGGCCTTGTTTTTAAAGATGATCAATATATGTACACACACAAACATGCTCGTACGCACACACGAACACAGACACTTACATGAAGACATATCCTTGGTGCAGTCACAGATTTCGGAGCTCCATTGGTTTGAGGTAATGGCCTGAACAAAGGGCTTGGGCTGCTGGATGACCATCGTGTTTGCCATGGTGGCGTCTTCTGTGAAGATAAAAAAAAAAGAATATATACTGTATGTATATATTTTTTTTTACAAAAGTCACACCACCAGCAAATCAATATAGGGCGATGTTTCATGCTTCACAAAAATGGCGCCAGAACTAGTTCTCAAGATAGTTTGTGAAATTCTTCAAAACTAGTTGAAGTTATTCAAAATGCTGTATGCTGTACAGAGAAGCCTAGTGTTTAGAGCTTAGTTGTCCCCAGGCTTTACAACTGCTCCTTTGAACATGAGCTAGAAGGAGTCATAGTCCAACTCAAACTGTAAATTCAACCTTGACTCAGGGGTAGACGTAATAGAGTAAAACTGTAAATCCATAACACTCCAATTAGTATGACATGTTACGTTTCGTATGGTATGTATTCATTTGTGGATGTCCGTCACCCATTTCATACTCATAGAAAAAAGGTTCCAAAAGGGTTCTTCAGCTGTCCCCATAGGAGAACCCTTTTTGGTTCCTGGTAGAACTCTTTTTGGTTCCAGGTAAAACCCTTTGGAGTTCCATGTAGAAGCCTCAGTGGAAAGGGTTCTACATTGAACCTAAAAGGGTTCTTCAAAGGGTTCTCCTATGGTGACAGCCGAAGAACCTTTTAAGGTTCTAGATTTTTTTTAAGAGTCTATGTTACGAATTACAATTTCTACAATATGTTACGAATTGCAATTTGTACAATATGTTACGAATTTGCAAAACATATATGTTACGAATTCCAATTTGTTGTGGCTAACATTAGCTAGGTGGCTATGTGGCTAACACTAATGTTAGCTAGGCTTTGGGTTAAGGGTTAAGTTTAGAGTTAGGGTTAAGGTTAGTGTTAAATTAAAGAGTTATGAGATAGGGTTAAGGTTAGGATTAGGTTTAGCTAACATGCTAAGTAGTTGCAAAGTAGCTAAAAAGTAGTAAGTAGTTTCTTATCCGCTAAAGCGCTGAAGTTGTCGTGATGAGATTCGAACCCGCACCCTTTGGGGTTGCTAGATGTTCGCGTTATACGCCCACTCACCATGACCAACCACCCTACAAGTAACCTTCTGTCTTATGTAACCATACTATACGTAACATATCATTCTAATTTGAGAGTCCCTGATTTATGTTTACTGTGTTACATCTAGTGAGACCAGGCTTGTAAATTATCATTACATTCAGCAGTATGTGATTCCCCTTTCCCTTTCATTCCTTATGCCATACAGAAAATAAATACATGTTTTAATATATGTGTAAATATGAAATATACGTTTGGCCAATTTTTTATATTTCTAAATAAATGTGAAATATAAAAAATAGCCAAAATATATTTCATATTTTCACAAATATTGATTTTCCGTATAGAGGGACTAAGCTCCCTGGTCTTTGCTCATAGACATAGTCTTACCCGAGTTAGCTTCAGAGAAGAGGATGGTGAAGAGGAATGCTGAGTGACTGAAACCAAGCAAGAAGTGTGGCATGCTATATGTGGGGGCAGAGAAAGTAGGGCGGGCAGGCAGGCAGGCAGGCAGGCAGGCAGGCAGGCAATAGGCTTACAAACCAGTGTTTCACCCATTAACTAGTCTATCCAGTTTGTCTAAATAGTTGAGACTGTCAGACACAGGCTTTCCTCATAAGCCCCACACCTCAAAAGACTGACCCGACCGCGACAAACTTGAAATTCTGGGGCACTGTAATGTACTGTTAAATGCATAGTTTCTCCTGGTCAGGTCATATGGTCAGGAAAACATCCGGGCCCTAATCATTAGCATCAAGCCTTTTTTGTGTCCAAACAAGTTTAGCTTGGCAAACCATGCAAGTTATTTTAACGAGCAATTATGATATCTGGTAGCATTGAAGATATGATCTCCCTGTATGTTAGCATTGTAGTTTATCAAGATTCTTCCAAATAGCTTGCAGTGCTACTGTTTCTCTAGAACAGGGCTATCCAACCCTGTTCCTGGAGAGGTACAGTCCTGTAGGTTTTCACTCCAACCCTAATCTACCACACCTGATTCTAATAATTAGCTGGTTGATCAGCTGCATGAGGTTAGTAACAACTGCGGGTTGGAGAGAAAACCTACAGAGGGTAGTTCTCCAGGAACAACCCTGCTCTAGAATCACCTAAAATAATGTGCTATACTGTACGCAAACAGATCAGTGCTAACCTTGGCTGTCCCACTTCTTGCAAAAGTCTGGGGCCAAAAATGTTTAACAATTAAAATATCGAAGAAATGTGTCCGGTAGCGCTTTATAATAACACCATTAAGAATCCTTAATCATAATTATTAAGTATTTATAATGGGTTAGTAAATAGTTGATTCATAATCTTCATTAATCTTTACTCCTACATTTGTAAATGTTAGTAAGCAAGTTATTAACACATGTATAAACCATTTTTAAAGTTTGCACTAATGATTAATAAGATAATTCATAACATGTTTAATATAGGTCATTAATAACCATTTAGTAATCATTAGTTAAGTATTTTTGTGTGGGATAATCTAAAGTGAGGTCTATTTCAACTTAATACATTTTTTGAGTGACCAGTGTAATTTTTCACAAAAAGATAGACAATGACTCAATTCCTTTCATGTTTCCTGGAATCTGGGTTTGTTGGTTGAAGGAGGTCATCTCAACCTCTAAAACATAAACCTGAGAGATAGTAGAACATTGACTGCGTTCCACCTCCACCTCATCACACCCAAAGTCACGTTAAATGAGTCACTGAGAGACAATTGTTGTTGTAGCAATAATGTAGGTAACTCCATTGTGTGCATGTTGTGCAGAATGAATACAAAGAGAAGCA
Organism: Salvelinus alpinus; assembly: GCF_045679555.1. Lineage (NCBI taxonomy): Eukaryota > Metazoa > Chordata > Actinopteri > Salmoniformes > Salmonidae > Salvelinus > Salvelinus alpinus. The sequence goes on from NC_092116.1 coordinate 15,499,230, forward strand.
GCAGTGGAAATTACCCTCTCTGTTTATTTACCCAGACTGGAAAGACCAGTTGTCAGCATCAACATGATTGATTCTAGCTACTTTAATACTGCAGTGGGCTAAATCAGGGTGACAAAGAGTGTTTCTTGGTAATCTTAAACAAATCTACTTTGAAGCAAAGGTATACACCTCACACACATGGTTAGGGGCTTACAAAGAAGAAGACACCTGTACCATGTCAGATAGAGAGTTCAAATGTATTTCAATTTGAGTTTGCATCCCAATATTACACTTTATATACATCACAGAAGACTGAAATGTAACAAAACCGTTTGACATAAAAACATTTTCAAACTCGTATTTTCGGCGGGTTTTTGGAAATAATGTTATGAAAAATGCTAATAACATTCCACCCATGAGGCAACTATAGAGGGCGATTTGTTCATTTGACTGCAGGAAAGGGTTTTAAAGCTGAGTCACCCACTTATACTGCATATCACTCATCATCCCTGTTTTTCATAATCCCTTCACTCTCCATTGTTTAAAGGGTGGGAGTAAGGGAGCAAAAGAGAGGAGAGGTAGCGAGAGAGGTAGATAATTACTTGATACATTGGAAAGAATTTACAAAAAAACGGAGCAAACTAGAATTCTATTTGGCCCTAAACAGAGAGTTCAGTGGCAGAATACCTGAACACTGTGACTGACCCAAATTAAGGAAATCTTTGACTATATACAGACTCAGTGAGCATAGCCTTGCTATTTAGAAAGGCCGCCACAGGCTTTGTGCACACTGCCCACAAAAGGAGGTGGAAACTGAGCTGCACTTCCTAACCTCCTGCCAAATGCATGACCATATCAGAGACACATATTTCCCTCAGATTACACAGACCCACAAAGAATTTGAAAACAAATCCAATTTTGATAAACTCCCATATCTATTGGGTGAAATACCACAGTGTGCAATCACAGCAGCAAGATTTGTGACCTGTTGCCACAAGAATAGGGAAACCAGTGAAAAACAAACACCATTGTAAATACAACCTATATATACAGTATGTTTATTTATTTTCCCTTTTGTACTTTTACTATTTGCACATCATTACATCACTGTATTTAGACATGTGACATTTGAAATGTCTATTCTTTCGTAACTTTTGTGAGTGTAATGTTTACTGTACATTTTGTTTATTGTTTATTATCTACTTCACTTGCTTTGGCAATGTAAATATATATGTTTCCCATGCCGAGAGAGAGAGAGAGAGAGAGAGAGAGAGAGAGAGAGAGAGAGAGAGAGAGAGAGAGAGAGAGAGAGAGAGAGAGAGAGAGAGAGAGAGAGAGAGAGAGAGAGAGAGAGAGAGAGAGAGAGAGAGAGAGAGAGAGAGAGAGAGAGAGAGAGAGAGAGAGAGAGAGAGAGAGAGAGAGAGAGAGAGAGAGAGAGAGAGAGAGAGAGAGAGAGAGAGAGAGATCAAATCGCATCGCGTAGGTGGTAAACAATAAACAAGCCCTTGTAGGGTGTTATCTGAATTTGTCTACGGGTGTTAACGTAGCCTACATGACATATCACACAGAATTATCTAGCATTCACATGCCAATGACTTCTAGAACTGCTCAAACTGAACACATCTTGACAACAGACATAACATACAGTACATGCGTGGCTCAAGTCTTTACTTAGTCTTCAAGTATTTAAATTGCCTTGCTTTTCTATAACGTCAATTGGTGACAGGCAGAAACAAGTAAAAGAGCTCTCTCTACAGACAGAAGCCGTGTACTGCAGGGCCACCCCAGAGTAATCATAATTGCGGTCCAGATTTGATTTGTTTTCTGTTTAGATCACATGGTTAGGACATAATCCCATGCATTAGGAACACGTTTGGTGTCCAACAGGTCATGGAACATTGACGCCCTCCTCTTGATCTACTTGGTCCATGGTTTTGATCTATGTTGCTGACGCAGGTGAATAAATCTCCTTCTATTTGTCATGACAAGAAAATGCGATGCTCCTCCATAAGAACCTTCAGACACATACTGCTTAGCAGAGAGTCTCTATAGCTTATAGACTGCAGTAGTAGCAACAGCCCACTTTATCAACAATAAGAGGGTGCCTGGGCCAAGGGGCATGTTTGGACCAAAAGGACAGAACTGAACGTCTCTGATAGAGAGGAAGAAGAGCGATACGAGAGGAACTGATGAGCACTGGCAGCGGGCTGAGACCATCTCTTGGAGTCAGGCCATAGAAATGTAATACTTTTGGCCCACTGTGTTGCCCAGATTTGCTTAGTGCCAAGTGCAGTCAGTGACTGAGACTGTGTGAACTGATGATCATCAGTTTCAAAGGCCCTCGAGACAAACAGGCGCCATGTCAGGGTATTGTGTTGACAAACAACAACTACCAACTACTAGCGTCTGCGCACGTTGTCTGCATATCCAGATGCATGTTTATTACACTGTTATTACATTAGAGTTCAGATAGGCCTCCACTGCACGGCACAACATAAAGGTACTAGGGGTACTGAACAATAACCACAAAAATTCAACATAAGTGCTTACCAAGACAAATATGGATGTTTTTCTTTGGCAAACCATCTTGTTGGACTGTTATTACATTACCATGGTGACGTGGGAGGAAATACTGTATATTAATATAATATTATTCATATGTTATAATAATATGCCTTCCTGATAGTACTATATCAATAAAACAATTGATTAATTAGTGTAATACCATGAATCAATGAAGAAGGCCCTTTAGGGAAAGACGGGGAACATAGCTGATACAGTCCAGCAGAGGAAGACAGGGACACACCCCCACCACACTGGTGGTCTTACAGGTAAAACAGGCAGGCAAAACAAAAAAGGGTTCCAAAAGGGTTCTTTGGCTGTCCTCATAGGAGAACCCTTTTTGGTTTCAGGTAGAACCCTTTTGGGTTCCACGTAGAACTTTCTGTGGAAAGTGTTCTACCTGGAACCCGAGATAGTTCTACCTGGAGGGACAGCCAATGTACCCTTTCGGGTTCTAGCTAGCACCTTTTTTTCTAAGAGTGTGTGAAGGAAGAAGCGAGGACAGAAGACTGGGTTCCTGTACAGGACTCTCTAGATCAGTGTTTACCCATCGCTCTGTCCTCTCAGATTACTGGACTATCACGTTTTACCTCTCTGCTCCTCCTCCTTACCAGGGGTTTATAGTGTAAAATGACTGAACCACATGGAGTAAACAGCAGTGGACTCACGTTCCCATGAAAGCTTACAAAAAAGTTGCTGATCAGATTTTTGAGGCGCCATAGGGCTGTCTAACCTGTTTCTATACAGACGTTGATTTGTTTGCTGTTGTTGTTCAACCCATGTTGAATAGAACTATTAAACATTTATCACAGTATTAAACTGTCACCTGAAGATTGTGACTTCATGTTGTTGATTGATGATGTAACTGACGCCAAAGCCCAGTGGTGTGTGTGTGACCTGTCATTGAGATATAATGATGACCCTGATGTCAGTGAGAGTTGATAGAGATCAGGAGAGCCCTAGAGTGTGAATTCCCACCACTGAAACCTAAGTACCCTCCTGTTGTGTATAGGGGCTACTGCTGACTGAGACAATGCATTTGACAAATGACTTAAGTATGGTAGTGATTGCTACTTTACAATGTATATACACACCCAATACCATTATGCTTTTCCACTTGCAAATAATGTGGATCAACACAAGAACACATATGTGACTTAAAAATATAGCAAAATCCTTTATTTATTTGATTTACATGTTTAACCCTCAAGCTACCAACTGGGGTCATTTTGACCCCAGAGGCATACTTTTGCTCATAGCCCAAAGGTAGTTTATTCAAATCTTCCAATATTGGGACAGTGCCCAATTTTTGTTGTTTTGTCTCTGTACTCCAGAACTTTGGATTTAAATTGATACAATGACTATGATGTTAAAGTGCAGACTGACAGCTTTAATTTGAAGGTATTTTAATCCATATCGGGTGAACAGCACTTTTTGTACATAGTCCCTCCATTTTAGAGGACCAAAAATATTGTGACAAATTAATTTATATGTGTATTAAAGTAGTCAAAAGTGTAGTATTTGGTCCCATATTCATAGCATGCAATGACTACATCAAGCTTGTGGCTCTACACATTTGCTGTTTGTTTTGGTTGTGTTTCAGATTATTTTCTGCACAATAGAAATGAATGGTAAATGATGTATTGTGTCATTTTGGAGTCATTTTTATTGTAAATAAGAATAGAATGTGGTCACGCTTTAAATGACATGCAGCTTATAAAGGCTTCATAAGTCCTTCATAAACACTACATAAATGTGTTAAAAATCAACTATAACCACAGGTCATGCTTTATAAAGGGTGTGGGATAACCACCCATGTCAAATGTGACATAAACTTGTGCTTTATAAAGGGTGACATAAGCACTGCTTAATTAATATAGGCCTTATAAATCATATTAAATTGAGGCCCCAAAAAGCATTTCTAACCCTGTAATGCATCTTGGTAGAGCATTGCAATGCCAGGATATTGGGTTAAATTCCCAGGACCACCCATATGTAAAAATGTATTCACGCATGACTGTAAGTCACTTTGAATAAAACTGTCTGCTAAATTTTATATATTATATTTTATTTCATTAAAACATTTGTAGGATGGACCAACCTCTTTCCCTCTTGGATGCTTAGTCAATATTTGACCTGATCTCAATTTCCCTCAAAATGCTGTGCTGCAGGATGACACACACTCAAAAGTGGAAGGGCGTTTTAAAATCTGTTTTTATTTTTTGCCTACTTCTGTTTTTTCTTGGTTCTGTTTTTCCAGGTTTCAGATTTCCCCATTATTTTCTGGTTAACCCGAGTTTAACTTTTCTTAATAGAAAAACAACCACATTTCATTTCCTATGTTCACAACAATGCTTAAACCACATCAAAGGATTACTTTTGAGGTCTGGGAAATATCTAAGAAACTGCATTGTTGTTTGGTTAGCTGATTTTCTGTAGTGCAGTAAGCGCACATGTAATGTGATTCGGCCGCCAATGGAATGGGTGGAGTAAAAGACCAGCCACACTTCGTATTGTTCAGAGAATCATGAAATGACACCATATATACATTCTACAGACGCTACTGAGTATTCCCTACAAAACTTTTACAGCTGCACCTATCAGAACTCAGGATAAGACCCAGATGCAGACAGCTAGAATCACAGATGTTTATTGAGCCAAACAGGGGGCAGGTAAAAGACAGGTCAGGGCAGGCAGAGTAATCCAGGGCAGAGTCAATAAGGTACAGAACAGAAGGCAGGCTCGGGGTCAGGACAGGCAGAATAGTCAGAACCGGGGAAGCTAGGAAAAAGAACTTGAGAGAGCAGGAAGATGGGAAAATATGCTGGTAAGACCTGACAAGACAAGACGAACTGGAAACAGAACACAAAGGACGGTGAGAAAAAGGTTTTATCTTAGACATAAAATGTAGGATGGATACAGAGGGTGCGGGGCAATAGAAGGTGAACAGCAGAGGGGCTAAGGATTTTAGAGATGGGGAACGGGCCGATGAAATGGGGGAAAGTTTACGGGACTTCACCCGGAGGGGCAGGTCCCAAGTGGAGAGCCATACCCTCTGCCCGAGCCGATAGTGGGGAGCAGGGGTACAGTGGCGATCCGCTTGTTACTGATACCTGGATGTAGTCTTCAAAAGAGCATCCCGGGCTCTCTTCCAGGTATGGTGGCAGCGGCGGCGGATGAACATCTGGGCAGAGGGTATGCTGACTTCTTCCTCTTGCTCAGGGAAGAGCGGGGGCTGATATCCCAAGGAACACTCAAAGGGAGAGAGACCAGTGGCCGAGCAGGGAAGGGTCTTGTGGGCTCCAGGTGGTGGGGTTGGCGGAGACGAGGCAACGCAGGGCCGTCTCCAGGTCCTGATTTGCTCGCTTCGACTGGCCATTAGATTGGGGGTGGAAAGCAGAGGACAGGCCAAATGAGGATGCAGAACGTCTCCCAGAATCGGGATGAGAACTGGGGACCCTGATCGGAGACCATGTCGACTGGAAGTCCATCGATCCGGAAGACGTGCTGCACCATGAGCTGAGCTGTCTCCTTGGCTGAGGGTAACTTGGGAAGGGGAATAAAATGGGTGGCTTTAGAAAACCTATTCACAACCGTCAGGATAGTAGTGTTGCCGTCTGATGGGGGAAGCCCAGTAACAAAGTCCAGGGATATATGGGACCATGGACAGTGAGGAACAGGGAGTGGTTGGAGAAGGCCTGCTGGAGCTTGCTGCGGAGTCTTATTTTGTGCACACACCATGAAGGCAGCGACGAATGCAGAAACATCCGGCACCATGGAAGGCCACCAAAAGCGCCATCAGATCATCTAGATCTAGATCGCCATCAGATCTTCTAGTTCCGACCATGCAGTAATATCTAACATGTAATCTAACCTAACAATTTCACAACAACTACCTTATACACACAAGTGTAAAGGAATGAATACGAATATGTATATACAAATATATGAATGAGTGATGCCCGAATGGCATAGGCAAGATGCAGTAGATGGTACAGAGTACAGTACATACAGTGGGGAGAACAAGTATTTGATACACTGCCAATTTTGCAGGTTTTCCTACTTACAAAGCATGTAGAGGTCTGTAATTTTTATCATAGGTACACTTCAATTGTGAGAGACGGAATCTAAAACAAAAATCCAGAAAATCACATTGTATGATTTTTAAGTAATTCATTTGCATTTTATTGAATGACATAAGTATTTGATACATCAGAAAAGCAGAACTTAATATTTGGTACAGAAACCTTTGTTTGCAATTACAGAGATCATACGTTTCCTGTAGTTCTTGACCAGGTTTGCACACACTGCAGCAGGGATTTTGGCCCACTCCTCCATACAGACCTCCTCCAGATCCTTCAGGTTTCGGGGCTGTCGCTGGCCAATACGGACTTTCAGCTCCCTCCAAAGATTTTCTATTGGGTTCAGGTCTGGAGACTGGCTAGGCCACTTCAGGACCTTGAGATGCTTCTTACGGAGCCACTCCTTAGTTGCCCTGGCTGTGTGTTTCGGATCGTTGTCATGCTGGAAGACCCAGCCACGACCCATCTTCAATGCTCTTACTGAGGGAAGGAGGTTGTTGGCCAAGATCTCGCGATACATGGCCCCATCCATCCTCCCCTCACTACGGTGCAGTTGTCCTGTCCCCTTTGCAGAAAAGCATCCCCAAAGAATGATGTTTCCACCTCCATGCTTCACGGTTGGGATGGTGTTCTTGGGGTTGTATTCATCCTTCTTCTTCCTCCAAACACGGTGAGTGGAGTTTAGACCAAAAAGCTCTATTTTTGTGTCATCAGACCAAAATGACCTTCTCCCATTCCTCCTCTGGATCATCCAGATGGTCATTGGCAAACTTCAGACGGGCCTGGACATACGCTGGCTTGAGCAGGGGGACCTTGCGTGCGTTGCAGGATTTTAATCCATGACGGCGTAGTGTGTTACTAATGGTTTTCTTTGAGACTGTGGTCCCAGCTCTCTTCAGGTCATTGACCAGGTCCTGCCGTGTAGTTCTGGGCTGATCCCTCACCTTCCTCATGATCATTGATGCCCCACGAGGTGAGATCTTGCATGGAGCCCCAGACCGAGGGTGATTGACCGTCATCTTGAACTTCTTCCATTTTCTAATAATTGCGCCAATAGTTGTTGCCTTCTCACCAAGCTGCTTGCCTATTGTCCTGTAGCCCATCCCAGCCTTGTGCAGGTCTACAATTTTATCCCTGATGTCCTTACACAGCTCTCTGGTCTTGGCCATTGTGGAGAGGTTGGAGTCTGTTTGATTGAGTGTGTGGACAAGTGTCTTTTATACAGGTAACAAGTTCAAACAGGTGCAGTTAATACAGGTAATGAGCGGAGAACAGGAGGGCTTCTTAAAGAAAAACTAACAGGTCTGTGAGAGCCGGAATTCTTACTGGTTGGTAGGTGATCAAATACTTATGTCATTCAATAAAATGCAAATGAATTACTTAAAAATCATACAATGTGATTTTCTGGATTTTTGTTTTAGATTCCGTCTCTCACAGTTGAAGTGTACCTATGATAAAAATTACAGACCTCTACATGCTTTGTAAGTAGGAAAACCTGCAAAATCGGCAGTGTATCAAATACTTGTTCTCCCCACTGTACATATGAGATGTGCAAAGCAGGGTATGAAAACATTATATAAAGTGACATTGTTTAAAGTGGCTAGTGATACATTACATCAAGATGGCAAGATGCAGTAGATGGTATAGAGTACAGTATATACATATGAGATGAGTAATGTAGGGTATGAAAACATTATATGAAGTGACATTGTTTAAAGTGGCTAGCGATACATTACATCAAGATGGCAAGATGCAGTAGATGGTATAGCGTACAGTATATACATATGAGATGAGTAATGTAGGGTATGTAAGCATTATATAAAGTGGCTAGTGATAAATTGATGACATACATTTTTCCATTATTAAAGTGGCTAGAGTTGAGTCAGTATGTTCGCAGCAGCCACTCAATGTTAGTGATGGCTGTTTAACAGTCTGATGGCCATGAGATAGAAGCTGTTTTTCAGTCTCTCGGTCCCCGCTTTGATGCACCTGTACTTACCTCGCCTTCTGGATGATAGCGGGGTGAACAGGCAGTGGCTCGGGTGGTTGTTGTCCTTGATGATCTTTTTGGCCTTCCTGTGACATCGGGTGGTGTAGGTGTCCTGGAGGGCAGGTAGTTTGCATCCGGTGATGCGTTGTGCAGGCCTCACTACCCTCTGGAGAGACTTACGGTTATGGGCAGAGCAGTTGCCGTACCAGGCGGTGATACAGCCCAACAGGATTCTCTCGATTGTGCATCTGTAAAGGTTTGTGAGTGTTTTTGGTGACAAGCCGAATTTCTTCAGCCTCCTGAGGTTGAAGAGGCGCTGCTGCGCCTTCTTTACCACGCTGTCTGTGTGGGTGGACCATGTCAGTTTGTCCGTGATGTGTACGCCGAAGGAACTTAAAACATTCCACCCTCTCCACTACTGTCCTGTCAATGTAGATAGGGGGCTGCTCCCTCTGCTGTTTCCTGAAGTCCACGATCATCTCGTTTGTTTTGTTGACATTGAGTGTGAGGTTATTTTCCTGACACCACACTCCGAGGGCCCTCACCCCTGTAGGTTGTCTCGTCGTTGTTGGTAATCAAGCCTACCACTGTAGTGTCGTCTGCAAACTTGATGATTGAGTTGGAGGCGTGCATGGCCACGCAGTCGTGGGTGAACAGGGAGTACAGGAGAGGGCTGAGAACGCACCCTTGTGGGGATCCAGTGTTGAGGATCAGCAGGGTGGAGATGTCGTTACCTACCCTCACCACCTGGGGGCGGCTCGTGGTGAGGGTAGAAGCCAGGGTCTGACGGGAGCCTGGACGACAGGTCAGTCTGGAGGAATGTGCCCATTCCAGAACTGGGAATGGGCAGAGTCCGGGACAAACATCCAGCTAGGAACGCTGCTTATGGACCAGGCTCTCTATACCCCAGACGACTGCAGAAGCAAGACAGGATGTATGGTCTTGGGGTCAGACGGGTGAATATCAGGGCCAAACGAGCCTGACTAGAGTTGAGGCGCTTGGCAGTGCAGAGATATTCCAGGTTCTTATGGTCAGTCCACACTAAGAATGGGTGTTCCGCCCCTTCCAACCAGTGTCTCCACTCCTCCAACACCATCTTGATGGCAAGGAGTTCTAGATTTTCCACATCATAATTCCTCTCGTAAGACGATGGGAGAGGAAAGCGCAGGGGTGCAGCTTTTGGTCCCGGCCAGGACAGGACGGCGCCTCGGATGTCTGGGACGACATCCGGATGTCGGAGTGGGGGCCGTCCTGTCCTGGCCGGGACCAAAAGCTGCACCCCCCCCACTCCGACATCCGAGGCGTCGTCCTCCACCACAAACTGACGGGACAGGTCCGGATGGACTAAGACGGGGGCTGTAGTGAATCGACGTTTGAGGTCCGAGAACACCTGGTCAGCTGCTGGCAACCATGTGAAGGGAACCTTGGGAGAGGTGAGTGCTGAGATGAGTGAAGCCAGGATGCTGTAACCTCGGATAAAGTGGCGGTAGAAGTTAGAAACCCCAGGAAATGTTGCAGCTGCACTCTGGATGTGGGTTGAGCCCAATCTACCACCGCTCTCACTTTGTCTGGATCCATCTGTATATGTCCTCCAATATCTCCTTCCTGGATCCAAGGAAGGAGATATTGGAGCAATGGAACTCACACTTCTACGCTTTAACGAAAAGCTGGTTCTCCAGGAGATGCTGAAGGACTTGTCGGATGTGGAGGATGTGTTCTTGAGCTAACCGGGAAAAGACCAAGATGTCGTTGAGGTACACAGAACACGAACCGGTTCAGCATGTCCTGGAGCACATCGTTGACCAGGGCCTGGAACACAGCAGGAGCATTGGTCAGAATGGCATAATTAAGTACTCATAGTGCCAGCTAGCCGTGTTAAAGGAATTCTTCCACTCATCTCCTTCCCATATCCGAACCAGACGGTAGGTGTTCCGAAGGTCCAACTTGGAGAAGATGGTCGCTCCCTGAAAAGGTTCGAAAGCCAAGGAGATGAGTGGTAGAGGGTAATTTATTTTTTACCATGATATCATTAAGGCCCCTGTAGTCGATACACGGGTGCAGGGTTTGGTCCTTCTTCTCCACAAAAAAGAACCCTGCGCCGGTGGGGGAGGCTGATGGGCGATGAGCATGAGCATGCCAGCACGGTCTCCAACCCACAATAGCACCAGTAGCCCAGTCGATCAGGGGATTGTGCTTCTGGAGCCATGAATATCCTAAAACCACAGGTACATGGGGAGACTCGATTAGCAGGAACTGCATACATTCACTGTGATTCCCTGATACTCGTAGGTCGATAGGAATTGTATTGCGGGTCACTCTGCCAGTAGTTCACCCATCCAGCGCTCTGAAGTCCATGGGAATGGAGAAGGGCTGAGTGGTGATACCAAGCTCCAACACTAAGGTAGCATCGATAAAGCTTTCATTGGCCCCAGAATCAATGAGCACCCGGAGTGATTTGGCCTGGTCATCCCATAACAGGGTGGCATGTAGAGGGGTGCGAGTAATGGGAGATTGGAAAATCCCTGTACAGCTCACCAGAGTACTCGTGCCTACTGATGAGCCTGGGTTTTTCAATGGACGGGTGGAAATATAGTGTCCTGTAGTCCCGCAATACAGACAGCTTCTGGTGTTCAGTCTGCATAAACGTTCATCTGGAGAAAATCGAGCCCTTCCCAGTAGCTTGGGCTCTGGAGGAGGCGAGTCGACAGCCTTCTGCGATTCCCGTGAGCACTCGGGTGATGTCGGAGTCTCTCGGAAATGCCTTTGGGGGTTTCCCGGGATTCCTCGGAGTCGACGTTGGAATCGAGGGCGAGCGAAGGCGACAGGGGACAGATTTCCTCTCCCTCCTACGTTCTCGTAGCCGCCCGTCGATCCGGATGGTCAAGGCTATGAGGAAGTCGAGGTCCATGGGCTACTCCCGGGCTGCGAGCTCATCTTTGATTACCTCTGATAATCCGTGAAAGAACATGTCGAACAATGCTTCCGGGTTCCAGGCACTCTCAGCCACCAATGTGCGAAAATCCACCGCATAGTCTGCCACACTACGGCATCTTGACGTAGCTAGAGCATTTTACGAGCAGCCTCTCTCCTGGACAATGGAGACTCGAACACCTTCCGTACTTCCGCCACAAACTCCTGCATACTGAGGTAGACGGCGGACTGTTGCTCCCATACCGCCGTAGCCCAGGCGTGTGCCCTCCCGGACATCAGCGTTATAATGTACGCTATCCTCGAGCGGTCCGAGTGGAACAAAGAAGGCTATAGCTCAAAAACGAGGGAGCACAGGGAGAGAAAGGCCTGGCAGGTTCCAGAATCTCCAGCGTAACGCTCTGGAGGTGGGAAGCGGGGTTCTCGAGACACTGGGGTAGGCTGGGAAGAAGCGCCACTGGTGGCAGGGTTGCTGAGAGTCTGGGGCATTACTGATGTGGCTTGCTACCTTGTAGAGAATCTCTTGAATTGCTCCAGTAATGTATCGGACGCCTGGTCATGTCGTTCCACCAGGGTATGGAGTCTCTCCATAAGGCATTGCAGTAACTCCTTGTGTCTTCCAATGGTGGCTCCTTGCTCTGAGACAGCATTGTGGAGCTGGTCTGAGTCTGCTGGGTCAGTCATGGCCAGTTCGTACTATCAGAACTCAGGATAAGACCCAGATGCAGACAGCTAGAATCACAGATGTTTATTGACCCAAACAGGGCGTAGGCAAAAGACAGGTCAGGGCAGGCAGAGGTCCGTAATCCAGGGCATTGTCAATGAGGTACAGAACAGCAGGCAGGCTCGGGGTCAGGGCAGGCAGAGGTTTACAATCGGGTCAGAGTCAGGCAGGTACAGAACGGCAGGCAGGCTCTGGGTCAGGACAGGCAGAATGGTCAGAACCGGGGAAACTAGGAAACAGAAACTTGAAAAGGCAGGAAGACAGAAAAACATGTTGGTAAGACCTGACAAGACAAGACGAACTGGCAACAGACAAACAGAGAACACAGGTATACATACACAGGGGATAATGGGGAAGATAGGTGACACCTGGAGGGGGTGGAGACAAGCACAAAGACAGGTGAAACCGATCAGGGTGTGACAGCACCCAGAATAGTTCTTGCTCTAAGCCAATATGTATTCCATATACAGTGGTTTGCATTGGTGGAATTGATTTGAACTTGGAACATGTTTTAAAACCCAAAGCACAAAGACAGGTGAAACCCAAAACCCAAATAGGAATAATTGTTCATGTTTAGAGAATTAATTTTCATATATCATGAATGGTTATTGACACTTTTCTACTATTCTGTGACCCAGAAGTACTTTATTAGTGTTGCTGATGAGATGCTGATCATGTGATGTGTTCGCAAATCAAATGGCCCAGTTTTGCTGCCACTGGACAGCAAAAAACAAGTTTAGCCTTTATTTATTGTAATTGAAATGAGTTTATTGTAGCTAAGTGTTAGATTATATACTGTAGCTACCTGTCACGCCCTGGCCTTAGTTATCTTTGTTTTCTGTAATATTTTGGTTAGGTGAGGGTGTGACAGGGGGGATGTTTGTGTATAGTTGTCTCGTCTGGGGTGGTTGTATGGTATAGGGGGTTTTGGGAGAGTGTATGGGTTTGTGTTGAGTGTAGGTGTCTAGGTAAGTCTATGGTTGCCTGAATGGTTCTCAATCAGAGACAGCTGTCATTCATTGTCTCTGATTGGGAGCCATATTTAAGGCAGCCATAGGCAGTAGGCTTTTGTGGGTAATTGTCTATGTTTAACGTTTGTAGCTTGTGTATGCACTTACATTTGTAGCTTCACGGTCGTTTGTTGTTTTGTTTTGTAAAAGTGTTCGTTTTTCGTGTTTCGTATTCTCAAAATAAAAGAAGATGTATTTCTCTCACGCTGTGCCTTGGTCCACTCTTCCTCAAAGTTACGACGGTCGTGACACTACCTCAGTTGTTATTTCAAATAATTTTGGTCAATTCACAGCAATTGCTAGCTAGCCGAAATTGTGCAAGCTAGCAGACTCAGCTAAATATAAATCCCCCTAGATACAGCCATGTCTCATTGTCATGTCATGAGATTTGAAAATTAAAGAGGAATATAATAATACGAATTGAATGGAGTTTCCAATCTTCACATTCACAGTTTCTGGCACAGCACAGAAATCCACTTATCCAGATGGTGTGACAAAGGCATTTCCCAACAGACCTGCTAACTTTCTTTGTTGTTACTTTAACTTTAGTTAACTGTAGTTCCTCCAGCAGGAAGAGAGGCAACAACCATTCGTCCACCAGCTCAGCGACAAGCTACACTATTCACAGCCCTGTGTATTGTTCAATGATTTGTATTTATTTATTTCACCTTTATTTAACCAGGTAGGCTAGTTGAGAACAAGTTCTCATTTACAACTGCGACCTGGCCAAGATAAAGCAAAGCAGTGCGACACAAACAACAACACAGAGTTACATATGGAATAAACAAACATGCAGTCAATAATACGATAGAAAAAGTCTATATACAATGTGTGCAAATTAGGTAGGACAAGGGGGGTAAGGCAACAAATAGGCCATAGTGGTGAAATAATTACAATATAGAAATTAAACACTGGAGTGATAGATGTGCAGAATATGAGTGTGCAAGTAGAGATACGGTGGTACAAAGGAGTAAAATAAAATAAAATAAAAACAGTATGGGGATGAGGTAGTTGGATGGGCTATTTACAAATGAGCTATGTACAGGTGCAGTGATCTGTAAGCTGCTCTGACAGCTGGTGCTTAAAGCTAGTGGGGGAGATATGAGTCTCCAGCTTCAGTGATTTTTGCAATTCGTTCCAGTCATTGGCAGCAGAGAACTGGAAGGAAAGGCAGCCGAAGGAGGAATTGGCTTTGGGGGTGACCAGTGAAATATACCTGCTGGAGCGCGTGCTATGGGTGGGTGCTGCTATGGTGACCAGTGAGCTGAGATAAGGCGGGGCTTTACCTAGCAAAGACTTATAGATGACCTGGAGCCAGTGGGTTTGGCGACGAATATGAAGCGAGGGCCAGCCAACGAGAGCATACAAGTCGCAGTGGTGGGTAGTATTTGGGGCTTTGGTGACAAAACGAATGGCAATGTGATAGACTGCATCCAATTTGCTGAGTAGAGTGTTGGAGGCTATTTTGTAAATGACATCGCCGAAGTCAAGGATCGGTAGGATAGTCAGTTTTACGAGGGTATGTTTGGCAGCATGAGTGAAGGATGCTTTGTTGCGAAATAGGAAGCCGATTCTATATTTAATTTTGGATTGGACATGCTTAATGTGAGTCTGGAAGGAGAGTTTACAGTCTAACCAGACACCTAGATATTTGTAGTTGTCCACATATTCTAAGTCAGAACCGTCCAGAGTAGTGATGCTAGACGGGCGGGCAAGCGATCGGTTGAAGAGCATGCTTTTAGTTTTACTTGCATTTAAGAGCAGTTGGAGGCCACGGAAGGACAGTTGTATGGCATTGAAGCTCGTCTGGAGGTTAGTTAACTTCTTCAGGCTGCAAGCCCGACACCGGTACACTTATGACAACATCCAGCTCAAGTGCAGGGCGCGAAATTCAAAAATGTTTTTTTTTTTTTATATTTAACTTTCACACATTAACAAGTCCAATACAGCATTTGAAAGATAAACATCTTGTGAATCCAGCCAACATGTCCGATTTTTAAAATGTTTTACAGCGAAAACACCACGTATATTTATGTTAGCTCACCACCAAATACAAAGGACAGACATTTTTCACAGCACAGGTAGCATGCAGGTAGCATGCACAAAGCCAACCTAACTAACCTAGAACCAACCAAACTAACCAAGAAACAACTTCATCAGATGACAGTCTTATAACATGTTATACAATAAATCTATGTTTTGTTCGAAAAATGTGCATATTTGAGCTATAAATCAGTTTTACATTACTGCTACCATCACAGCTACAGTCAGAAATAGCACGGGAGTAGCCAGAGTAAATACAGACACCAACGTCAAATACCTAATTACTCATCATAAAACATTTCTGAAAAATATATGGTGTATAGCAAATGAAAGACAAAGATCTTGTGAATACAGCCAATATTTCCGATTTTTTAAGTGTTTTACAGCGAAAACACAATATAGCGTTATATTAGCTTACTACAATCGCTAACACACAACAGCATTGATTCAAGGAAAAAGGTGGCGATAGCACAGTTCGACAGATATATGAAATAGCATCCCAAATTGGGTCCTACCTTTGTTGATCTTCCATCAGAATGTTGTACAAGGGGTCCTTTGTCCAGAACCGTCTTTGTTTGGATTCAGAACGACCTCTTTCCCTCTTGAATTAGCAAGCACACTGGCCATGCGGCGCTAAGCTCTCCTTCGTGAACAAAGTCAAACAACGCAACACGCCTAACGTCCCGAATAAATTTCAATAATATAATAAAACTATATTGAAAAAACATACTTTAGGATGATATTGTGACATGTATCAAATAAAATCTAAGCCGGAGATTGTATTCGCCCATAACGACAGCTTTCCAGAAGGCGATTCCAGGTCCAACTTCGCGCTTTCGAAAAAAAAAAAATGGCGGACCCCTCATTCCAAGATGATGTATTCCACCTCAGAACAAGATAATCAACTCATTTCTGCTCTCACTTCCTCTTGACATCTAGGGGAAGGTGTGTGACGTGTATGTATACTCCTAAGTGTCATGCCCATTTATAGGCAAGCTCTTGAACAGAGACCTCGCGTTCAGAAA
Organism: Salvelinus alpinus; assembly: GCF_045679555.1. Taxonomy (NCBI): domain Eukaryota; kingdom Metazoa; phylum Chordata; class Actinopteri; order Salmoniformes; family Salmonidae; genus Salvelinus; species Salvelinus alpinus. Next base: position 15,515,573 of record NC_092116.1, read on the forward strand.
TCTCACTTCCGGATAGGAAGTGGGCTGCAGAATGAGTTCTGTTTCACTTAGAGAAATAATTCAAACGGTTTTAGAAACTAGAGAGTGTTTTCTATCCAATAGTAATAATAATATGCATATTGTATGAGCAAGAATTGAGTACGAGGCCGTTTGAAATGGGCACCTTTTTCCAGGTTACTCAATACTGCTCCTGCAGCCATAAGAAGTTCAACACAGTGTCCAAAGAAGGGCCAGATGTATACAAAATGGTGTCGTCTGCGCAGAGGTGGATCAGAGAATCACCAGCAGCAAGAGCGACATCATTGATGTATACAGAGAAAAGAGTCGGCCCGAGGATTGAACCCTGTGGCACCCCCATAGAGACTGCCAGAGGTCCGGACAACAGGCCCTCCGATTTGACACACTTAACTCAGTCTGAGAAGTAATTGGTGAACCAGGCGAGGCAGTCATTTGAGAAACAAAGTCTGCCGATAAGAATGTGGTGATTGACAGAGTTGAAAGCCTTGGCCAGGTCGATGAATACAGCTGCACAGTATTGTCTCTTATCAATGGCGGTTATGATATCGTTTACGACCTTGATTGTGGCTGAGGTGCACCCATGACCAGCTCGGAAACCAGATTGCATAGCGGAGAAGGTACGGTGAGATTCTAAATGGTCGGTGATCTGTTTGTTAACTTGGCTTTCGAAGACCTTAGAAAGGCAGGGTAGGATAGATATAGGTCTGTAGCAGTTTGGGTCTAGAGTGTCTCCCCCTTTGATGGAGGGATGACCGCGGCAGCTTTCCAATCTTTGGTGATCTCAGACGATACGAAAGAGAAGTTGAACAGGCTAGTAATAGGGGTTGCAACAATTTCGGCGGATAATTTTAGAAAGAGAGGGTCCAGATTGTCTAGCCCGGCTGTGGGGGGCGTAGGGCTGTTGACCGGGATAGGGGTAGCCAGGTGGAAAGCACGGCCAGCCGTAGAAAAGGCTGTTTCCTAGCCTCAGTGCAGTGGGAAGCTGGGAGGAGGTGCTCTTATTCTCCATGACTTTACAGTGTCCCAGAACCTTTTGGAATTTGTGCTACAGGATGCAAATTTCTACTTGAAAAAGCTAGCCTTTGCTTTCCTAACTGCCTGTGTATATTGGTTCCTAACTTCCCAGAAAAATTAATGCATCGAATAGCCCCTGCAGGTGACGCAGGTGTCACGCCCTGACCATAGAGAGCTGTTTATTCTCTATGGTGGTTGGGGCGTGACAATGACTAGGGGGGGTTATCTAGGTGTTTAACCACCTATGTTGGCTTGGTATGTTTCCCAATCAGAGGCAGCTGTTTATCGTTGTCTCTGATTGGGTATTATATTTAGGCAGCCATTTCCCCTTTGTGCTTTGTGGGATCTTGTGTTTGTGTAGCTGCCTGTGAGCAGCCCAGAACGTTCCGTTTCGTTTGTGCTTGTTTGTTTTGTTTGGTGAGTTTTGATTTATTAAAATATGTGGAACTCTACGCACGCTGCGCCTTGGTCCATTCATTATGACGATCGTGACAGCAGGCAATGAGGCAGTGATCGCTGAGATCCTGGTTGAAGACATTGAAACTTCATGTATTTGTATTGTTAAAAAAAATAAAAAAAATAAAAGGAAATGTATGTTTAAAACATGTCTTTAATGTTTTTTTGTTTTAGCTATTAGTAATTAGTAATTAGTATTAATAAATGTGTATTTACATCATTAAGCCTTTATGTATGTGTTATGAATGACCAAAGGTGTCTGACTTTATAGTAAGTACAGCATCATATGATATTTATGAATTTGTGTAGTAACCAAAAAAGTGTTAAACAAATCAAAATATATCTTATATTTGAGATTCTTCAAAGTAGCCACCCTTTGTCTTCATGACAGCTTTGCACACTCTTGGCATTCTCTCAACCAGCTTCATGAGAAATACTTTTCCAACAGTTGATGCAGCACTCCATCACTCTCCTTCCTGGCAAAATAGCCCTTACACAGCCTGGAGGTGTGTTGGGTCATTGTCCTGCTGAAAAACAAATGATAGTCCTACTAAGCGCAAACCAGATGGGATGGAGTTTCACTGCAGAATGCTGTGGTAACCATGCTGGTTAAGTGTGCCTTGAATTCTAAATAAATCACTGACAGTGTCACCAGCAAAGCACCCCCACACCATCACTCGTCTGACCAAAGGACAGATTTACACCTTTCTAATGTCCATTGCTTGTGTTTCTTGGCCCAAGCACATCTCTTCTTAATATTTGTGTCCTTTAGTAGTGCTTTCTTCACAGCAATTTGACCATGAAGGCCTGTTTATGCAACAATGATTTGAGAGAGAGAGAGAGCGAGAGAGAGAGAGAGAGAGAGAGATGTAACTAGTGCCAAAGCGCAGTGGTGTGAGTGTGTAATCTGACATGCATGTTAAAATATCAGAACCAACTGTGAACCAACTATATTAATTTGGGGGCAGGTCAAAACACACATTAAACATTAATGTACATATCCTGGGAGATTGGGTAATTATTTTACCTGAATTTTGACCTGGAGTCATACAAAATAGTGTATTTCTCTACTCTGACGAGTAATCCACAGACAAAAAGGTAAACCTAGTTTATTTTTAGTTAGTTGATCTTGTCCACATTCTGATTGTGCCCAATTTTTTCATACAGGTGTAGACGATTAAAATATGCAAATCATAAGTTTAAACAGACAAGTCCAGGTCAAGATCAGGACGAAGGACGCATGTTAATGGCAGGTATAAAAAGGGCTCTAGAGTGTGACAACCCGCCAATGTGAAACCTACTGTAAGCACTCACCTGTTAGGTATAGGGGCTCTGCATGCAAAACATGATTGAATAAGTTGTGATTATGTTTTCACACAATGACTATCACGCAACACACATACACAAAAATGAACATAAACACAACATGTGAATTGATAATATAGAAAAATCATTTATTTATTTGATTGACATGTTTAAAAGACTGATTATGCTGGTGTAACAATGATTTAAAATAATTTGTTCACTCCTTGCCCTCTCATCCTCAGAAGGGGTTGGACCAGATAAAATAACATTTCTCCAAGTCCTGCTTTGTCTCCAAGTTCAGCTTTGCACTGAGTTCTACAAAGACAGACAGACAGACAGACAGACAGACAGTCAGACAAAGTTATAGAAAGCAAAAAACAATTGCACACACACACACACACTGTATACTCACTATACAAGTTATATTTCCTGCAAAAGCATTTAATCAGTTGCTTTGTCTCCTCAGGGATTTGGGGAAAGAGTGGCTTGCGGCAGATCTCTCTCCCATTGGGAAGAACTGGAGAGAGAATGACATCCACAGTTCTAAATTACACACATCTCTTTATATTCATAGCATATTCAATAAGTCATCATAGGTATGCAAGTGAGGATGATGATGATGATAACCTTTGTAGGAGACTGTAGAGAATTACGTTTAAGTTTGAGTTCAAGTTTTTAATTAGGCAGTGGTGTTAACTTACAGTAAGTGCTTTATAGTCAACAAATACAATGAATCTATTACCATTGGCATTTATCATTTACAGCACTTACTAAATAGGCATGCTCACCTTTGCACCGACACTTACGGAGCACGTCCCTCACAGACCATTTGGTAGAAGAGACTATACACAGAGTGGAGGAAGAGTTAACTTAATCATTGGTCCCATTTTGTCATGAATGTTGAACTACTGCAACAGTTCATTACTGAGCAACCCTTCAGAAAACACCAGTCCATTCAAAAGGTACATTTAACTGTAAAAGATCTTAGTCATTGACCTAGTAATGTTCAGGCATGATACATCTATCTGTACAGAATTGACTATATGCAGACAAGAAGTACTTTGTTGTTTAATTCAAGTGCACTGCTGGAAAAAATACCCAATTGTCATACTTGAGTAAAACTAAAAGATACTTTAATAGAAAATGACTCAAGTAAAAGTGAAAGTCACACAGTAAAATACTACTTGAGTAGAAGTCTAAAAGTATTTGGTTTTAAATATACTTAAGTATCAAAAGTAAATGGAATTGCTAAAATATACTTAAGTATAAAAAGTAAAAGTTTAAATAATTTCAAATTCCTTGTATTAAGCAAATCAGACAGCACCATTTAAATAAAAAAAACAGATAGCCAGGGGCACACTCCAACACTCAGATATCATTTACAAATGAAGCATGTGTGTTTCGTGAGTCCGCCAGATCAGAGGCAGTAGGGAAGACCAGGGATGTTCTACTGATAAGTGCGTGAATTGGACCATTTTCCTGTCCTGCTAAGCATTCACAATATAACTAATACTTTTGGGTGTCAGGGAAAATGTATGGAGTAAAAAGTACCTTATTTTCTTTAGGAATGTAGTGAAGTAAAAGTTGTCAAAAATATAAATTGTAAAGTACAGCTACCCAAAAAAACTACTTAAGTTGTACTTTAAAGTATTTTTACTTAAGTACTTTACACCACTGTTCAAGTATGACATGAAGCTGATATCACCTATATTGTAAACCCACATATAGTATTCTGCATATTCACCTGTGTTGTGGCACCAAATGGAGACCAGAAAGACCAGTAGGAGAGCCACACAGATGAGCTTGGACATGATGATGGCAGCCGTGGACACTGGACAGAGTAGAGCAGTGCTGTGTCTCTTTTCTTGGTAATGTGTTCAAGTGGAATAGTAAACTAAACACAATATGTTACAGGAATAGTAGTAGTAGTGCCTTAGTCTTGGGAGGAAAGCTTAGAGCATCTGCTCTTTTCTATCCGTAGCCGTTTAATTTACATTATAATCTCAGGCAATAATCACCCCTCTATGCGTCTTATTTGTGTTACAGCCAGAGACCTAGATAGATAAGTCTGGACAGGTTTAAGGGGCTTTTTGTTTTTCTCTGCCACCAAGCATGCCCTAACATCTGATATGTGATGATGATGGAGATAGATAGGGCAGCATAAGAGGAAGTGAAACACAAACTCCTATGAAGGCTCTTCTTCGGCCAGCCTCGATGACTCAAGAGTTGTTGTGGTGGTTGGAGCCTGATTGGGGCAGTGTTTCTATTCATCTGGCAAAGATTAAATCCACTAGGAGTCTGCAATTACAGTTACAATCTGCAAGGTGGATGATCATTGTGCAATGCCAAGTTTTAGCTTTTTACCCATGTGTTTTTCAGTTTGTAACTATTCAAAAGCAAGGTATAGGCCTGCAGGGTTGGGTAGGTTACTTTCTAAACACAATCTGTTACAGTTACTAGTTACCTGTTCAAAATTGTAATCAGTAACGTAACTTTTGGATTACCACAACTCAGTAATATAATCTGTTAACTTTATGTTATTTTCAGATTACTTTCTCCTTAAGAGGCATTGGTCAGACCAAACTTTAACTTGCGCCTTTTTACAATACTGAACTGAATGTCATTGAGAAAACAGAAAATTGTCATAATGTATATTTTTTTAATTTATTTAAAAATAATCCAATTAGTAATTCTCAAGTTTTTATTATTTTGGCTGGTTACGTAACTGATTAGAGTCACGTCACCCCGCTCCTCCGCTCTCTCCACTGGCTTCCAGTTGAAGCTCGCATCCGCTACAAGACCATGGTGCTTGCCTACGGAGCTGTGAGGGGAACGGCACCTCCGTACCTTCAGGCTCTGATCAGGCCCTACACCCAAACAAGGGCACTGCGTTCATCCACCTCTGGCCTGCTCGCCTCCCTACCTCTGAGGAAGTACAGTTCCCGCTCAGCCCAGTCAAAACTGTTCGCTGCTCTGGCACCCCAATGGTGGAACAAACTCCCTCACGACGCCAGGTCAGCGGAGTCAATCACCACCTTCCGGAGACACCTGAAACCCCACCTCTTTAAGGAATACCTAGGATAGGATAAAGTAATCCTTCTAACCCCCCCCCCCCTTAAAAGAGTTAGATGCACTATTGTAAAGTGGTTGTTCCACTGGATATCATAAGGTGAATGCACCAATTTGTAAGTCGCTCTGGATAAGAGCGTCTGCTAAATGACTTAAATGTAATGTAAATGTAGTTACATTTTTTTTGTAATCAGATTACATGTAACTGTACAGCGCTGGACCTGTACATGTAAAAATGACAATTTCTCAACTCTGATCATATCTGTTTACTTACCCGGAATATTCAGTCATGGTTGGCTGACATTAAAACTTTTTTGGGGTCATTGGGGCCTAACTCTTCTGAATCTTATGAAAACAGTGAAATCAGATCACATTAGGCCTATTATTATTGTGTTTTAAAGTATTTCTTAATGAAATGTTAACATTTCATTTTATATATAGGCCTAAAGATCCTTTACAAACCCTTTATAGATGCTAAAGGGCTACCATGAAATGTTGTCATTTGACCTCAATGCATCTGGCAAACACGAGCAACTAACTCCACATGAGTCACCTATTTTGTGTGGTTCGTGCATCATTCATTACGCATTGAGTGGATGGAGCGGGTTGGTTCTAGTTAAGTGATAATGCCCGAGAAGCCAGTGTTCGGAGGATATATTTGCACAGGTGTTGTTAGGCCCGAGATGAAGTCGAGGGCCGGCAAACTATACCAATATATCCTCCAAACACTGGTTTCAAGGCATTATCACTTTTATACAACGGGTTACCAACATATTCAAATAATGATTGACATATTTTCATTAAAAACATTATACTGATTAATGTATTCATACTATTTCATCCTTTCACAAGATATAGTCCTGACACAAATCTAGGGTTACTACCCAAGCTGGCCTGTCGTTCGTTCTATCGGTTCGGTTGCCAGAGACGTGGCCCAGTCGCTCAGTCTTTTTGTTCTGTATCAATGGATGCGACCTGCGAGGGTTCCTAGTCCGGAGCCTCCTGCGAGGGTTCCCAGTCCGGAGCCTCCAGCGAGGGTTCCTAGTCCAGAGCCTCCTGCGAGGATTCCCAGTCCAGAGCCTCCTGCGAGGGTTCCCAGTCCGGAGTCTCCGGCTACAATCCATGGTCCGGAGCTTCAGGCGACGATCCCTGCACCAGAGTCGCTACCGAAGCGTGCGGATCCGCGAGCGGAGCGGGGTCGAGCCGCCGCCGAGGCTATATGCCCACACGGACCCTCGCCTATAGAGTCAGGTTTTGCGGCCGGAGTCCGCACCTTTGGGGGGGGGGGGGTACTGTCACGCCCTGACCTTAGAGATCCTTTATTCTCTATTTTGGGTTAGGTCGGGGTGTGACTAGGGTGGGCATTCTAGTTTCTTTATTTCTAGGTTGGCCTGGTATGGTTCCCAATCAGAGAAAGCTGTCTATCGTTGTCTCTGATTGGGGATCATACTTAGGCAGCTGTTTCCCACCTTTTGGTTGTGGGATCTTGTTTTTGTATTGTTGCCTTTGAGCACGACAAAGCTGCACGTTCGTTTCTTTGCTCTTTATTGTTTTTGTGCCGGTTCTCATAATAAAAGATGATGAACCCAAACTACGCTGCATTTTGGTCCGATTCTTACAACAACGATCGTGACATTAGCTAGCTAGATTCTTTACATCCACTGTTTCACAAGATGACAGCCTGGTTTGCTGGTTGTTTCTTGAGTCCCTAAAACATTAAACAATCAGAATTACAATTTCATACTCATGTCACAACACCAACAAAGCTAGTCAGCTAGCTTGCTAAATCGCAATTTTGGTAAATTAACTTTATGATAAAAAAGATGAATACTTGTTTGTCTCTACATTAACCACCATATTCCTGTCAACTGTACATTTTTTGCATGATTCGTTACGACGTTATAATCACTTACATTTGCTTCCATCCTAGTACTTTTGTCAGCCATCTTTGCTGAAGAAAGTCTCCAGCCTTGGAGTCTCCAGCCTCCAGCCGTCAATTCATCATGGGAACCACTCGATATGATTGGTTATAACTATAACTATTAAAAGTTATTTATGGTGTACGATGCTATCCTAATCGAAATAAAATTAAGTGGCATGGAAAAAATTGGAGATGGTGAGCAATAGGCTACAAAGTTATTTTCCCCTCGCCCATCAAAATTAACATCACTTACTTTCACAAGTTGTAACTAGCGCCATGCCGCTGTTGTTGCCAGCTAGCCAGCATAAACTAACTTGGAAGGGCTTATAAGGACTGACTGAACCTGAACCCAATCCATTCGTCTCCACACGCGACTCTCAGCTGCGCTTCTTAAGTCGTCCATTTGGGCACTAGGTGTGTCCGTGTAGCCTCGCCATGTTTTCATGGCAACAATTTCCCTATCCACAGGTTGTGTCAACGGGCTATTTCTGGTGATTTCGCTTGTAAACAATCCCAGAACACTGTTTAATGCCATTGTGGAAGTAAACCCCGGCAACGTGAGAAGAGAGAATCAAGGAGGACATCTAGAGGACGAAACGGAGAAGAGCGCGCGCGCCCTGCTGTAGAGTGGAGATGTATGGGATGCTAGATTTGATTCCACCTAATGGCCCGAGACAGTCAGGTCCAACAGGTCAGTTCAACCCGGGACACACCCAGGTGGTAGCACAGAACCGACATGGTGAGAGACTGAACCCACAGAGACTAGGGCACCGTGTGCCCAAGCTCTGACAAATTGGTCGTTCTAAGAAAGGTGAGTAGCCTTAAGTGGAAAGATATATGTTCTCACTGTATACCCACATATTTTGAGAGCGAGATATACCATATTGTATTTTTGTGATAATGTCTGTTTTTTTGTGAGTATAGAACAAGAGGTTATCTTGCATCAGAGATTCATTTAAAACCATCACTTTACAACTTCATCTTATCCAAATAAGAAGAAAATATGATTCTGATATTATCTACCTTTAACACTAACTGTATGAGTAGATTGCAACTACTAAACCTTAACTCTCATGTTACTGCTCGCTTTCCAGTGGACCCAGGGGACGAGGACGTGGATGATGACATGAATAATAACAGACAATGTCCCGTGTCCCTCATCCTCTCACCCATCTCCTAAACACCACATGTGACCATGAAGTTCTTCGAAGCCAAACTCAACTGAATCAATTTGGCCTTAATCCATCAATATTACAAGTGACCTCCATATTAGACGGAAACTCTCATCGTGGCACAAATAGGACAATTCTATTGCCGGAATTCTAGGATTCTATAGACCTTTGCATCTAAAGCTTGTATATTGTGCTTTATTTAGCTGTTCTTATACTGTGAATGAATTGTACTGAAACCTGTTCTGCTCCTAGTCCACTACGGCAGTAATATCTGCACTTGGAAAAGTACAGTGTGGTTTGTCTCTAAAGCTTCTGAAGGGCAACATTTGAAAAAAGTTGCACTCTTTAAATTATAAGATCAAATGGAAATCATCCTTGGAAGGAAGGAAGCCTGTTAATGTGTAACGTGCAGATGGAACATTAGGTTACTAATTGTTGTGACTTAACCTAAATCTGTGCTTCACCTTGTGGAGTGTCAGGTTACTGTTGAATAATCACTATTTTGGAATGCAGGGACAGTTGGAAAAGATGGTTACTGATGATAATTCATATTTACAACAAAATACAGTTTTGGTTTATACAATTTTTAGCACATATTTTCAAAGAATTTATATAATATATGGGTTATGTTGTTTTTCGTATTATGGCGTAATGGTACACTTTGTGGGAATGACTGTTCAATTGTATGTGATGAAACTTTACATATTTCTATGCACAGATTCTGTTGAAGCATCAAAACATGTCAGGACAATTTTACTGTCCAGAAGGGCTACTTTCTTCTTTGGTGTTTAAATATTATTACAATAATGACTTAGTCCCAAATGGCACCCTATTCCTTGCATGGGACCTATGGGCCCTGGTCAAAAGTAGTGCACTATATAGGTAAATGGTGCTGTTTGGGACACACATACTGTTTCAATGTCATATGGACAATATTGACCTAACCAAAGCCTGTAACTTTCTTGTATACTTTGGTCACGTCTTTCAGTGAAACATTGCATTTCATATCATGGCTCATTGTGATGCATTCACTATCACATTACTTAAATGGATGGAATTGTTATGTGCATTGGGAACATTTGCATGAAAATGGGAGGAGTTTTGCATAATAATGTATTTTTTGAAATAAAAGAGGAGGTTTTCTTTTTTAATGTAACATTTGATTGCTAAGCATCCTCCAGAATTACGCTAGCCTATGTCAAACTTCTAAACAGCCAAATACGAGCCCCCATGTCGAGACAAATACAACAAAAAACACATCACAAGCTGTATAATAGTCCTGTTGTGTATTTTACTACCAGAGTTGTTCTATAATGGGACGTTGACAGTTAAGACATTGCATTTCAACTATTGTGATGAGAAAAAACACTGAGTCAACTTTTCAATAATAAAAAAAATGGGCTAGATAAAAGAAAAAAAACTAAAGCTGCATTTTATTAAAACAAACATTTCTAAAAACCTTTCAGAACATCTTAATCTTACATCCATAGAAATATTACAAATAAGTAACCTAGTTACTATTACTATCTAGCAATTTCATTTATATGCTTACAACAAACAAATACAAAAGGACCCAGCATTAAAATTCTGCTGAACATCTTTTTCAGGCAAAGGCAGTATGGTTGAGCTTTCGCAATGTGCAGCACAAAGATCCAATATCAAATATTCCTTATGCTGTTTAAAGCCAAAGGCAAAAACACAAGGCTGAACTGGACTACGCTAGCACTTAGGAATGGTACTACCGTAGTCTGCTACATTTAAAACACAGGCTACATTCTAAGAACACCACTAGCATACTATCTATAATGCGTTCCAAATATATTGTTCCATCCTAAGTAGAACGCTAGTGTGGACATCAGAACACAGGATGCCTTCATACAGAATAATGAACAAATTATAAAACACATTAAAAAAACAAGTTTGATGATAATGTACAGTGCATTCGGAAAGTATTCAGACCCCTTGACTGTTTCCACATTTTGTTACGTTACAGCGTTATTCTAAAATGGATTAAATCGTTTTTTCCCCCTTCATCAAACTACACACAATACCCCATAATGACTAAGAAAAAACAGGTTTGTAGAAATTTTTAAAACTGAAATATCACATTTACATAAGTATTCAGACCCTTTACTCAGTACTATGTTGAAGCATCTTTGGCAGCAATTACAGCCTCGAGTGATCTTGGGTATGAAGCTACACGCTTGGCACACCTGTGTTGGAGAATCTCTCCCATTCTTCTCTGCAGATCCTCTCAAGCTCTGTCAGGTTGGATGGGGAGCGTCGCTGCACAGCTATTTTCAGGTCTCTCCAGAGATGTTCGATCGGGTTCAAGTCCGGGCTCTGACTGGGCCACTCAAGGACATTCAGAGACTTGTCCCGAAGCCACTCCTGCAATGTCTTGGCTGTGTGCTTAAGGTTGTCCTGTTGGAAGGTGAACCTTCACCCCAGCCTGAGGGCCTGAGCACTCTGGGGCAGGTTTTCATCAAGGATCTCTCTGTACTTTGCTCCGTTCATCTTTCCCTCGATCTTGACAAGTCTCCCAGTCCCTGCCGCTGAAAAACATTCCCACAGAATGATACTGCCACCACCATGCTTCACTGTAGGGATGGTGCCAGGTTTCCTTCAGACGTAACGCTTGGCATTCAGACCAAAGAGTTCAATCTTGGTTTCATCAAACCAGAGAATTTTGTTTCTCATGTTCTGAGAGTCCTTTAGGTGCCAACTTGGCAAACTCCAAGCGGGCTGTCATGTGCCTTCTACTGAGGAGTGGCTTCTGTCTGGCCACTCTACCATAAAGGCCTGATTGGTGGAGTGCTGCAGCGATGGTTGTCCTTCTGGAAGGTTCTCCCATCTCCACGGAGGAACTCTGGAGCTCTGTCATAGTGACCAGCAGGTTCTTGGTCACCTCCCCGATTGCTCAGATTGCTCAGGCGGGTGGCCAGCTCTAGGAAGAGTTTTGGTAGTGCCAAACTTCTTCCATTTAAGAATGGTGGAGGTCACTGTGTTCTTGAGGACCTTCAATGCTGCAGACATTGTTTGCTACCCTTCCCCAGATCTGTGCCTCGACACAATCCTGTCTCGGAGCTCTACTGACAATTCCTTCGACGTCAAAAACCAATGGCTTGGTTTTTGCTCTGACATGCACTGTCAACTGTGGGACCTTTATATAGACAGGTGTGTGCCTTTCCAAATCATGTGCAATCAATTGAATTTACCACAGGTGGACTCCAATCAAGTTTTAGAAACATCTCAATGATGATCAATGGAAACAGGATGCACCTGAGCTCAATTTCGAGTCTCATAGCAGTGTCTGAATAGTTATGTAAATAAGGTATTTCTGTTTTTTATTTTTAATGCATTTGCAAAAACTTCTAAACCTGTTTTTGCTTTGCCATTATAGGACATTGCGTGTAGATTGATGAGGAAAAAATGTATTTTACACATTTTAGATAAAGTCTGTAACCTAACAACATGTGGATCATGGAAAGTGGTCTGAATACTTTCCGAATGCACTGTATATTATGTAGTACAATAATAAAAACAAACACTTCTTGTAATAATGCACCTGTTGAGAATGACTGTTCTGAGAGATTTTATAATGGGACAGAGTAGATTGCAGGCCTGTATGAAAAGCCCCCTCCCTTTTGGAGTGCAATAGTGAATTGTCCGGTGATTCACCATAGCGTGTACAGTCACTCACAACTAGTGTGAAGTTCCATTTGGCTTGAACATTGAACACAATTGGAGACGGTCTACAGAAAACTCCATTGTAAAAGTACTGGTGGTGCGCTAGTCCCGTTTCCTATTTTACATACATAGCTGTCCCATGAGTATGCCAAGAGTAGGACCTTAGCACCACAACAAGTTTAATTGACTACCTTCAATCACAATGGAAATGTTCATTTAAGTAGACAGTGTTTCTTACAGGGAGGTGAGTGTTTGCCATGATGCTGCATCTTGGCTGTAATAAGAGAAGTGTGTGTGTGTGTTAGGGTGCATGTTCTCATATTACACAAAGGCATAATATAAGGGGGATCCAATAACCAATTATAGTGTATTTGTGAGGCCCACTCATAAACAATTGTGGAATTTTGGGAGCGGGTGAGAGACATCACAACGGTCCTGGTGGGGTGGGGTGGGGGGGGCATATCTGTAAACCTCATTATAAAACCTCATGAATCTCATTATAATCTGGCAGCATGATTTAGCTCACACGTACTCCTTGGTGCTGCTGGATGGTGAGCGAGCACTCACGCCACTCATGACAGGGTATTTGGGCACCGGCTTTTTACTCCTGGGGCAGGAAGATGCCAGCATGGCTCCCCCCAGCAGGTCCAGGAAAGAACCCCCCCAGGCGATGAAGATGGCTGCCCCAAACTCAAACCTGTTATTGGGGAAATGGAGAGAAGAGTGAGACGTTGTTCTAGAACAGTGTTCTTACATTATTCTCCTGGAAAGCCATGTGGTGTGCAAATTTTTTCTCCAGCCTTGCATTATTTTAAGTCAATAATCAAAGACTTAAGACGGCACCGAGCCAACTTTGCTTGAAAGGTATTACTGCACATAGAAATGATAGTTATAGATCTGTTATTCGCATTGAAAGCAAGTCTAAGAAGTGGTAGATCTCTTCTATGTGCGCTATTTCTATGCTTCTCGTTCATTTTTTTCTCATTTCGTTTTTGTGTCTTTTACTTTTGTTTTTGGACATCAGATTCAAACATCTGAAAATACAATATTTTTGGTTATTGAAAATATATTTCATAGTGGTTCAGATGGTACAATGATTCTCTAACCCAGGGTTGGGCAACCCTTTGTCCCAACTAGGCACCCCACCTGCCCAACCTGAGTTAATTTATCAGTTCAGTGATTGCCTAAATTCAACACACCTGGTCTTCCAGGTCAGTTAAATAAAAAACATGAAGTGGATGCGGCATTCTACGAGGACCATGGCTACCTACTCCTGCACTACACTAGGGGTTGTTTGTTTTATCACAAACTGAAATTTGGTGAACTATTAGAATTTTAGAAACCAGGAAATGGCGGCACAATTTCTGCTTATTGGACCTTTTTTAAAACAAGACCACTCAATAGAAGGGAAAAGGCCAATACATTCAGGCATTTTGTAGGGATACTTACTTGGTGTTGACAGGAGTATATGGGTTATAGAAGGCCCGGATGAGATTGTGAGCGAACCACGAGCAGGCCACTAATGCACACAGAGCTGAAGGAGAAGATCAAACAGATACAGACAGATCAGTACATCGAGACATCATAAAGACGTATTTGAGAGAGGGGAGCCAAACACTCAAGAAGTCAATGGGAGGCTAGCTATTGAGTTCCAGTCATTAGCTGTTTACTGCCATTGACCTATAAGAGTCTTCAAATGAGCTAAGATCTAGTCCCCCCTGTCCATTAAATATAATCTAAAATAAAGAACTGATCCTAGATCAGCACTTCTATTCTGAGACACTTTGTGAATAACAGGCCCTAACCATTAGATTTTACTGCCATTGTCTGATGAGAGTTAATAATTTTTTTTTATTTTTTATTTTTTTTTCTACCATGTTATTGACTTGTTTATTGTTTACTCCATGTGTAACTCTGTGTTGTTGTCTGTTCACACTGCTATGCTTTATCTTGGCCAGGTCGCAGTTGCAAATGAGAACTTGTTCTCAACTAGCCTACCTGGTTAAATAAAGGTAAAATAAAAAAAAAATAAAAAAAATGACCTCTTATATAACAGTAACAACCAGCATCCCAAATGGCACACTATTCCCTATATAGTGCACTACTTTTGACCAGATCTCTATAGGCCCTAGTCAAAAGTAATGCACTAAATAGGGAATAGTGTCAGAGTAATAGCCACAGAGTCAGTAAAAATGCCCCTTTCTCTCCCTATGTGACCTCCAGGGGAACCTGGGTAGATGAGTGTGACTTTTATTATGCAAGTTTTGAACCGAAGGTCTTCGTCAGGCTTAGATGAGTGGGAGAGCAGCTGGTGGCCAGATAGAGGGTCAAACCTCCTACATACAGTAGTCTCTAAGATCTCAGACGCTGGACCAGAATGACCAAGTGACCTCTAACACAGATCTTTTCATGTAATGTTAAATAAGAAGTGCCTACACATAAATAAAAATACAGTATATGCCTGTGATGATTCTCTCGATCTCTCTATATAGCCCCTGTTAGGGACCAGAATGACCAAGTGACATAATAAGCACAGATTTTAGACCAGCTTAGAAAGAATGTTAAAAAAAAGTAGGGCCCTGAGATTTTCATGACCAAGTCATTTGACCATGTAAGGAAAACTCTGGACCCTAAGAAAAGATAATGTTTGTGGTGATTATTCTGATCGCTCTCTATAGCCCCTTTAACATAGCTTCTCTCTCTATATCTCTCTCTATCGCTATCCCTATCTCTCTATAGCTTCTCTCTCTATATCTCTCTCTATCGCTATCCCTATCTCTCTATAGCCTCTCTCTCTATAGCCTCTCTCTCTCTATAGCCTCTTTCTCTATATCCTATCTCTCTCTCTCTCTCCCTCTCTCCCTCCCTCCCTCTCTCCCTCTCTCTCACCTCCAACCAGTAGGATGATGCCTCCAGCCATGGCGGTGCGAGACTTCCACACTTTTCTGTTTCCTCCGCAGGTGGTACACTTCATGCCCATGGTGGCCACGCCCAGCCCAGCGATGGATACGATGATGCCAACAATCATCAGGGCACGGGTGGCCTGGAGAGCGCCTGAGAAACACACGCACACACATACACACACCAGGGAGAGGAGAGAGCATTAAAGGGAGAGGAGGGAAAGGAGTAGCAAGATAGTGAGAGAAAGAGGGGGAGAGAGGTGTGGCACAGTTATAGATAGCTTTAATTTATAGACTTGTGGGATATATTGCAGAATGTAAAATTAAAATAAAAGATCAGCAAGTATTTCTACCCCTCTATCGCTCTCTCTCTCTCTCTCTTCCAAATCAAATTTTATTTGTCACATGCACCGAATACAACAAGTGTAGACCTTACTGTGAAATGCTTACTTACAAGCCCTTAACCAACAATGTTTGTACCATGTTTTGGGCTGCTACCATGTTGTGTTGCTACCATGTTTTTGTTATGTTGTGTTGCTACCATGCTGTGTTGTCATGTGTTGCTACCATGTTGTTGTTATGTTGTGTTACTACCATGCTGTGTTGTCATGTGTTGCTACCATGTTGTTGCCATGTTGTGTTGCTACCATGTTGTTGTTATGTTGTGTTGCTACCATGCTGTGTTGTCATGTGTTGCTACCATGTTGTTGTTATGTTGTGTTACTACCATGTTGTTGTTATGTTGTGTTGCTACCATGCTGTGTTGTCATGTGTTGCTACCATGTTGTTGTTATGTTGTGTTACTACCATGCTGTGTTGTCATGTGTTGCTACCATGTTGTTGCCATGTTGTGTTGCTACCATGTTGTTGTTATGTTGTGTTGCTACCATGCTGTGTTGTCATGTGTTGCTACCATGTTGTTGTTATGTTGTGTTACTACCATGTTGTTGTTATGTTGTGTTGCTACCATGCTGTGTTGTCATGTGTTGCTACCATGATGTTGTTATGTTGTGTTACTGCCATGCTGTGTTGTCATGTGTTGCTACCATGTTGTTGTTATGTTGTGTTGCTACCATGCTGTGTTGTCATGTGTTGCTACCATGATGTTGTTATGTTGTGTTACTGCCATGCTGTGTTGTCATGTGTTTCTGCCGTGCTATTATGTTGTCTTAGGTCTCTCTTTATGTAGTGTTGTGTTGTCTCTCTTTATGTAGTGTTGTGTTGTCTCTCTTTATGTAGTGTTGTGTTGTCTCTCTTGTCATGATGTGTGTTTTGTCCTATATTTACATTTGATTTATTTTGTATTTTTAATCCCAGCCCACTTCCCCGGAGGAGGCCTTTTGCCTTTTGCTAGGCCGTCATTGTAAATAAGAATTTGTTCTTAACTGACTTGCCTAGTGAAATAAAAATAAATAAATAAATGCAGTTTTAAGAAAATACCCCCCAAAAAAGTAAGAGATAAAAATAGCAAATAATTAAAGAGCAGCAGTAAAATAACAATAGCCGGAGCTACATTCAGGAGGTACCGGTACAGAGTAAATGTGCGGGGGAACCAGTGTCGAGGTAATTGAAGTAATATGTACATGTAGGTAGAGTTATTAAAGTGACTATGCATAGATAATAACAGAGAGTAGCAACAGCGTAGAAGAGGGCAATGCAAATTGTTTGGTGAGCCATTTGATTAGATGTTCAGGAGTGTTGTGGCTTGGGGGTAGAAGCTGTTTAGAAGCCTCTTGGATCTAGACTTGGCACTTCGGTACCGCTTGCCGTGCTGTAGCAGAGAGAACAATCTATGACTTGGGTGGATAGAGTCTTTGACAATTTTTAGGGCCTTCCTCTGACACCGCCTGGTATAAAGGTCCTGGATGTCTGGAAGCTTGGCCCTGGTGATGTACTGGGCCGTACGCACTACCCTCTGTAGTGCCTTGTGGTCGGAGGCCGAACAGTTGCCATACCGGGCAGGGATGCAACCCGTCAGGATGCTCTTGATGGTGCAGCTCTAAAACCTTTTGAGGATCTGAGGACCCATGCCAAATCTTTTCAGTCTCCTGAGTCGTGCCCTCTTCACGACTGTCTTGGTATGCTTGGACCATGTTAGTTTGAAGTTCTCAACCTGCTCCACTACAGCCCCGTCGATGAGAATGGGGGCGTGCTCGGTCCTCCTTTTCCTGTAGTCCACAATCATCTCAATTGTCTTGATCACGTTGAGGGAGAGGTTGTTGTTCTTCCACCACACGATCAGGTCTCTGACCTTCTCCCTATAGGCTGTCTCATCGTTGTCGGTGATCAGGCCTACCACTTTTGTGTCATCGGAAAACTTAATGATGGTGTTGGAGTCGTGCCTGGCCGTGCAGTCATGAGTGAACAGGGAGTACAGGAGGGGACTGAGCACGCACCCCTGAGGGGCCCTCGTGTTGAGGATCAGCGTGGCGGATGTGTTGTTACCTACCCTTACCACCTGGGGGCGGCCCGTCAGGAAGTCCAGGATCCAGTTGCAGAGGGAGGTGTTTAGTCCCAGGGTCCTTAGCTTAGTGATGAGCTTTGAGGGCACTATGGTGTTGATCGTTGCCTTGTAGTCAATGAATAGCATTCTCACTTAGGTATTCCTTTTGTCCAGGTGTGAAAGAGCAGTGTGGAGTGCAACAGAGATTGCATCATCTGTGGATCTTTCGGGGCAGTATGCAAATTGGAGAGGTCTAAGGTTTCTGGTAAAATGGTGTTAATGTGAGCCATGACCAGCCTTTCAAAGCACTTCATGGCTACAGACTTGAGTGCTACAGGTCGGTAGTCATTTAGGCAGGTTACCTTAGTGTTCTTGGGCACAGGGACTATGGTTGTCTGCTTGAAACATGTTGGTATTACAGACTCAGACAGGAAGAGGTTGAAAATGTCAGTGAAGACACTTGCCAGTTGGTCAGCGCATGCTCGGAGTACACGTCCTGGTAATCTGTCTGGCCCTGCGGCCTTGTGAATGTTGACCAGTTTATGATGGCGCCGGAGGGTAGGGCTGCCATATTATCAGCTCTCAACCAATCATGCTATTTATATATATTTTTGCATTGTTCGTAACTTGTTTTGTACATGATGTTGCTGCTACCGCCTCTTATGACCGAAAAGAGCTTCTGGACATCAGAACTGGGATTATTTACCTCAAATTGGACGAGGAGTTCTTCTTCAATGAGCCGGACACGAGGATATACTGCAGACACCCGACCAGGCACCGATCCCCGTGATTTGCTGGAGAAGGAAACAGAGATTTCGAAGCAAAATATCAGGGTGCCTTGCGAGGATCAGCCGATGAGTGGCTAATCTGCCCTTGCGTTCCGTTCTGCTAGCTAACGTTCAATCGCGGGAAAATAAATGGTACGAACTGAAAGCACGTATAGCCTACCAACAGGACATTAAAAACTGGAACATCTTATGTTTCACCGAGTCTTGGCTGAACGACGACATTAAAAACATAAGGCTGGCGGGTTATACACTCTATTGGCAAGACAGAACAGCAGCCTCTGGTAAGACACGGGGTGGGGGCCTAGGCATTTATGTAAACAACAGCTGGTGCACGATATCTAAGGAAGTGTCAAAGTTTTGCTCGCCTGAGGTAGAGCATATCATGTCAAGCTGTAGATCTGTATTTTTCATAGCTGTCTACATATCAACACAAAGCGAGTATGGCACTAAAACCGCACTCAATGAGCAGTATTCCACCATAAGCAAACAGGAAAACGCTCATCCAGAGGCGGCGCTCCTAGTGGCCGGTAACTTTAATGCAGGGAAACTTAAATCAGTTTTACTGAATTTCTATCAGCATGTTAAATGTGCAACCAGAGGGAAAAAAATTCTAGACCACCTTTACTCCACACACAGAGTACAAAGCTTTCCCTCGCCCTCCATTTGGCAAATCTAACCATAACTCTATCCTCCTGATTCCTGCTGACAAGCACAAATTAAAGCAGGAAGCACCAGTGACTAGGTCTATAAAAAAAGTGGTCAGATGAAGCAGATGCTAAACTACAGAACTGTTTTGCTAGCACATACTGGAGTATGTTCCGGGATTCTTCCGATGGCATTGAGGAGTACACCACATCAGTCACTGGCTTTATCAATAAGTGCATCGAGGACGTCGTCCCCACAGTGACTGTACGTACATACCCCAACCAGAAGCCATGGATTACAGGCAACATTCGCACTGAGCTAAAGGGTAGAGCCACCGCTTTCAAGGAGCGGGACTCTAACCCGGAAGCTTATATGAAATCCCGCTATGCCCTCTGACAAACCATCAAACAGGCAAATCGTAAATACAGGACTAAGATTGGATCGTACTATACCGGCTCCGACGCTCGTTGGATGTGGCAGGGCTTGCAAACTATTACAGACTACAAAGGGAAGCACAGCCGAGAGCTGCCCAGTGACATGAGCCTGCCAGACGAGCTAAATAACTTTATTTATCTATAATCGCTTTAAGGCAAGTAACACTGAAACATGCATGAGTGCATCAGAGGTCAACATTCACAAGGCCTCTGGTGCAGGCGAATTACCAGGACGTGTTCTCCAAGCATGTGCTGACCAACTGGCAAGTGTCTTCACTGACATTTTCATCCTCTCCCTGTCTGAGTCTGTTATACCAACATGTTTCAAGCAGACCACCATAGTCCCTGTGCGCAAGAACACTAAGGTAACCTGCTTACATGACTAACGACCCATAGCACTCACGTCTGTAGCCATGAAAAGCTTTGAAAGGCTGGTCATGGCTCACATCAACACCATTATCCCAGAAACAGTAGACCCAATCCAATTTGCATACCGCACCAACAAATCCACAGATGATGCAATCTCTATTGCACTCCACACTGCCCTTTCATACCTGGTCAAAAGGAACACCTACGTGAGAATGCTATTCATTGACTACACGGCAGGCACAACTCCAACACCATCATTACGTTTGCTGAGACATCCTATAGGGAGGTGAGACCTGACCGTGTGGTGCAAGGACAACAACCTCTTCCTCAATGTGATCAAGACAAAGGAGATGATTGTGGACTACAGGAAAAGGAGGACTGAGCACGCCACCATTCTCATTGACGGGGCTGTAGTGGAGCAGTTTGAAAGCTTGGCGTCCACATCACCAACAAACTAACATGGTCCAAGCACACCAAGACAGGCGTGAAGAGGGCACGACAAAACCTTTTCCCCCTCAGGAGACTGAAAAGATTTGGCATGGGTCCTCAGATATAAAGAGACTTTATGGGCATGGGTCCTCCTATATCTTTACAGCTGCACCATCGAGAGCATCCTGACGGGTTACATCACTTCCTTGTATGGCAACTGCTCGGCCCCCGACCGCAAGGCACTACAGAGGGTAGTGCGTACGGCCCAGTACATCACCGGGGCCAAGCTTTCTGCCATCCAGGACCTGTGAACCAGGCGGTGTCAGAGGAAGGCCCTAAAAATGGTCAAAGACTCCAGCCACCCAGTCATAGATTTTCTTCTCTGCTACCGCTCTGCAAGCGGTACCGGAGCGCCAACTCTAGGTCCTAGAGGCTCCTAAACAGCTTCTACCCCCAAGCCATAAGACTCCTGAACAGCTAATCAAATGGCTACCCAGACTATTTGCACCCCCCCCACGCTGCTGCTTCTCTTTGTTATCATCTATGCATAGCCACTTTAATAACCCTACCTGCATGTACATAATTACCTCAACTACCTCGACAATGTGTCCCCGCACATTGACACATTCACTCTGAACCGGTACCCCCTGTATATAACCCCGCTATTGTTATTTACTGCTGCTCTTTAATGATTCGTTTTTCTTCTCTCTTATTATTATTTTTATTTTTTGGGTGGGTATTTTCTTAAAACTGCATAGTTGGTTAAAACCTCTCTTGGGTACGTGAGACGTTAGCGTCCCACCTCTTTAACAGCCAGTGAAACTGCTGGACACCAAATTCAAATACAGAAATACTCATTATAAAAATTCAGAAAACAAAACATATTTTACATAGGTTTAAAGATTAACTTCTTGTGAATCCAACCACGGTGTCAGATTATAAAAATGCTTTACGGCGAAAGCATACCTTACGATTATTTGAGAACATAGCCCACTAGACAAATCATTACAAACAGTAACCAGCCAAGTAGAAGAGTTACACAAGTCAGAAATAGAGATACAATGAATCCCTTACCTTTGATGATCTTCATATGGTTGCACTCAGCAGACATTCATTTACTCAGGCCTCCCGGGTGGCGCAGTGGTCTAGGGCACTGCATCGCAGCGCTAGCTGTGCCACCAGAGATTCTGGGTTCGCGCCCAGGCTCTGTCGCAGCTGGCCGTGACCGGGAGGTTCGTGGGGCGACGCACAATTGGGCTAGCGTCATCTGGGTTAAGGAGGGTTTGGCCGGTAGGGGTATCCTTGTCCCATCGCGCCCCAGCGACTCCTGTGGCGGGCCGGGCGCAGTGTGCGCTAACCAAGGTCACCCGGTGCATGGTGTTTCCTCTGACACGTTGGTTCGGCTGGCTTCCTGTGTTAAGAAGCAGTGCGGCTTGGTTGGGTTGTGTTTCAGAGGTTGCATGGCTTTCGACCTTTGTCTCTCCCGAGCCGGTATGGGAGTTGTAGCGACAAGATAGTAATTACTAACAATTGGATACCACGAAAAAGGGGGTATAAAAAGACATTCATTTACTCAATAAATGTTCCTTTTGTTCGATAAAGTCTCTTTATATCCAAAAACCTCAGTTTTGTTCGCGCGTTTTCTTCAGTAATCCACAGGCTCAAACGCAGTCAAAACAGGAAGACAAAAAAATCCTAATTGTATCCGTAAAGTTCATAGAAACATGTCAAACGATGTTTATATTCAATCCTCAGGTTGTTTTTAGCCTAAATAATCGATAATATTTCAACCGGACAATAACGTCAAAGGTAAACAAGAAAGGCACTCTCTCGGTCTCGCGCATGAAAAGCTCTGTGACACTTTAGGGTCCACTCATTCAGACTGCTCTTACTTCCTCATTTTTCAGAATACAAGCCTGAAACAATTTCTAAAGACTGTTGACGTCTAGTGGAAGGCATAGAAACTGCCATTTGAGTCCTAAGTCAATGGATACTGTAATGGCATTGAATAGAAAACTACACAACCAACAAAAAAAACTACTTCCTGAATGGATTTTTCTCAGGTTTTCGCCTGCCAAATCAGTTCTGTTATACTCACAGACACTATTTTAACAGTTTTGGAAACTTTAGAGTGTTTTCTATCCAAATCTACCATATTCATATCAAATCTTCTGGGCCCGAGAAGCAGGCAGTTTAATTTGGGCATGCATTTCATCCAAAATTCCGAATGCTGCCCCCTACCCTAGAAAAGTTTTAAGGGCTTTAAGTAAGCATTTCACTGTAAGATCTACACCTGTTATATTTGGCAGCATGTGACAAATACAATTTGATTTTAATTTGATTAAAGGTCTTACATCGGCTGTGGAGAGCATGATCACACAGTCTGCTGTTGTTTAGGGGAGGGGGGATTGAAAGCTACTGTCAGGACCCCCTAATCTGTCACCCCATCCATAAAACTGACAGCGAGGGCGAGATAGATAGATGGGATAGATGGAGGGATGGAGGAGGAGGAGAGAGGAAGGAAGGAAGGAAGAAAAATTCCTCTTCTGCTATATTCTAAACACAATGAGGGCATGCCAGGCATGCAAATTGGGGATACCATGGAATATCACCCTAACCCCCCTGCACCCCACGTTACCACCCTGGGCCCTGTACCCTACAGTACCACCCTCACCCCCCTGTACTCCACGGTGCCACCCTAACCCCCCTGTACCCCACGTTATCACCCTGACCCCCCTGTACCCCACGTTACCACCCTCACCCCCCTGTACCCCACGGTACCACCCTGACTTCCCACCCTGTACCCCACATTACCACCCTGACCCCCTTGTACCCCACGGTGCCACCCTGACCCCCCTGTACCCCACATTACCACCCTGACCCCCCTGTACCCCACGGTGCCACCCTGACTCCCCCCCTGTACCCCACAGTACCACCCTGACCCCCCTGTACCCCACGGTACCACCCTGACTCCCCCCCTGTACCCCACGGTGCCACCCTGACCCCTCTGTACCCCACGTTACCACCCTGACCCCCCTGTACCCCACGGTACCACCCTGACTCCCCCCCTGTACCCCACGGTACCACCCTGACTCCCCCCCTGTACCCCACGGTGCCACCCTGACTCCCCCCCTGTACCCCACAGTGCCACCCTGACCCCCCTGTACCCCATGTTACCACCCTAACCCCCCTGTACCCCACGGTACCATCCTGACCCCCCTGTACCCCACGGTGCCACCCTGACCCCCCTGTACCCCACGGTGCCACCCTGACCCCCCTGTACCCCACGGTGCCACCCTGACCCCCCTGTACCCCACGGTGCCACCCTGACCCCCCTGTACCCCACGGTGCCACCCTGACCCCCCTGTACCCCACGGTGCCACCCTGACCCCCCTGTACCCCACAGTGCCACCCTGACCCCCCTGTACCCCACGGTACCACCCTGACTCCCCCCCTGTACCATTCCTAGAACCCCTAAACCTGCTCACTGTCAGCAGTTACAAGCAGTAAAAACTGGATCTCTAAGTGTTCTAAATCTGAACAGGCATCTCTGTTCAATGAAATCCCTCTCACCAACCAGTATGACATGAGAAACCAAGAAGAATAGATGAGGAGTTATACCAAATTACACCCAGGTTCTCTTCATCATGGTGCCCTAAGGGTTTGGGGCAAACCGAGGTGGGAGGAAGAAGGAGGGGAAGGGCGTAAAATTCCTGCACAGGTTATTGTGTTGCTGTTCCAATGGCTACTCTTTTGGTTGTTTACCGTTAGTTAGTTAGTTAGTTATTTAGTTAGTTAGGACCAGGACGTCTCTGGCATCTGGAGTCCCAGTCAGCACCCTCCCTGTGCCACCTTTCTATGCCAGGGTATAGTGGGTGATGAATGGGCAGGGGGCATGCCAGTCGAGGCCTTACCACCTTGGGGGTGGACCGGCGCAGCCGTTTGAGAATATACAGCAGAGAGGGGCAAATGGGTTGGGGGGTGGGGAGAGGTTGCCGGGAACAGTAACAGGAATGAGAACTCCAGGTGTACAAGGGGTTCTGATAAGAGTAAATGTCAGATACGTTTCTAATTGATTTTTCAAGAGTAAAATCCAGAGTGATTGAAGTGTCAGTGAGTGTGGCACCAGGAAAGGAGTTAACAGTATCCCACTGTATAATAATACAAAAGGTGCTACTAAATGATAACCATGAGAGGGGCAATTAAATGACTAACAGTCCCGAGGCGACACCTTTATCAGTGAAACCAATGTGCTCCATTGAAGAAGAACTGCTCCATAGGAAAATGGGTGGGGACCTCAGTCTCAGGTGTCTGCTCAGGTGTCTGCTCACCTGTATCTCCCGTCAATCGATTCCATTTACTGGTACAACACGAGACTTCCCCGAAACAAGTCACCATACTCATGACATTCCTCCTTTGATAATAAGATAGTCTACAGGGTTATATGCATGCGTAATTCACAGTGCGTGAGGTGCGCACCGGACGCGCATACCGTCATAGAAATATAACGGACAAATAAATATTTAGTTTATTTATACTCACCGTCTAGCTGCAGGATCGAGTCGTAGATTTTACATTGGAGCTGCCCTGTGCTCTGAAAAGCGCATGACATCCATAGTCCTTGGTACATGGCAACCGCCGTTATGATGTTGTCTCCTATGTACGCAGACATCTTCCATTGTGGAAGAATGGTCCCCACGATAAGTGCAATGACACCGACGAGTGACAGGGCGAATCCTAAAAGTTGAATTCCCGAGTTTGCCATCTTTAAAAATATTTTTTTTTTTTAAATGACTAAATAAATACGTTTCTGTTGGCTTTAGTAAACACAATATTGTTGTGGTTCTTGATCTCCTTTCCACCTGTTATTGCTCGAGCCGCACCTTGAATACTGTAGTACTGAGCTTACGGGAAGGGGGATTTAAATTCTGCATGAGGGCCCGCGAGGGGGTGTGTGTGTCCAGTCACGGTGCCCGGTGATGCGTGAGAGGTCTCTTCTCGCATCCCCTCCTCCCAGGGCCCTTACCGTTAGGTCACGCCCATTGGCCTTGCTACTTCTTCATTCCAGGGAAGCTACAATTGTTTCTCGAGCAAGTCGGTACTGTAAAACAACCGTACAGTTCCTACCGGGCTGACGGTAACTATTTGTTCAGTTTCAGAATGCCAGCATTGCTTAGCTGACAGGTGTTCCCAGGCCTTATCCGTTGAAAAAAATCACCCCCACATTTTTGAAAAGATTAAACTGTTTGTACATTTGCTTCTGGAACTGTCTAGAGACACATCAGGTTCGTATTTTACCTTCAACAACTGGCCAAATGACAATAAATAACTTTTTCTTATAACTTGTTTTCCAGTGAGGGATGCCTTTCCTTTAGAGGAGACCCATCATGCAGGGCAGGTGTGGCAGAGCCCCATATTTTGGGGGTGCTTTCCTGTTTTTGCATGTTATTTTGGCATTTACATGTATCACATATTTGTTTGCAAACAATGTAATATATATATATATCATTGAGTTAATAAAGCAGCATACAAACATGGTCTATTTTTTGTTTTCTTGAGTATGGCACTTCCAAAATGCAGGTGTTTCAGCCCAGCTCAGTGCTTTCTGTGGTGGTGGGGCAAGCCAGCAGAAAATACGGAGCATTACGCCGTGATTGGCTCAGTGTTCTGTCACTCAAGGGGACACTACGTCAGCACCAATTGTAGAACTAGAAAATTGTAGCCCCTTGGGTGCTGCCATATAGTTACATTAGAAGTGCAAATCCAAGTAGGCTCAAGGTCATTGGCCACAGATAAAATGACATATGTACAGAAGCTTTGATTGGACTGATCATGTGAACATCATACTATCAAAATCTTAGCTTGCAGTCATCATCATAAATCAAGTTGACAATCTACTGGCAAATCCTTTTTAATCCTTGTCATATAAAGAGAAAAAATGAAGATACATTATAGATAAAATGTATCGGTGCACATCGGCCATTGGATATAAACATTACACAACAAGTTGGAAATCGCAAATTCAACAATGAGTGGTTTGGAAGGAATCCGTGGCTAACTGCAAGCATTGCAAAGGAATCATTAGCCTGCTATTCAGTGGAGTGGCTGTGTGATCCTGAGTCTAAGATTGAGGGTCTCTTTTCTTAGTTTAAAATGATAAACATTCAACATTGGCCATGCTGTCAATGAAGCATGATTTGTGCCGTGCACAAAACAACTGTTAACCCAGAACTGAAAAATCTGACTAGTGAGTTCAAGACAACTGGGAACTCGGGAAAAACGAGCTACGACTGGGAAAATACATTTTGAACTTTTATCCAACTCGGAATTGTAAATTCGGAACTTGGGCCTTGGGAACTTGGGCCTGAAGATCACTGACATCATCATGATGTTTTTTAGAGTTCCCAGTTGTCTTGAATGTACCATAAATCCAGAGAATGCCAGACTTTGATGACAAAGTTTGATGACAAAATTTCCCCACGAAGCATCGCCGGGCCACCTTCCTGTTCAAGTGAGCACAGCACAACAAGGTGAGTCCAAAAATATTTTGATTGCTGCTGAATAAATGATGTAACATGTCAGGGAGATATGTATGCTGTAGCTAAGGAAGTAATACAAAGTGTATGTTGTGTAGTAAGCTGTTAGTAGCCCATGTACCGCACCCTAATAATTTGGTATATTTTCACCTCTTAAAACCTAATTTCGCCTACATTTACATTTACATTTAAGTAATTTAGCCTACTTGGTGGTGCACATGTAGCCTATACCCTGATTTTGAGAAATTTAACCATCAAATGTTGTAAGAGCTTTCGTTGTGTGATTATATGCCCCCTTTATTTATCCTACGGTTCTGACTTGGTGTACAGGGAGAACACTGTAAGAACGGCCCATGTTCTGAATTCTGTACATTTCAAAAGTGCTGAACAAATAGTTATATTGACTATGTCCGTCCTAGCTCGCTCATTAATGTCTTAATCAAAATTACGGATCGCCTCTTATCCGCTTGTTGTCCCCTTATGCCATAGTTTGTAAATCTTAATTGTCAGTAGGAATCACATTTGTTTCAGCAAGTCAGCCATATCAGCTATGTTTTTTTAAAGGCAGTAAATGAGGCTGAATGAACTGTTTCGCTGCCAGACAAGGCTCAGCTAATAGCCAGGTGTAACAGTGGTAAGATGTTGGGACTGCTGTTGGGACAGCTTTATGTAGGCCCTAAGAGTTTGTGGGCACCTTTTGTCAACGTTATAGCGCAATTAATGTATTTTTTAGTGTTGTGTTGTGTAGTGGTTTTGCTGGCATGCATACCAAAATATTCAACAGTCAGATTGCATTGTGCAGGTCCACAGTTTAGCAAATCAGTAGGTTCAACTTATTTGTGAAGTTATGTAATTAAAAACAGGACATACCTCAATAGAATATCTCATTAACAATCTAGAATAAAATCCTTGGGGGAATAATATTATTTGTACTGACTAAGACCTAGAGTTCCGCCATGGGCCGTAACTCACTCTCCCTTTCTCATCTCACAGTAGACTGTTATCCACGTAAATGCCTGACTGGCGTGGTAGAGAACCATTTATGTAAGCTCGACTGTACACCAACCATCTCAACCCCTCACACCAGCAATCACAGCATACTGACACCAACTGCCACTGATGTACATTGTCCTTATTCAGCTTTAAAGCTGAAATCTGTAGTTCAAAAAATAACGAAGCGACACCCCGCTATTGTTTTGGTAAACAGATGAGGGATGGGGCTGGAGAAATTAAACCACTCTCAAATTCATAGACAGTGCTCTCTTACCCTACTTGTCCACGTATAATGATCCACCTACAGTATTTAATCCGTCGTGCTGGCTGGATCAATTAATCATCCAATGAGCACTTCAGCTCACTTCCTGGTTGTGATTGGCACTCATTGCCTTCTGATTTCTACCCATTGTCCCGAGAGCAACATGACTGGCGCCACAGTGTGTGTTACTTCACATAGCTAGGAAATCACAATCCATAGCCAGACACTGGGAGGAAGCTATAATCATAGACGATCTGGGAGGAAACAATCTCTGCAGTGCCAGAATACTGGGATTTTTGCAAGCCACCAGTGGATTAAAGGTATATAATACATAGTTTGATGGTGTTTTCTTGGTGAGTTCAATCAAATGGTTGTTTCTCACAGAACACCAGTCCCAAAGGCAGGGGCGATCCTGCCCTAATCCTTCGTGCCTTCAATCTCCTCCCTCCCTCCCCTCCTCCACCAGCAGCCTCCATCTCCCTGCCCTTCAGCCAATAGCCCCTTTTATAACTGGTTCTAACATGAATCCCTTGTCCTGATGCATTGGGATCTGATTGTGATCAGATCTTCCTGACCCCCTCCTGAGGTAGTCAGGCACGCATTGTGTCTGGATATCTTACAAATGTAAACTGATATGGACAGTGCAACCATTTAAATCATCATTAACCCGTAAAATCATTGACAGCTGGCACCATTGACTTATGGCATCAATATGTGTCTTAAAATATAGAAATCATAATTTTAAAGAATAGCTGTCAAATAATTTGCATACAGGGAGGGACCAGGAAATCTGGTCATAATGCGGACACAGTGGACAGACATGAGACACATTTTAATACCATGTATAGACATATTTCTGAAAATGTGGGCAGAATCAGAATGTGGACAAGATCAAGTCAAAGGACGCATATTAGTGTCAGGTATAAACTAGGCTAGTGTTCAGCCGCTTCCTAGCTAAGCCCGGGGCCTTGATGCTGGGCTCAGGGGGTCAACAAAGGGCCCATTGTTGCTGGGAAGAAGGTCCTTGTAATTTAAGGAATGTCCTCTAGTTCTATAGCTTGACTTGGAGGAAGAGATAGTAAGTAACTTCTCTTCATGGAACCCCTATAGCTCTCTCAGCACTGATCACTAGTGCTGTTGCTCCTAGTTACAGTATGTGATTTATCTACCGTCCTATTGGCCCATATTGGAACTAGGGGCCAGAGTCCCCTGAGTCACCAGGACACACAAAATAAACTGTTCTCTCCCTCTCTCCTTCCTGTTCTCTTTTACCACCTTTTCCCCCCTGGTAAACACACATTTGTCTTGTATTTTTTTGTTGCCATTGCACAATGCTCGATGGGAGAGCAAAACCAGCTAAATCAGCCCTTAAGAAGGGCAAGGCTTACACCTCTTTGCTTTTCTCCTGCGGGCCCCCAACCCTCCTCGGGTGTTGGAGAGACTGAAAAGCAGCGATTAAAGTCCTGTAAGCTCCCTTGGAAGCTACTGAACCGTTAACAATAAAACATACTGCGTTCTAAAGCTTTCCCTGAAAAGCCAACGGGCCACAATGGGCTAATGTCTTCCTCCTCCTTTCTTCTGTCCTCCTCCACGCTCCCTCATTTCTCTCTACATTGCTCTCCCTCGTTTTCTCTCTAATGTCCTGAGACAGCAGGAGAGTCCTAGTGACATTGTCTTGTTCATTTTTCTTATGTCAAACTACGATGTAATGAGAGAGGTAATGTTATTTCACTTTAGTACTGTATGTGTGTACTCAACTCTATGACCCATTGACCATATCATCTGTATGGGAGAGAGAACATGTTTTGATGACTGTCTACACAGAAAAGTACAGTATGTTCAAATGTCATAATACTCTTATACCTCAATTGGTTTATTTTTATTTTACCTTCATTTTACCAGGTTGTCACAATGAGATCAAAATACCTCTCTTTCAAAGGAGACCTGGCAATGAGAAGACATGACCGCCAATGAATGTACAGTAAATATATTTGGATAGGAGAGTAAACTGAACGTGAGGCCAATTATAACTCCTGTATGGGAGTTCTCATAGGAACAACTCTTGAGACCAAAACAATGCCCCTTAGAATGGTGTATCGATACGTCAATAGCCTGTTCACAAATCCATTCATTCACCTGCTGCTCCTCCCAGTGTTACAAAGCACATAGTGTAGTCCAGGGGTTGCTAGGTAGCCGTGCACTTGAAAGTAATCAAGGGGTGGGGTTAGAGATGAGGAGCGAAGGGGGAGCATTCAATGCAAAGACAAGGTTAGGTAACAGTTTGAGTATGTTGTTTAGTACTAGTTCACTTTCAACATGGGCAACTTTTTTGAAATTCTTAACAGTAGGTGGAAGATGACACATGAAAATAAAAACTACAAAATCCTATAAAAATAGTTGAAGAGTGAACTATAGCTATAAGTAGTTCCTAAATAATACATAAACTTACAGTATCTTTACAGCAAGCATCTTTAACAATGATCATTGTGGAAACAAAACATACATATTGTTTATTCAGATTCTCCACAGGATAAAAGAACAACTCTGTGATGTCTTATGAATGTACTCAGGTCTTTTGAAATAGCTGAAAAGCAAAGTGAATGTGACAGTAATGCCATCACATACTCCCATACTTCTGATTGTGGTGGAGCTGATGACAGTAGAAGGTGAGTACACACTGCAGTCTGCTGCCCCCCTCTGTCAAAATGACAAACTGCAGGTGGTGAGAGGTTCAGCACCATTCTTTCACTCTCCCAAAATATCCTTTAATTTTTAATTTCTACCTCTATAAATCACTCTAGGGATGCATCCTATATAATGCATGCTTGACCAGAGCCTTATGGGCTCAATAGTGAATAGGGTGCCATTTCAACGCAGCCTATGTGTTAGAATGGGCCATTAGTATAGCTTGGTAGAAGAGGATGTAGAGTTTAATCATGGGAAGATAATAACAGATGTTCTTAAGGAAATTAATGAGGCCAACAATGGAGTCAATCTGCCAATACAAGCATGGTTAGTTAACATCGAGACTAGAGAAACTACTATAGCCAAGTCCCAGATTTGTTTGTGCTCTTGCCAACTCCCAAACATGGCACAACACTTCCATAAAGATCTAGCAAGAGAGCAGGAACTGATACCCAAGCTAACCTCTCTAATCAAATCAACAAAAATTTTATTGGTCACATACACATATTTAGCAGATGTTATTGTGGGTGTAGTGAAATGCTTGTGTTCCTAGCTCCAACAGTGCAGTACTATCTAACAGTGCAGTAGTATCTAAAAACGATTCACAACAATACACACAAATCTAAAAGTAAAATAATGGAATTAAGAAAAATATAAATATTAGATTGAGCAATGTCAGAGTGGCATTGACTTAAATACAGTAGAATAGAATACAGTATATACTGTACATATGAGATGAGTAAAGCAGTATGTAAACATTTTTTAAACATTATTAAAGTGACTAGTGTTCCATTATTAAAGTGGTCAGTCATTCCAAGTCTATGTATATAGGGCAGCAGCCTCTAAGGTGCAGGGTTGCCTAACCGGGTGGAAACGGGCTAGTGATGGATATTTAACAGTCAGATGGCTTTAAGATAGATGTTTTTCAGTTTATCGGTCCCAGCTTTGATGCCCCTGTACTGACCTCACTTTCTGGATGATAGCGGGGTGAACAGGCCGTGGCTCAGGTGGTTCTTGATTATCTTCCTGTGACATTGGGTGCTGTAGGTGTCCTGGAGGACAGGTAGTTTGCCCCTGGTGATGCGTTGGGCAGACCGCACCACCCTCTGGAGAGCCCTGCTGTTGTGGGTGGTGCAGTTGCCGTACAAGGCGGTGATACAGCCCAACAGGATGCTCTCAATTGTGCATCTGTAGAAGTTTGTGAGAGTTTTAGGAGCCAAGCCAAATTTCTTCAGCGCTGCTGCGCCTTCTTCACCACACTGTGTGTGTGGTTGGACCATTTCAGATCGTCAGTGATGTGCACACCGAGGAACTTGAAGCTTTCCACCTTCTCCACTGCGGTCCCGTCGATGTGGATAGGGGCGTGCTCACTCTGCTAATTCCTGAAGTTCACGATCAGCTCCTTTGTTTTGTTGACATTGAGTGAGAAGTTATTTTCCTGGCACCACTCTCCTAGGGCCCTCACCTCCTCCCTGTAAGCTGTCTCGTCATTGTTGGTAATCAGGCCTACTACTGTTGTGTTGTCTGCAAACTTGATGATTGAGTTGGAGGCGTGTTTGGCCACGCGGTCATGGGTGAACAGGGAGTACAGGAGGGGGCTGAGCACACACCCTTGTGGGGCCCTTGTGTTGAGGATCAGCGAAGTGGAGGTGTTGTTTCCTACCTTAACCACCTGGGGACGGCCCGTCAGGAAGTCCAGGACCCAGTTGCACAGGGCGGGGTTCAGACCCAGGGCCCCGAGCTTAATGATGAGCTTAGAGGGTACTATGGTGTTGAATGCTGAGCTTTAGTCAATGAACAGCATTCTTACATAGGTATTCCTCTTGTCCAGATGAGACAGGGCAGTGTGCAGTGCGATGGTGATTGCATCGGTTGTGGATCTATTGGGGCGGTAAGCAAATTGAAGTGGGTCTAGGGAGTCAGGTAAGGTAGAGGTGATATGATCCTTATAACTAGCCTCTCAAATCACTTCATGATGACAGAAGTGAGTGCTACGGGGTGATAGTCATTTAGTTCAGTTACCTTTGCTTTCTTGGGTACAGGAACAATGCTGGACATCTTGAAGCAGGTATTGACAGCAGACTGTGATAGGGAGAGATTGAATATGTCTGTAAACACTCCAACCCGCTGGTCTGCGCATGCTCTGAGGACACGGCCAGGGATGACGTCTGGGCCGGCAGCCTTGCGAGGGTTAACATGCTTAAATGTCTTACTCACGTCGGCTACAGAGAAGGAGAGTCCACAGTCCTTGGTAGTGGGCGGCGTGTTATCCTCAAAGGAGTTGAAGAAGGTGTTTAGCTTGTCCGGAAGCAAGACGTCTGCAAGGGCCGCGGCTTTTGTGGAGCGATGGGTAACGATGCTTCGTGGGTGTCAGTTGTTGATGTGTGCAGAGGGTCCCTGGTTCGCGCCCGTGTAGGGGCGAGGGGACGTACTAAAGTTATACTGTTACATAGGGAGAGATTGAATATGTCTGTAAACACTCCAACCCGCTGGTCTGCGCATGCTCTGAGGACACGGCCAGGGATGACGTCTGGGCCGGCAGCCTTGCGAGGGTTAACATGCTTAAATGTCTTACTCACGTCGGCTACAGAGAAGGAGAGTCCACAGTCCTTGGTAGTGGGCGGCGTGTTATCCTCAAAGGAGTTGAAGAAGGTGTTTAGCTTGTCCGGAAGCAAGACGTTGGTGTCCGTGACGTGGCTGGTTTTCCCTTTGTAGTCCGTAACTGTCTATAGACCCTGCCACATACATCTTGTGTCTGAGCCGTTGAATTGCGACTCCACTCTGTCTATGTACTGACATTTTGCCTGTTTGATTGCCTTACGGAGGGTATAACTACACTCTTCGTATTCGGCCATATTCCCAGTCACCTTGCCATGGGAAAATGCGTTGGTTTGTGCTTTCACTTTCACGCGAATGCTGCCATCTATCCACGATTTCTGGTTTGGGTAGGTTTTAAAAGTCACATTGGGTATAGTCAACAGAGAATAATCCTATGACAATGGTTGGTACAATAAATCAGTTATTTAATACTACAAGCAGTGTATTGCTTCAAATTCAAACACACTGAAAGACCAGGATACATTACAATTAATAAGGTACAGTACCAGTCAAAAGTTTGGACACACCTACTCATTCAAGGGGTTTTTCTAAAATTTGTACTATTTTCTACATTGTAGAATAATAGTGAATAAATCAAACTATAAAATAACACATGTGGAATCATGTAGTACCCAAAAAATTGTTTATCAAATCAAAACACATTTTATATTTTATATTCTTCAAAGTAGCCATCCTTTGCCTTAATGACAGATTTGCACACTCTTGGCATTCTCTCAACCAGCTTCATGAGCAATGCTTTTCCAACAGTCTTGAAGGAGTTCCCACATATGCTGAGCACTCCTTCACTCTGCGGTCAAACTCATGCCAAACCATCTCAATTGGGTTGAGGTCAGGTGATTGTGGAGGCCAGGTCATCTGATACAGCACTCCATCACTCTCTTTCTTGGTCAAATAGCCGTTACTCAGCCTGGAAGTGTGTTTTGGGTCATTGTCCTGTTGAAAAACAAATTATAGTCCCACTAAGCGCAAACCAGATGGGATGGCGTATCGCTGCAGAATGCTGTGGTAGCCATGCTGGTTAAGTGTGCCTTGTATTCTAAATAAATCATAGACAGTGTCACCAGCAAAGCACCATCACACCTCCTCCTTCAGGCTTCAAGGTGGGAACCACACGTGCAGAGATCACCCGTTCGCCTTCTCTGCGTCTCACAATTTCACAGCAGTTGGAACCAAAAATCTCAAATTTGGACTCATCAGACCAAAGGACAGATTTCCACCAGTCTAATGTCAATTGACCGTGTTTCTTGGCCCAAACAAGTCTCTTTTTCTTATTTGTGTCCTTTAGTAGTGGTTTCTTTGCAGCAATTTGACCACGAAGGCCTGATTCTCACAGTCTCCAGTTGATGTTGAGATGTGTCTGTTACTTGAACTCTGTGAAGCATTTGTTTGGGCAGCAATTTCTGAGGCTGGTAACTCTAATGAACTTATCCTCTGCAGCAGAGGTAACTCTGTGTCTCTTTCTGTGGCGGTCCTCATGAGAGACAGTTTCATCATAGCACTTGATGGTTTTTGCGACTGCACTTGAAGAAACTTTCAAAGTTCTTGAAATGTTCCGCATTGACTGGCCTTCATGTCTTAAAGTAATGATGGACTGTCGTTTCTCTTTGCTTATTTGAGCTGTTCTTGCCATAATATGGGCTTGGTCTTTTACAAAATAGGGATATCTTCTGCCTACCACCCCTACCTTGTCACAACACAATTGATGCATTAAGAAGGAAAGAAATTCCACAAATTAACTTTTAACAAGGCACATCTGTTAATAGAAATGCATTCCAGGTAGCTACCTCATGAAGCTGGTTGAGAGAATGCCAAGAGGCAAAGGGTGGCTACTTTGAAAAATATAAAATATATGTTTAACACTTTTTTGGATACTACATGATTCCATATGTGTTACTTCATAGTTTTGATGTCTTCACTATTATTCTACAATGTAGAAAATAGTACAAATAAAGTAAAACCCTTGAATGAGTAGGTGTGTCCAAACTTTTGACTGGTACTGTATATGAATAATGTATTTGTCCTATTTAAATCGATGCTAATCTATAAACCGCCTATATTAGATTCTATTGCTTTCATAAAGGAGCAAGATCAGAGAAGGGGACTATTCATATAAAAGTATATGGTACTGTGTCATCCCTGACAATACATTATACATTATACATTATACATAGAACACTGAGTTTTACCTGAGGAAACCTCTGGTCCTCGTCATATCAAAGAAATTGGTACTCAGCTATGGAATTATGGGAAGTGTAGTTCTTGTAATCCCTTGTGAGCACCAGAGTGGCTGTGCTGGGGTGTGTGAATGGACTACGTTCTCAGGGGGAAAGGTTCGTCTGGGGTGTAGTTGAGTTTGGCGTCCATGAACATGGCCAGAGTCCCCAGAGTAGTGATGATGACAAACAGCCACAGGAACAGCCTGTCCACCACGATGGCTATGTACTGCCAGTCTCCTGTCTCCTATAGGGAGGAACACACACAGGCACACACACGCACGCACACACACACACACACACACACACACACACACACACACACACACACACACACACACACACACACACACACACACACACACACACACACACACACACACACACACACACACACACACACACACACACACACACACACACACACACACACACACACACACACACAGACAGAGGGATGTGCGCACACACATGCACGCACGCAAAGAGACATAGAGACACAAAAGCATGTAAGTAATGAAGAAGGAAGCACAGTATGTCTGCAGTGACACATGGACATCACCAGGGCATGCTGGGAACACTGACTGTGCTCTGGGATGAGATAATGGAGATTAATTTAATGAGCATGGGGAAGTTTCTGTCTGTGTGTGTGTGTGCCTCTGTGTGTGTGTGCATGCTTGCCTGTGTGTATGTGTGTATGTGCGTGTGTGTGTGTAGCTCACCGAGTCGGTGCCATCCTGCTTCTTCAGCTGCTCAGCCATGTATGTGACGGCAGCGATGGCTGACTTGAGGTCCGGGGGGAGGATCAGACAGTAGTTGTCACTGTCAAAGAACCTCTGGAGCTGTACTGTACTCTCACTCCTGAGAGGGGGAGAGAGGGGGGGTGTGTAGAAAGGAGGAGAGAGAGAGAGAGTGGGGAGGAAGAGAGAGAGCACAACGGTGTATGAATTTGAGAAGAAACTCAAACACACTTAAACAAATAAATGCTAACAACAAATGTAGTTAATCATGGGGAAGTCATAAGTGTCATATTTCTGTCTGTCTTTTACCATTGAGGTTTCCAGAGGACATACCTATGTGTCAACTAAACTTCATTAGTTTTCTCTACACATACCAGTGTGTCTGTTGTGGCATGTGTCCCCTCCTCCAGGTCTCTGAGTGACAGTGACACTCCTGTCACAGAGGTAATGTTGGGACAACGTATTGTGGTGCTGGTATGACATTTACATTTAAGTCATTTAGCAGACGCTCTCATCCAGAGCGACTTACAGTAGTGAGTGCATACATTTGAATATTTCTTTAGTACTGGTCCCCCCGTGGGAATTGAACCCACAACACTGGCACCATGCTCTACCAACTGAGCTACACGGGACTCTGACCCCTAAAGGTATTCCTGCCTCACACAGCTGTTCCATAGCAGTATTGTTGCCAGAAAATCCATCCTGAACACTACCTTACGCTAGGATATATCTTTATGTGGGGGCTCGACAGAGGCACTAACTGCCACTGGCTACCACTGGCTACCACTGGCTACGACTGACTACCACTGGCTACCACTGGCTACGACTGACTACCACTGACTACCACTGACTAACACTGTCTGTACCATGGGAAACTACGGTACTTCTAAGATGGCTATTATTTACTGCTATAGCATTTAAGTAAGAATTATTTTACATAAACTCTACACTACATTGTCCAACCGCGCAGTGTACAAACCACACCAGAACATAAACCAATTCACATAGAGAACAGACTATGAACATGAAAGTTAACATATGAAACTGTATCCCGTTGGTTGACAAATAATGTGAGCAATATTTTGAATGATATTGAAAGAAAAAGCATCTCGGTCAAGGACGTACGTTTCCTATAAGGTCTATAACAGTGGCCTGATCCTTCACACATCCGATACAAGGCCCAACACTGTGGCCTGATCCTTCACACATCCGATACAAGGCCCAACACTGTGGCCTGATCCTTCACACATCTGATACAAGGCCCAACACTGTGGCCTGATCCTTCACACATCCGATACAAGGCCCAACACTGTGGCCTGATCCTTCACACATCCGATACAAGGCCCAACACTGTGGCCCAGGCATCAACACAGCAGAAATTATGTAATATACACCCAAACATATGTCCTTTAAATAGCTTACGTCATGCACAGACATACATAGCACCCTACAGACCTGCCACCCTATAGTAGTAACACCACTATGTTGGGTCAACCTGCTCCACAAACAGGGTGTTAACGGGTGACTGCCACGCACCCCTGTCCTCTGCCGCCTCTCACCTCTGGTCTTCTGTCCCCTCTCACCTCTCACGGTCCCCAGTCTTAGGTCTCCCCCCTCTCACTCCTGTCACTCCAAGATACCTCTAACACTCACATAACAGGCTAGTCTATCGATATATCACTAATTCAGTATCACTGTCTTCAAGCCCCAGACCAGTGATGGTCTCTGAATATGTAGGTACCACACCATTCATGTACAGTTGGTCTAAGAGAATTATCTGTATAACTTGAGGCACAAGTTCCTGGAACTTTCAATAAATTCCTTGGTTTTCCAGAAATTCTGTTGTTATTCCGGGAATCTTCCAAACATGATTTCGGGAGAACCAGTGAATTTATTTTGCAACCTTAGGCATATGTCATGCCAGTTGTGGCTGGTGGAACTTTGCGGGGGACGGGCTCATTCATTCTAGTCCACCAATTATTATGAGCCGTCCACTCCTCACCAGCCTCCACTGTGTCTAGTTCACATGACGTTCTTTCTTTGGGACTGTTTTATAGTCACACAGCCGCCGAGAGATGTGTTTGTTCATTAGCCAGGAACAGGGCTATTCAGTATCAGTTATCACCTCTTCAGGGAGGCCAGACTGGCACCAGGACATCATAACCTTCTGGCACCACAGAGACTATGTGCCATAGTGTGCGTTTGTTTGTGTGTTTGTGTGTGTGACACCGGCTCCATCTGTCTGTGGTAATGAATAGAAGCCCTGGAATGTTGCTGGCACGCAACAGGCAGGACGGAGCATAGCTAGACCCTGAGCTGTGAAGACACACACACACACACACACACACACACACACACACACACACACACACACACACACACACACACACACACACACACACACACACACACACACACACCCACACCCACACCCACACCCACACCCACACACACACCCACACCCACACACACACACACACACACACACACACACACACACACACACACACACACACACACACACACACACACACACACACACACACACACACACAGCAGAGAGAGAGCGTTGACTCACTACACACTCCGAGGGAACAGTTGAGTTGACACTGGCGCCATCGTTCCCATTCGCCTTGAAGCAGAGCCATCTTCTGATAGAGTAACCTCTCCATCCCTCCATCCCTCGCTCCACATCAAAACCCACAAAATCCTCCTCTACTTTGATCACTCAACACCTCTCCCTATACTCCACACTCATCTACCAGCCACCCTTCTCTCCCCTCCCTCCAACCGACTGCCCCATCCCGCTCTTTCGGGATTACCCCTAATGGCCAAACCAAACAGAGGCTTATGCCCTGGCGACTGTGGATGGGGGGCTGAGGCTTAGCAGGCCTGAATATGATGCCTTTGGCCTGGGATGAGTAGTGCCCACCAGCCCTGGAGATCCATGGGTCTCTGGGTGTTTACGAGC
The DNA here is from genome assembly GCF_045679555.1 of Salvelinus alpinus. Taxonomy (NCBI): domain Eukaryota; kingdom Metazoa; phylum Chordata; class Actinopteri; order Salmoniformes; family Salmonidae; genus Salvelinus; species Salvelinus alpinus. The sequence continues at coordinate 15,555,245 of NC_092116.1, forward strand.
CCCACTCTGGGTGGTGAGACTAGGGTGGCACTCACAGACTACTGAGGGGCCAAATTAATCTGTCAGATATTTATCATCACTGAGTGGGATGTGGACAGTATAGTGGAAAGTATAGTCGGAACTACTGTATTTAGAGGAGGCTATCCACGGAGAGCATAATAATGCCCACGGAGAGTATAGTATAGTATAGGCTATGAAGAGTATAGTAGAGTATAGTAGAGGCCATGGGGAGTATCGTAGAGTATAGTATAGTAGAGGCTGCGGAAGAGTAGAGTATAGTAGAGGCCATGGTGAATATAGTAGAGTATAGTATAGTAGAGGGTATGTAGACTACAGTAGAGTATAGTAGAGGGCATGGAGAGTATAGTAGAGGCCATGGAGAGTATAGTATAGTATAGTAGAGGGCATGGAGAGTATAGTATAATATAGTACAGTAGAGTAGAATATAGTAGATGCTATGAAGAGTATAGCAGAGTTTAGTAGATGCCATGGAGAGTATAGTAGAGTATAGTAGAGGGCATGGTGAGTATAGTATAGTATAGGACATGAGGACTATAGTGTAGTAGAGTATAGTAGAGGCCATGGATAGTATAGTAGAGGCCATGGATATTATAGTAGAGGCCATGGAGATTATAGTAGAGTAGAGTAGAGGCCATGGAGAGTATAGTGTAGGACATGAAGAGTATAGTAGAGTAGAGTAGAGGCCATGGAGAGTATAGTGTAGGACATGAAGAGTATAGTAGAGTAGAGTAGAGGCCATGGAGAGTATAGTATAGTACATGACATGTAGAGTATATTATAGTATAGTAGAGGCCATGGAGAGTATAGTTGAGTATAGTATAGGGCATGGAGGGTGTAGTAGAGTATAGTAGAGGCCATGGAGAGTAAAGTAGAGGCCATGGAGAGTATAGTATAGTACATGACATGTAGAGTATATTATAGTATAGTAGAGGCCATGGAGAGTATAGTTGAGTATAGTATAGGGCATGGAGGGTGTAGTAGAGTATAGTAGAGGCCATGGAGAGTAAAGTAGAGGCCATGGAGAGTAAAGTAGAGGCCATGGAGAGTAAAGTATAGTGGTGTATAGTAGAATAGAGTATAGTATAGTAGAGGCTATGTGGAGGAAAGTAGAGGCCACGGAGAGTAAAGTATAGTGGTGTATAGTAGAATAGAGTATAGTATAGTAGAGGCTATGTGGAGGAAAGTAGAGCACATTTGAGGCTTTGGAGAGTATAGTTGAGTATAGTAGAGGCTATGAGTATAGGAGGAACATTACCTACTGTGCTAGACTATTGGGATGGTATAGAGTATAGTAGAGTATATTAGAGGGTATAGAGGTGGGAGGGATAGGAACTAGGTTCCCAGACTATAGCAGATTATGATGATATAGCACATATAGACATCTATTGGCCAAAAGAAGATGATACTACTGCCAAGCCTGGGCACACAATGTACCTAACTATAATAAAGCTGGCACAGGAGAAAAAGGCATTTATACTTTGCCTCAGGATAGTGCTGAAAAGAAGATTCATGCTTTGGCTAGCTTGTATTCAGTCGAATAGAAATCTCTTCACCACCAAATCTTTGTAGCCAAGACGACTGTCTCAAACCGAAAGCAATTAGCTGTGATCTACTGGTGGATCCCTGGTCTGCGTGTGTTAGTTGATACCTTACCTGCCTCTCCAGGGTAGGACCAGTTCAGGGTTGATCTTCCTGAAGAAGTACTCTCCCCCCGGCCTGCGTCCGTCGATGCTCTGGATGGGCGTGTCATCACTAGGCTCCTCCTCCAAAGGCTCCTCTGGGTGGGGCCTCTGCATGCCCAGGTACTTCGGCAGGAAGTGGATGAACACCTGGATGAAAGGTCAAAGGTCAAGGTTTTAGCAGGAAGTAGCAAATATATGGCCCCTTGGCATTGAACCAGCGCAGAAGCAGGGAATTGCATAGAGATGTATTGCAAAGATAATGAAGAAGAAGAATGCTGAGGATCCTAGAGTCTATATCTCATACAGACTCCACCGTCCATAGCACCGCCATGTAGGCTACAGCTCACCTTGCGCACCCAAGGGGGCATAATGTGTGTGTAGGGGGTCCGATGGTGCAAGTTGAGGACCACCACACTGAGGATGACTGAGAAGGTGACCAGGATCATGGTGAACATGACATAGTTAACAATAAGAGGGATGGCCAGGGAGGTCTCGGGGACCTTGTCAGCCAGCAGCAGCATGAACACAGTGAGAGCGATGAGGACAGAGATAGACAGGGTCATCTTCTCACCTGGGAGAGAGAGGGAAACACAGGGCTAAAACATGGCAGCTATGGATCTACTGCAGTTGTCTGGCAAGTGATAAAGACTGGGCTTAAACATTATGAACCACCTAATGACAAATATTGCTTCTTTTACAACTGCGGACCACATTAAGTTTGTTCATGGGCCACATCTGGCCAGCAGGCTGCCAGTTTGAGACACCTGCTCTAATTTTTTTTAAATAAACCCCCAAGAAGTATAAACAGACTACATAAACATCGTACCCAGAGCACAACATATATTCTTACTGATACTTCCTTGCTGTGTAATCAACAATGGCAAGTTACCCATCTCAATTTATCATAGAGATGGAAAGACGGCACACATCCTATCTTTGTGCTAAGTGTGCCCTCTATCCGGTTCTATGCAAGTTACACATGCCAATGAGACATCATGTGCATATGTGGCATGGGACTGACATGCGCCAGGTGGTAGATAGAAGACAAAGATGGCCAGGACCATGGTGAGGATGCAGGGCACGATGATGTTAACGACGTAGAAGAGAGGCTTCCTCTCGATGATAAGGTAGAAGGTGATGTCTTCATACAGGTCCTCGGGGTTCACGTTCTTTCTGCTGGGCTTATGGCAGATCGCCCACTCCCCGTTCTCTGTGGAAAGGGAAAGGGAGATGAAGGGCAGAGGGGAGATGGGGAAAGGGGGAAGCAGTGGGAGGAGTGGAGAGGTGTATGATGGGAGAAAAGAGAAGAGCAGAGAAGAGAAAAGAAGAGGAGGTAAGAAAAGAGAGGCCAGAAGAGAGAAGAGAAGAGAGAGGACTCTAACCAGTGAAGGTGTTCTCATCTATGATAATCTCATGTATCTCCTCTCCTTTCTCATCCAGGGCATACTGCAGGTCCACCTCTGATGAGTCGTAGGTGTAGGAGCGGAACACCATGGTGCAGTTCTGCCAGTCAAACGGAAAGTACGCCACCTATAGGCAAAGAAGGTTATTACAGAGTGGGAGTGCTGATCTAGGGACCTGATCCTAGATCAGCAGTCCTACTTTGAGAAGCTCTATGAATACGGGCCATGGTTCATTACCTCTATTGGTTAATAATAATATAATCATTTATTGATAATGTACCTCTATAGGGCAGCTGCTGCGGTAGATAGCAGGAGGCAGCCAGTTGACTGTCCCATCACTGTAGACCAACACGTTGACATACAGAGCCACGTCAAACTGACCATCATTACTGTGTGGATAAGGAGGTCACATAAAGGACAATCAGGAGTCATGTGATGCATATTTTATTAATTTAACCTTAATTTAGAAAGGGGATTCCAATTGAGACCAAGGTCTCCTTTTCAAGGGAGCCCTGCATCGTTGCTTTGTCATTGTGGGGTGTTGTGTGTAGATTGAAAAAAAAAAAAAGAAGATATATATTAGAATAAGGCTGTAACGTACCAAAATGTGGAAACAGTGAAGGGGTCTGAATAGTTTCGAATGCACTGTAAATTAATAAAAAATGAAAAGCTGAAATCTCTTTAGTCAATAAGTATTCAACCCTTTTGAATGGCAAGCCTAAATGCTGTATTTCCATGAGTAAAACGTTGCCTAACAAGTCACATAATGAGTTGCATGGACTCAACACACACATCACTGAGTACCAATCTTTATATTTTCAAGCATGGTGGTGGCTGCATCATTTTATGAGTTTGCTTGTGATTGGCAAGGACAAGAGAGTTTTTTTGTATAAAAATAAGCAGAATAGAGCTAAGCACAGGCAAAATCCTAGAGGGAAACCTGGTTTATTCTGCTTTCCAACAGACACTGAAGGTCCCTGAGTTACCTAGTTACAGTTTTGACTTAAATTGTCTTGACAATGTATGGAAAGACTTGAAAATGTCTGTCTAGTAATGATCAAAAACCAACTTGACAGACCTTTAAGATTTTTTTATAGAATAATGTGCAAATATTGTACAATCTAGGTGTGCAAATATCTCAGACTTACCCAGAAAGACTCACAGCTGTAATTGCTGCCAAAGGTGATTCTAACATGTATTGACTCAGGGGGTTGAATACTTATGTAATCAAGCAATTATTAATATTTTTTTTTGCAAATGTCCGAATTTTTCTTCCACTTTGACATTACAGACTATTTTTTGTAGATCGTTGGCAAAAGAAATGACAATTAAATCCATTTTAATCCCACTATGTAACACAACAAAAATGTGGAAAAGTCAAGGGGTGTGAAGTAGTTCTTAACAACACTGTAGGTTACTTCTAAACAACACTGTAGGTTACTTCTAAGCAACACTGTAGGTTACTTCTAAACAACACTGTAGGTTACTTCTAAACAACACTGTAGGTTACTTCAAAACAACACAATAGGTTACTTCTAAACAACACTGTAGGTTACTTCAAAACAACACTGTATAACTCAAGAAAAGCTCTGGGAGGCCCCCAACCATTTTTTTTCCATATTTAGTTAAGTGTAATTAACACACTGCTTAGCATATTTGTATGTTTTGTGCAATACACATGATTTCCAGTGTTCTATTTGTGACAGTCACTTGTGTACAGGTTGATGGTCACTAGACTTGTTACTGATTGTTATGGATTGTTCTCAAATCGTTTGATAGTCAGACGTCAGAGCTACTGAAGTTTCAATGACAAACTGATTAGTATTCCATTGATGACAGTATGAACACTGTGTGAGTCTGTAGCAGCTGGGAAAGTCACTGTCTTTTGTTTTGACTTCATACAAGCCTCTTGGCTGATGTTTAGAGAACATTTGGTACTGTGATTAGAATATAAAGGGCCTGCTTCCAAGAGGCCCTTTTGTTCTGCTCTAGAGGTGTGCTCACTGAATTATTGTATTAAATCGGATAGATTTTTGATTGATGTTTTCATCGACTGCTCTCCTTTTGGTTCACATGAAAAATCCCTTTACACCAGCATTACCCACAACAATTGAGAGGTAGAGCCTATATGCAATGTGTTTAAATGATCACAGTGTTACGTGGATTGATATATATTTTTTTGTGTCATTGGAAAATAACTCTTAATTCAAATTTTCTAATTAAGTAAAAGGCAACCCTGTCACTTGGTTTGCAATTGAGCTGAGAGATGGGGCTGAAGGAATTCAATCATGCTCAAATTCATAGATGGAGATATGGATGCATGGACTGGCAGTCCACAAGATCAGCAAGATAGTTTTAACATCATATTTTGAAGCTTTTTATAATTGAAGATTCCTGTTACTGTATGTGGAAAATATCTGGATTAGGCAATTGTATTGTTTCAAAAGAAAGCATGCATTTCTTCCTGCACTTGGACAAACTCGTATTCTATAGCTGAAAATATAGTCAATGGATTGCCATACCTGGAATTGTTAGCCTTTGACTCAACCTGTCACCATCTAAATGTATTCGTTGGGTACTGTATTTCTTAATACTTGAGGTTGGTGGAATCCAAACAATGAGTGTTGAGGCATGCTACATCCATTAAAGGGGGAGTTGAAGTTTCTTATTTTCGACTTCGCTAAAGGGTTGTTTTTGCTGTAGACGAGTCACGAGAGACCAGGTAGTACTGATAACACTAGAAAACTGTCTCATTGCTTGGTAGAAGCTGTTTGTAGATTACTGCTAACTGTTCCACTCACTCTTCAACAGCTTTTTCTGGTGACATCGATCAGAATGTCACAGACCCAATAGATGACTTCTGGGTCTGGGCTCAGTCTCAAAGGCAAAATCTTCATAATGCCTCCCATCATTGAGTCCTGGGAAGAGGAGAGCCGTGAGGACAACACCAGCCTGATTCTGTTCATCTCGTTAAAGGTGGGCCTGGACTGTCTGATCCTGTCCATCTGCCTGTGTCGGCATCACACCTCCTTCATGAGCGGCTGTGGCCTCTCCGTCTTCCTGGTCGGCATGGCGTTGGCCTGCGCCATGGAGGCTGTGTGGTTCCTCGGACCTGCCTGCTCCCCAGTGTCCAAGTGCTTCCTCTTGGAGCATGCCTCGGACATGTTCAACGAGCTGCCTCTGCCCATGCTAGCCCTGGGGCTGCTGGACTATGCCGCCGAGCCACGCTACGCCGGGTGCCACACCGCCCCCTGCAGAGCCCTGTGGAACTGCTCCCTGACGCTGCTGGTGTGGGTGCTGCCCGGCGTGCGCTCCTGCTGTTCAGCTGTCAATAATCTCATAGAAGTCGAATACGAGGGAGGGAAGAACCCTTTAGTGTGCGTGGTGCAGTAGTCTGTGATAGTGGGGCATTTCTCAGTGGGGATCTGCATAGGCATCTCCTGTGTGCTGCTGCCCAACTACAAACAGCTGTCCTCGTGGCTGGAGGAGGCCAACAGGCTGACAGAGCAGTGGGACAACGCTGCAGAGCAACTTGAGCTTCGGGTATGTCCAAGTTAGGGCAGCTAGGGGCCAACGAGGACGAGGAGAACGCATCCTTTACGTCCTTTACGTCAGTCTGACTTGGCTTCAGCAAAACGTGGGCATCTTACCTGGTCATGTGCATCGCCTGTGAGCTCTTGGGCCTAGTGGTCCCAGCATACATCGGCGTCAACCTCCTGCGGTTTGAGTGCGCCAACAGCTTATTGGTGGGGCTGGTGTTCTGGCTCAAGAGCGACTGGCTGGAGCCGTACAGCGATCTCCCTGACGGCATCTGCCAGTTGCAGGTTTTATTGGCACTTAAGTAGAGGAGCCGTTACAGACTCTGAGAAGCATGGACAGAAACCCATTTCTGCATTTACAGTTGAAGTTGGAAGTTAACATACACTTAAGTTGGAGTCATTAAAACTCGTTTTTCAACTACTCCACACATTTCTTGTTAACAAACTATAGTTTTGGCAAGTTGGTTAAGACATCTACTTTGTGCATGACACAAGTAATCTTTCCAACAATTGTTTAGAGACAGATTATGTCACTTATAATTCAATGTATCACAATTCCAGTGGGTCAGAAGTTTACATACACTAAGTTGACTGTCCCTTTAAACATCTTGGAAAATTCCAGAAAATTATGTCATGGGGGTGCTTTGCTGCAGGAGGGACTGGTGCACTTCACAAAATAGATGGCATCATGAGGCAGGAAAATGATTTGGATATATTGAAGCAACATCTCAAGACATCAGTGAAGAAATTAAAGCTTGGGGGGATCTGGGTCTTCCAAATGGACAATGACCCCAAGCATACTTCCAAAGTTGTGGAAAAATGGCTTAAGGAGAACAAAGTCAAGGTATTGGAGTGGCCATCACAAAGCCCTGACCTCAATTCTATAGAACATTTGTGGGCAGAACTGAAAAAGCGTGTGCGAGCAAAGGAGGCCTACAAACCTGACTCAGTTACACCAGCTCTGTCAGGAGGAATGGGCCAAAATTCCCCCAATTTATTGTCGGAATCTCGTGGAAGGCTACCCGAAACGTTTGATCCAAGTTAAACTATTTAAAGGCAATGCTACCAAATACTAATTGAGTGCATGTAAACTTCTGACTCACTGGGAATGTGATAAAATATTATAGTCTTTCTACTATTATTCTGACATTTCACATTCTTAAAATATAGTGGTGATCCTAACTGACCTAAGACAGGGACATTTTACTCAGATTAAATGTCAGGAATAGTGAAAAACTGAGTTTAAATGTATTTGGCTAAGGTATATGTAAACTTCCGACTTCAACTGTAGCTAATTCAAAACACTGTAGGCTTCTCTTAACAACACTGTAGCGTAAATAACTCAAGAAGAGATAAATGCATATCCCATGAAACTGATTTAGATCAAATGGTTGATGTGCAGATAACAGATGAACGTTTCACCTGTAAAACTTAACGAATTATCATTCACGATTGACAGTAAGAAATGTGAAGAGAGGGTGACCACAAACAATTGTGCGTAAAGTATAGGTAAAGAAACACATTTGCAGGATGTTTTTCAGCTCTGGGGAAAAGCAATGTGGGGGGTGGGACAGGGCAAAAAGAAATATACAAGGCCCCAGTTTTAGGCACATCTAAGGAGTGCAGAGTTTTTCCTGTTCAGTGTCACATAGTCAGGAAAAACTCTTGGTGATGGAACCTGGATGGTGTTTCTGCTATTCTAAACTCTTGGTGATGGAACCTGGATGGTGTTTCTGCTATTCTAAACTCTTGGTGATGGAACCTGGATGGTGTTGTCTGCTATTCTAAACTCTTGGTGATGGAACCTGGATGGTGTTGTCTGCTATTCTAAACTCTTGGTGATGGAACCTAGATGGTGTTTCTGCTATTCTAAACTCTTGGTGATGGAACCTGGATGGTGTTTCTGCTATTCTAAACTCTTGGTGATGGAACCTGGATGGTGTTGTCTGCTATTCTAAACTCTTGGTGATAGAACCTGGATGGTGTTTCTGCTATTCTAAACTCTTGGTGATGGAACCTGGATGGTGTTGTCTGCTATTCTAAACTCTTGGTGATGGAACCTGGATGGTGTTCTCTGCTATTCTAAACTCTTGGTGATGGAACCTGGATGGTGTTTCGGCTATTCTAAACTCTTGGTGATAGAACCTGGATGGTGTTTCTGCTATTCTAAACTCTTGGTGATGGAACATGGATGGTGTTTCTGCTATTCTAAACTCTTGGTGATAGAACCTGGATGGTGTTTCTGCTATTCTAAACTCTTGGTGATGGAACCTGGATGGTGTTTCTGCTATTCTAAACTCTTGGTGATGGAACATGGATGGTGTTTCTGCTATTCTAAACTCTTGGTGATGGAACCTGGATGGTGTTTCTGCTATTCTAAACTCTTGGTGATGGAACCTGGATGGTGTTTCTGCTATTCTAAACTCTTGGTGATGGAACCTGGATGGTGTTCTCTGCTATTCTAAACTCTTGGTGATGGAACCTGGATGGTGTTTCTGCTATTCTCAACTCTTGGTGATGGAACCTGGATGGTGTTTCTACTATTCTAAACTCTTGGTGATGGAACATGGATGGTGTTCTCTGCTATTCTAAACTCTTGGTGATGGAACCTGGATGGTGTTTCTGCTATTCTAAACTCTTGGTGATGGAACCTGGATGGTGTTTCTGCTATTCTAAACTCTTGGTGATGGAACCTGGATGGTGTTCTCTGCTATTCTTAACTCTTGGTGATGGAACCTGGATGGTGTTTCTGCTATTCTAAACTCTTGGTGATGGAACATGGGTGGTGTTTCTGCTATTCTAAACTCTTGGTGATGGAACCTGGATGGTGTTTCTGCTATTCTAAACGTTTGGTGATGGAACCTGGATGGTGTTTCTGCTATTCTAAACTCTTGGTGATGGAACCTGGATGGTGTTTCTGCTATTCTAAACTCTTGGTGATGGAACCTGGATGGTGTTCTCTGCTATTCTAAACTCTTGGTGATGGAACCTGGATGGTGTTTCTGCTATTCTCAACTCTTGGTGATGGAACCTGGATGGTGTTTCTACTATTCTAAACTCTTGGTGATGGAACATGGATGGTGTTCTCTGCTATTCTAAACTCTTGGTGATGGAACCTGGATGGTGTTTCTGCTATTTTAAACTCTTGGTGATGGAACCTGGATGGTGTTTCTGCTATTCTTAACTCTTGGTGATGGAACCTGGATGGTGTTTTTGCTATTCTAAACTCTTGGTGATGGAACATGGGTGGTGTTTCTGCTATTCTAAACTCTTGGTGATGGAACCTGGATGGTGTTTCTGCTATTCTAAACTTTTGGTGATGGAACCTGGATGGTGTTTCTGCTATTCTAAACTCTTGGTGATGGAACCTGGATGGTGTTCTCTGCTATTCTAAACTCTTGGTGATGGAACCTGGATGGTGTTTCTGCTATTCTAAACTTTTGGTGATGGAACCTGGATGGTGTTTCTGCTATTCTAAACTCTTGGTGATGGAACCTGGATGGTGTTTCTGCTATTCTAAACTTTTGGTGATGGAACCTGGATGGTGTTTCTGCTATTCTAAACTCTTGGTGATGGAACCTGGATGGTGTTCTCTGCTATTCTAAACTCTTGGTGATGGAACCTGGATGGTGTTTCTGCTATTCTCAACTCTTGGTGATGGAGACATGGATGGTGGTGTTTCTGCTATTCTAAACTCTTGGTGATGTAACCTGGATGGTGTTTCTGCTATTCTAAACTTTTGGTGATGGAACCTGGATGGTGTTTCTGCTATTCTAAACTCTTGGTGATGGAACCTGGATGGTGTTCTCTGCTATTCTAAACTCTTGGTGATGGAACCTGGATGGTGTTTCTGCTATTCTAAACTCTTGGTGATGGAACCTGGATGGTGTTTCTGCTATTCTAAACTCTTGGTGATGGAACCTGGATGGTGTTCTCTGCTATTCTAAACTCTTGGTGATGGAACCTGGATGGTGTTTCTGCTATTCTCAACTCTTGGTGATGGAACATGGGTGGTGTTTCTGCTATTCTAAACTCTTGGTGATGTAACCTGGATGGTGTTTCTGCTATTCTAAACTCTTGGTGATGGAACCTGGATGGTGTTTCTGCTATTCTAAACTCTTGGTGATGGAACCTGGATGGTGTTTCTGCTATTCTAAACTCTTGGTGATGGAACCTGGATGGTGTTCTCTGCTATTCTAAACTCTTGGTGATGGAACCTGGATGGTGTTTCTGCTATTCTCAACTCTTGGTGATGGAACCTGGATGGTGTTCTCTGCTATTCTAAACTCTTGGTGATGGAACCTGGATGGTGTTTCTGCTATTCTTAACTCTTGGTGATGGAACCTGGATGGTGTTCTCTGCTATTCTAAACTTTTGGTGATGGAACCTGGATGGTGTTTCTGCTATTCTAAACTCTTGGTGATGGAACCTGGATGGTGTTCTCTGCTATTCTAAACTCTTGGTGATGGAACCTGGATGGTGTTTCTGCTATTCTCAACTCTTGGTGATGGAACCTGGATGGTGTTTCTACTATTCTAAACTCTTGGTGATGGAACATGGATGGTGTTTCTGCTATTCTAAACTCTTGGTGATGGAACCTGGATGGTGTTTCTGCTATTCTAAACTCTTGGTGATGGAACCTGGATGGTGTTTCTGCTATTCTTAACTCTTGGTGATGGAACCTGGATGGTGTTCTCTGCTATTCTAAACTCTTGGTGATGGAACCTGGATGGTGTTTCTGCTATTCTAAACTCTTGGTGATGGAACCTGGATGGTGTTGTCTGCTATTCTAAACTCTTGGTGATGGAACCTGGATGGTGTTTCTGCTATTCTAAACTCTTGGTGATGGAACCTGGATGGTGTTGTCTGCTATTCTAAACTCTTGGTGATGGAACCTGGATGGTGTTTCTGCTATTCTAAACTCTTGGTGATGGAACCTGGATGGTGTTGTCTGCTATTCTAAACTATTGGTGATGGAACCTGGATGGTGTTTCTGCTATTCTAAACTCTTGGTGATAGAACCTGGATGGTGTTTCTGCTATTCTAAACTCTTGGTGATGGAACCTGGATGGTGTTTCTGCTATTCTAAACTCTTGGTGATGGAACCTGGATGGTGTTCTCTGCTATTCTAAACTCTTGGTGATGGAACCTGGATGGTGTTTCTGCTATTCTCAACTCTTGGTGATGGAACCTGGATGGTGTTCTCTATCTAAACTCTTGGTGATGGACTGGATGGTGTTTCGTATTCTAAACTCTTGGTGATGGAACCTGGATGGTGTTTCTGCTATTCTTAACTCTTGGTGATGGAACCTGGATGGTGTTCTCTGCTATTCTAAACTCTTGGTGATGGAACCTGGATGGTGTTTCTGCTATTCTAAACTCTTGGTGATGGAACCTGGATGGTGTTGTCTGCTATTCTAAACTCTTGGTGATGGAACCTGGATGGTGTTTCTGCTATTCTAAACTCTTGGTGATGGAACCTGGATGGTGTTGTCTGCTATTCTAAACTCTTGGTGATGGAACCTGGATGGTGTTTCTGCTATTCTAAACTCTTGGTGATGGAACCTGGATGGTGTTGTCTGCTATTCTAAACTCTTGGTGATGGAACCTGGATGGTGTTTCTGCTATTCTAATCTCTTGGTGATGGAACCTGGATGGTGTTCTCTGCTATTCTAAACTCTTGGTGATGGAACCTGGATGGTGTTCTATGCTATTCTAACCTCTTGGTGATGGAACATGAATGATATTCTATGCTATTCTATTTTGGAGCAGGACAGGAGTCTCACTTGTTGATGAGGTAGATATCTGGCCGCCACACCTTGTTGGGAGGAATCCTGAGGACATCTATATTATCGTAATCCTCTGGATTCCATGATAATCTGTAGTCGGTCCACGCCTAGAGAGAGAGGGAGGGAGAGAGGGTGGGTTAAAGAGAGGGAGGGATAAAGAGAGAGAGAGAGAGAGAGAGAGAGAGAGAGAGAGAGAGAGAGAGAGAGAGAGAGAGAGAGAGAGAGAGAGAGAGAGAGAGAGAGAGAGAGAGAGAGAGAGAGAGAGAGAAGCAGCAAAAGAGATACAGTCACAATGTGAGGAGGAGATAAAAAGAAAGGACACAATGGGAACAGAGGTGAAATCATTACTGCTTTCGTCTGGTGTTGTTGTCATTTATAACGTGGCTGCGGCAGTCTCATTGACATACACACACACTGCACTGTCACACACACTCAGGCCCGCTCCAATACCAATTAGCACCGCAGACCGATGGAGCGAGGGAAGAAGAGACGGGCGAAAAATGAAAAGAAAGAAAGAAAGAGACGGAGTGTGAGAGCAAAAGAGCAAGGCTGCATGCGTGAGGGATAAAGAAAGAAATAATTTGCCATTATAAAAAGTGACAAGTCCCATTTTTGAAAGAGAGGGGGAACGTGGAGATGAGAAGAGAGGGAGGCAACGAGGGAGGATTAGCGGAGAGATGATGAAGATAAATGCTTGACGCTCACCATATTCATGAACACATTGGTTGTCATCTCCTCGTTCTTCTCATTCTGTCCAGAGAGATCGAGACATTAAGCTGGGGGAGAGTTTCATTCTGCCCAGAGAGTTAGAGACATTACGCTGGGGGTGAGTCTCATTCTGCCCAGAGACAGAGGCATTAAGCTGGGGGTGAGTTTCATTCTGCCCAGAGAAATAAAGACATTAAGCTGGGGGTGAGTTTCATTCTGCCCAGAGAGATAGAGACATTAAGCTGGGGGAGATTTTCATTCTGCCCAGAGAGTTAGAGACATTACGCTGGGGGCGAGTTTCATTCTGCCCAGAGAAATAAAGACATTAAGCTGGGGGTGAGTTTCATTCTGCCCAGAGCGATAGAGACATTACGCTGGGGGTGAGTCTCATTCTGCCCAGAGACAGAGGCATTAAGCTGGGGGTGAGTTCATTCTGCCCAGAGAGATAGAGACATTAAGCTGGGGGTGAGTTTCATTCTGCCCAGAGAGATAGAGACATTAAGCTGGGGGAGAGTTTCATTCTGCCCAGAGAGATAGAGACATTAAGCTGGGGGTGAGTTTCATTCTGCCCAGAGAAATAGAGACATTAAGCTGGGGGTGAGTTTCATTCTGCCCAGAGAAATAGAGACATTAAGCTGGGGGTGAGTCTTGTTGTGCATGGCAGCCCGCTATACTCAATCCTGTCCTAGGAAAGCATAATTGGCTATGCAAGATTGGAGGCTCTATGTTGCTGAGAGAGGACTGGCTGGCAGGATAGTTGGCAGTGCCAAGTGTGTCTGTGTGTGTGTGTCCTCAAGAGCAAGTTTGTATTTGTTTCTTTGTGTCTATGTATGAATTGTTTGAGTGGTTATGTGTGTGTGTGTCTGTGCGTGTTTATTTGTGTTATCGTGTGTATGTTTATATGTGTGTTCCGTGTGCGTGTGTGTGTCGTACCAGGCTGACGAGCTGGGAGAGGGTCATCCCCACGCGGACCTGGACTTTCTCCTCCCATTGTTTAGCTGGCCGGACCTTCAGGTTGTAGTTCTGGAAGATCTTCTGGTGAAGCAGCCTCTCTGTCTCTGACGCACCTGGAGAGAGATAGAGAAAGAGGGAAAGATGGAGAGAGAGATTGAGGGAGGAGGGGGAGGGAGAGAGGTGAAGAGAGAGTGAGAGAGAGAGAGGGGGAGAGAAAAATAGAGAGAGGGAGGGAGGGAGGGAGAGAAAGCAAGAGATGAGAGATACCGAGAACGAGAGAGCAAGAGAGAGATGGAAATAGAGAGAGAGCGAGACAGGGAAAGAGAGAAAGATATGGAATGAGAAGGGAACAAGAGGTAACAAGAGGAGAGGCTGAGGGGCTGAAACAACAAGTGAGGAGCAGGTGGTGTAAAATGGGTAGCAAAAGTGATCTGTACTGCAATCAATATCAACTATTGTACCACAAGTTCAAAGAAATATCTGGAACAGTGGCAAAATATGAGATCAAAACAGATTCTAAACAGAATGATCACACAATGGAGTGTTAATGAGCTTCGTTAAACGTTCCATTTGATCTCTGATGAAGGAACACTTTACTTTGATCTTTCATTCTTTCAATGTGGACTTCTGGGGCTGTAATTATCAAGCTTCTTAGAAAACATCTAGGATGGGCTCCCTCCTGTCCATGTAATCGTATTCATCAGCGCTCATACTCTAAGACGCTCAGTAAATATGGGCCCTGATTTATATTTTTGCTTCGATCAAACAGTAATATTCTACCAATCTACCAAACTATGTACATCTCTCTCAAACTCTCTTTCCATATGTCTATCTCTCTATTTATTTTGCCCCTCTGTCTCTTTATATCGCTCTACCCTTCTCTCTCTTTTCGACAGGTCATTAACTCCCTCATTCCCTGTCCTCTATCACAGTCACTCTATCACAGTCTGGCTGCCTCTCTCTTTCTCTCTCTCCCCATGTCTCGCTCTCCCTCTTTGCCTTTCCATCACTCCATTTCCTTCTCTCTTTATCTCCCTTTCCTTCTCCTTCTCCTTTCCTCTCTCTTTCACTTTCTCTAGCTCCCTTTCCCTCCTTCCCTCCCTCCTTCCCCCTTCTCTCCTCCCCTTTCTCCCTCTCTCTCTTTGGAGGAAATCATAAAATCCCTGATCCCTTCATACCTCTCCTGCCTGGTTTCCCTCCCCAGAGAGAGAGAGGGGGGACACATACAATGACACTACACCACCACAGTAGGCACCCAGGGGAGACAATGGTCTAGAGGTTACCAGCTAGCATAGGGGGATGTTTGAGAGGGGAGACAATGGGTTAGAGGTTACCAGCTAGCATGGGGGGATGTTTGAGAGGGGAGACAATGGGTTAGAGGTTACCAGCTAGCATGGGGGGATGTTTGAGAGGGGAGACAATGGCCTAGAGGTTACCAGCTAACATGGGGGGGATGTTTGAGAGGGGAGACAATGGGTTAGAGGTTACCAGCTAGCATGGGGGGATGTTTGAGAGGGGAGACAATGGCCTAGAGGTCACCAGCTAGCATGGGGGGGTGTTTGAGAGGGGAGACAATGGGTTAGAGGTTACCAGCTAGCATGGGGGGATGTTTGAGAGGGGAGACAATGGCCTAGAGGTTACCAGCTAGCATAGGGGGATGTTTGAGAGGGGAGACAATGGGTTAGAGGTTACCAGCTAGCATGGGGGGATGTTTGAGAGGGGAGACAATGGGTTAGAGGTTACCAGCTAGCATGGGGGGATGTTTGAGAGGGGAGACAATGGCCTAGAGGTTACCAGCTAACATGGGGGGATGTTTGAGAGGGGAGACAATGGGTTAGAGGTTACCAGCTAGCATGGGGGGATGTTTGAGAGGGGAGACAATGGCCTAGAGGTCACCAGCTAGCATGGGGGGGTGTTTGAGAGGGGAGACAATGGGTTAGAGGTTACCAGCTAGCATGGGGGGATGTTTGAGAGGGGAGACAATGGCCTAGAGGTTACCAGCTAACATGGGGGGATGTTTGAGAGGGGAGACAATGGGTTAGAAGTTACCAGCTAGCATGGGGTTGATGTTTGAGAGGAGAGACAATGGCCTAGAGGTCACCAGCTAGCATGGGGGGATGTTTGAGAGGGGAGACAATGGGTTAGAGGTTACCAGCTAGCATGGGGTTGATGTTTGAGAGGGGAGACAATGGCCTAGAGGTCACCAGCTAGCATGGGGGGATGTTTGAGAGGAGAGACAATGGGTTAGAGGTTACCAGCTAGCATGGGGTTGATGTTTGAGAGGGGAGACAATGGCCTAGAGATCACCAGCTAGCATGGGGGGATGTTTGAGAGGAGAGACAATGGCCTAGAGGTCACCAGCTAGCATGGGGGGATGTTTGAGAGGGGAGACAATGGTCTAGAGGTCACCAGCTAACATGGGGGGATGTTTGAGAGGGGAGACAATGGTCTAGAGGTCACCAGCTATTATGGGGGGATGTTTGAGAGGGGAGACAATGGCCTAGAGGTCACCAGCTAGCATGGGGGGATGTTTGAGAGGGGAGACAATGGTCTAGAGGTCACCAGCTAGCATGGGGGGATGTTTGAGAGGGGAGACAATGGGTTAGAGGTTACCAGCTAGCATGGGGTTGATGTTTGAGAGGGGAGACAATGGCCTAGAGGTCACCAGCTAGCATGGGGGGATGTTTGCTTGCAACACCCCCACTGGGTGGCGAGGTCAAAGTCAAAGGCACGGATCTTGGTCGGGTGTATTTTTTTTTCTTCTTCTGTCTGTCACTCAAAACCAAAGTGCACAGAGGCTAGAGTGGTACTGTTATTAGGTTGCTAATAAAGTTATGACAATGACATACTGTAATTACATTTTTACCCGTCTTTTTAAAGAGATGTCATTTATGACTTACACATACCATGGGTTTCTTCAGTCGCTTAACACACAACCTCAACCTCAACACACAACCTCAGATGCAAACAAATGCCATGCCATGCATTGCACACACACACACACACACACACACACACACACACACACACACACACACACACACACACACACACACACACACACACACACACACACACACACACACACACACACACACACACACACACACACACACACACACACACACACACACACACACACACACAGCCATTATTTTGGGCCGTCCTCCCTTCAGCAGCCTCCACTGACACACACACAAACTTTCCTTACCAGTGAGAGTGAGGCAGAGGCAAGCAGACACCACCCACAGGAAAAGGTCAATCCTCTCTCCCATCTTCATCCTCATAGTCATCCTCAGAACACCTCAGACCACAAGTACCCACACCGTCTTGCCCCTTCACCTGGCAACCAACAAACCAACCAAACTGTACCGTAGGGCCGTACCGACCTTACCCACCAACCGTACCCACTCTTCCAATGGGTGGGCACTCTAACCACCTTTAGCAGGAACCTGGATAGTCCAACCAAGTCACTAATCGTTAACACACACGTATCCAGGTCCAGAGCATTAAACAGGCCAACACAGCCGCTACACCACCGTTTAGCTATGCCAACTTACAGGCGGAGTCCTGCATGTGCGAGTGAACAGTTTTTTTTCTCTCTCTCTCTCTCTCTCTCTCTCTCTCTCTCTCTCTCTCTCTCTCTCTCTCTCTCTCTCTCTCTCTCTCTCTCTCTCTCTCTCTCTCTCTCTCTCTCTCTCTCTCTCTCTCTCTCTTTCTCTCTTCTCTTTTCTTTTTGGGTGGGAGTCGTCTGCCTGGGGACGGTCTCACCTGATTGGCCGGTGGTGCTGGGAGTGACAGGAGGGAGGAGTTTATTATGGACTATGAAAGCCTCCGTAGTCAGACACCTGTTGGTGTTGTTTTGGCCGGGGGGGCGGGGGGGGGTTTGGGTCATGACAATAGGTATATTTTTGGGGAGAACAACGGGGTGACGTTCAGATGATCCCCTTTGTTCTTCCCAAAAATATACCTATTGTCATGACCCCCATATCAGGTCACACTGTGCTTTTGGTGGAAACCTCATTGTACATGCTGCTATTTCCCTGTTTTGACTTCCTGCCAGGTCGCCAAATTGCGCGCTACCCTCTAATGTCTCTCTCTCTTTCACTCCATCAATTTATCTCTGTCTGGCCATCTGTGTCTTTTTAGTTAGACTGTATGTTGCCCTCTCTCACTCTCTCTCTGTGTCTCTGTCCTTTGGTGGAATGGCATTCCAAGCTCGGCCCAGTGTATGATATGTGGAGCATTGGAAAGACTGGGGGGGAACTCCAGCTCAGACATAAACCAACCATAAAACACCACGGCCAGCCCTGTCCAGAGTCCAACACCTGGTCAACACACTCAAACATCACATCACTATCAACACAGGTAATCAGGCTAGAAGGCCGTCTCAAGTGCTAGACATGTCATAAATAAATAGGGACTGGATGACATTACCTGACCAGGAGAAACTATGGGCCTTGGTCTATAGTAGAGCCCTGCGTTTCTCATGGTCAGGTCTAGCAGTCAGGGAAAATACCTGGTCCACCATTTTTTTATGATGGCTTCCTCCCTTTTTCTTTATTCTCGCTTTCACCCCTATTCTCTTTCTAACCCCCCCCCCCCCTCTCTCATTCTCTCTCTTCCTCCATCCCTGTCCTGCTCAATTCAATTTCAATTTAAGGGGCATTATTGGCTTGGGAACATATGTTTACATTGCCAAAGCAAGTGAAATAGCTAATAAAACATGTATAGTAAACATTACACTCACAAAATTACCCAAAAATTAAGACATTTCAAATGTCATATTATGTCTATATACAGTGGTGTAATGATGTGCAAATAGTTCAAGTACAAAAGGGATAATAAATAAACATAAATATAGGTTATATTTACAATGGTGTTTGTTCTTCAATGGTTGCCCTTTTCTTGTGGCAACAGGTCACAAATGTTGCTGCTGTGATTGCACACTGTGGTATTTCACCCAATAGATATGGGAGTTGATAAAAACTGGACTTGGTCAGGAGGTTCAGTTTCCACCTCATTTATTGGGCAGTGTGCACAAAGCCTGTCTTTGGGTCAGTCACAGTGCTCAGGTATTCTACCACTGTGTGCTGTCTGTTAAGGGACAAATAGCATTCTAGTTTGCTATTTTTTTGTAAATTCTTTCCAATGTGTCAAGTAATTATCGTTTTGTTTTCTCATGATTTGGTTGCGTCTAATTGTGTTGCTGTCCTGGTGATCTGTGCAGTCTGTTTGTGTTTGTGAACAGAGCCCCTGGACCAGCATGCGTGGGGGATTCTTCTCCAGGTGCATTTCTTTGTAGGTGATGGCTTTGTTATGAAAGGTTTGGGAATCGCTTCCTTTTAGGTGGTTGTAGAATTTAACGTCTCTTTTCTGGATTTTGGTCATTAGCAGGTTATTATTTGGTGTTTTACGTTGTACACTGAGGATATTTTTGCAGAATTCTGCATGCAGAGTCTTAATTTGGTATTTGTGAATTCTTGGTTGGTGAGTGGACCCCAGACCTCACAACCATAAAGGGCAATGGGTTGTATAACTGATTCAAGTATTTTTAGCCAGATCCCAGGTATGTGAATTAGAGTAGGTCCAGGGTGTCTGGGATGATGTTGTTGATGTGATAGTCATTTAGGCAGGTTACTTTGATGTTCTTGGCCATGGGGACCATAGTGGTCTGCGTGAAACAAGTTAGTATTAGACTGGGTAGGGAAATAGGCTGAAATTGTCAGTGAAGACACTTGCCAGCTGGTTAGCGCATGCTCTGAATATCGTCCTGGTATTCCGTCTGGCCCTGCAGCCTTGCTAGAGTTGACCTGTTTAAAGGTCTTACTCACGTTGGCTACGGAGAGCAAGATCACATAGACATCTGGAACAGCTGGTGCTCTCATGCATGGTTCAGTGTTACTGGTCTCGAAGCGAAGCGAACATAGAAGGCATTTAGCTCATCTGGTAGGCTAGCGTCAATGGGCAGATCGCGGATGGGTTTCTCTTTGTAATCTGTCACATCCGTCAACCGTCAGAGCCGGCATAGTAAGATTCAATCTTAGTCCTCTATTGACTCTTTGCCTGTTTGATTGCTCGTCGCAGGTCGTAGCGGGATTTCTTATAAGCGTCCAGATTAATAGGGTCCCGCTTTTTGAAAGTGGAGCTCTAGTCTTTAGTTCAGTGCGGATGTTGCCTGTAATCCATGGCTTCTGGTTGAGGTATGTACAGTGCATTCGGAAAGTATTCAGACCCCTTCCCTTGTTCTACAGTTTGGTATGTTACAGCCTTTTTCAAAAATGGCTTAAATAAAACAAAATATTAATTAATCTACAC
Source organism: Salvelinus alpinus (assembly GCF_045679555.1). Classification (NCBI taxonomy): domain Eukaryota; kingdom Metazoa; phylum Chordata; class Actinopteri; order Salmoniformes; family Salmonidae; genus Salvelinus; species Salvelinus alpinus. The sequence continues at coordinate 15,575,659 of NC_092116.1, forward strand.
ACAATACCCAATAATGACAAAGCGAAAAACAGGTTGTTAGAAATGTTTGCAAGTTTATGAAAAAAAAAACTGAAATACCTTATTTACATAAGTATTCAGACCCTTTGCTATTAAGCACACAGTTAAGGCAATGCAGGAGTGGCTTCAGGACAAGTCTTTGAATGTCCCTGAGGGGCCCATCCAGAGCCTGGACTTGAACCCGATCAAACATCTCTGGAGAGACCTTAAAATACAGTATCAGTCAAAAGTTTGGACACACCTACTCATTCAAGGGTTTTCTTTCTTTGTTAATATGTTCTACATTGTAGAATAGAAGTGAAGACATAAAAACTGTGATGATACACATGGAATCATGTAGTAACCAAAAACGTGTTAAATAAATCCAAATATATGTAATGTTTTAGATTCTTTAAAGTAGCCAACCTTTGTCTTGATGACAACTTTACACACTCTTGGCATTCTCTCAACCAGCTTCATGAGGTACTCATCTGGAATGCATTTCAACTAACAGGTGTGCCTTGTTAAACGTTAACTTGTGGAATTTCTTTCCTTCTTAACTTGTTTGGGATAGGGGGCAGCATTTTCACTTTTGGATGAATAGCGTGCCCTACTCAGTCCCAGATGCTAATATATGCATATTATTATTGGCATTGGATAGAAAACACTCTGAAGTTTCCAAAACGGTTTGAATGATGTCTGTGAGTATAACAGAACTCATATGGCAGGCAAAAACCTGAGAAAAAATCTAAACAGGAAGTGGGAAATCTGAGGTTCGTAATTTTTGAACTCACCCCTATCGAATACACAGTGGGATATGGGTTATTTCTCACTTCCTAAGGCTTCCACTAGATGTCAACCGTCTTTAGAACGTTGGTTCAGGCTTCTCATGTGAAGGGGGGCCGGATGGGAGCTGTTTGACTAACGGGTCTGCCTACAGCCTCGTTCTCAGTCACACGTTTTCACTTGAGAGGTATCTCTCGTTCCATTGCTTTTCTACAGACAATGGAATTCTCCGGTTGGAACATTTTTGAACTTTTATGATAAAAACATCCTAAAGATTGATTCTATACTTAGTTTGACAAGTTTCTTCGACCTGTAATATAACTTTTTGAACGTTTCGTCCGAATGGACCAGATCGCACTTTTGGATTTGTTTACCAAATGCCCTAACAAAAGAAGCTATTGGACATAAATGGACATAAATGATGGACATTATTGAAAAAAAACAAGCATTTATTGTGGAACTGTGATTCTTGGGAGTGCATTCTGATGAAGATCATCAAAGGTAAGTGAATATTTATAATGCTATTTATGAATAATGTTGATTACCCAACATGGCGAATATTTCTCTGGCTGGTTTGGGCTCTGAGCTCCGTTCTCAGATTATGCTTTTTCCGTCAAGTTTTTTTGAAATCTGACACAGCGGTTGCATTAAGGAGAAGTGTGTCACGCCCTGACCGTAGATTGCTTTGTATGTTTCTATTTTTAGTTTGGTCAGGGTGTGATGTGGGTGGGTATTATATGTCTGGGTATTCTATGTTGTAGGTCTAGGTTTTCTGATTCTGTGTGTTTGGCCTGGTGTGGTTCCCAATCAGAGGCAGCTGTCTATCGTTGTCTCTGATTAGGAGCCATATTTAGGTAGCCTGTTTCCCCACTTTTGTTTGTGGGTGGTTGTTTCCTGTTTAGTGTTTTGTTTCACCTTTCAGGACTGTTCGTTTGTCGTTTTTGTTGCTTGTCAAGTGTTTTCGTATTTTATAAAAAAATATGACCACTTACCACGCTGCACCTTGGTCCTCCTCTCCTTCTCCAGACGGCAATCGTTACAAAGTGTATCTAAAGTTTCATGTATAATATATATAATTTGTATTTGGCGCCCTGCAATTTTATTGGCTGTTGGCGAGGGGTTCCGCTAGCGGAATGGGGTTCCTGCGTTTCATGTTAATGCGTTTCAACCAATCAGTTGTGTTGTGATCAGGTAGGGGTGGTACACAGAAGACAGCCCTATTTGGTAAAAGACCAAGTCCATATTATGGCTAGAACAGCTCAAATAAGCAAAGAGAAATGCCAGACCATCATTACTTTAAGACATGAAGGTCAGTCAATGTGGAAAATTTCAAGAACTTTGAAAGTTTCCTCAAGTGGAGTCGCAAAACCATCAAGGGCTATGATGAAACTGGCTCTCCTGAGGACCTCCACAGGAAAGGAAGACACAGAGTTACCTCTGCTGCAGAGGATAAGTTCATTAGAGTTACCAGCCATTAGAGTTCTAGTAACAGACACATCTCAAAATCAACTGTTTATAGGAGACTCTGTGAATCAGGCCTTCATGGTTGAATTGCTGCAAAGAAACCACTACTAAAGGACACCAATAAAAAGAAGAGACTTGCTTGGGCAAAGAAACACGAGCAATGGACATTACTCCGGTGGAAATGTATTTAGAATTCAAGGCACACTTAACCAGCATGGCTACCACAGCATTCTGCAGCGATACACCATCCCATCTGGTTTGCGCTTAGTGGGACTATCTTTTTGTTTTCAACAGGCCAATGACACAAAACACACATCCAGGCTGTGTAAGGGCTATTTGACCAAAAAGGAGAGTGATGGAGTGCTGCATCAGATGACCTGCCCTCCACAATCACCCGACCTCAACCCAATTGAGATGGTTTGGGATGAGTTGGACCGCAGAGTAAAGGAAAAGCAGCCAACAAGTGTCAGCATATGTGGGAACTCCTTCAAGACTGTTGGAAAAGCATTCCAGGTGAAGCTAGTTGATAGAATGCCAAGAATCTGCAAAGATGTCATCAAGGCAAAGGGTGGCTACTTTGAAGAATCTCAGATATTTGTTTAACACTTTTTTGTTATTACATGATTCCATATGTGTCACGACTTCCATCGAAGGTGGCTCCTCTCCCTGTTCGGGTGGTGCTTGGCGGTCGTCGTCGCCGGCCTACTAGCTGCCACCAATCCATTTTTCCATTTTGTTTGTGTCTGTCTGTATTGTTTACACCTGTGTCTTATTAGTTGATTTCGGTGGGTCAATTTACCTCCGCTGCCTGTTAGTCTTTGTGCGGGATTGTTTTCTGTGGTTATGTTAGTAGGGGTGCGTTTCTGCACCACGGGGTTTCTTTTCTCTCGGCAGTTGTGCCGTTTGGTAGTGAGTTTAGGAGTAGAGGTTTCTCCTCAGTGTGTAGCGCTTTATTCCCTGGGTGTGTGGCAACCTCGTTTGGGCGTGTTTCAGTCCCATGTTGTAGTTGAGTTGGAACTGCTCAATAATCATTTTTGCCACTGGGATTTCCTTGCTCTCCTGCTCCTGATTCCTGCACCTCCCTCCGTTAGGAGGCACATAACAATATGTGTTATTTCATAGTTTTTATGTCTTAACTATTTTTATGTCTAAAAACGATGTAGAAAAATCCTTTAATGAGTAAGTGTGTCCAAACTGTTGACTGGTGCTGTAGCTGTGCAGCGACGCTCCCGATCCAACCTGACAGAGCTTGAGAAGATCTGCAGAGAAGAATGGGAGAAACTCCCCAAATACAGGTGTGTCAAGCTTGTAGTGTCATACCCAAGAAGAATTGAGGCTCCAATCGCTGCCAAAGGTGCTTCAAAGTACTGAGTAAAGGGTCTGAATAGTTATGTAATTGTGATATTTCAGTTTGTACTATCAATACATTTGCAAAAAAATCTAAAAACCTGTTTTTGCTTTGTCATTATAGGGTATTGTGTGTAGATTGATGAAGAAAAAAATACTATTGAGTCAATTTTAGAATAAGGCTGTAACGTAACAAAATGTGGAAAAATTCAAGAGGTCTGAATACTTTCCGAATGCATTGTGGGGACAACATTGTAAGATGCACTTGAAACCGGTGACTGATGTCTTAAACTCCTCAATGTTATCGGATGGATCCTGGAACATATTCCAGTCTGTACTAGCTGTACTAGCTTAGCATCCATTTCATTGGACCACTTTTGTATTGAGCGTGTTAGTGGTACTTCCTGTTTGAGTTTTTGCTTGTAAGCAGGAAGCAGGAGGATAGAGTTATTGTCTGATTTGTCAAAGGGAGGGTGAAGGAGGGCCTTGTACGCAGAACGCATACTTGAGACTTCCTTAAAATAACATTAGAGATTGTGGACCAGCTGTTGTTAACATAGAGACACACCCCTCCTCCCTTCGTCTTACCCAAGTCTGCCGTCCGGTCTTCACGATGCATAGAAATACCAGCGAGATGTACAGTATATTATCCATGTCCTCGTTCAGCTATGACTCTGAGAAACATAAAATATTACAGTTTTTCAGGTCCCATTGGTAGGACAGTCTCAAATGGAGCTAATCCGGTTTGTTCTCCAGTGACTGCAATAGAATGAAGGTTAATGGCCGTCTATTTTCACGTTGACGTATTCTCATCAGGATACCGTCTCACCTGCCTTTCTTTCACCGCCGCATCCTCTTTCGAGTCCCAGAGATAAGAGCCTGGTCCGGAGTAAGCAGAACGTCCAGCGGAACCAACTCGTTGAAGTAGAAATGTAAATCGAGGTTAGTGATCACTGTTCTGATGTCCAGAATCTGTTTTAGGCAGGGGTTAGAACCACAATAATTTTACAATCGTTTCGTTCTGAACAAAACCATAATTTTCTTTGCGTTCCGTTCCATTGGTCCGACCAACAAAATGAAGTTATTGACCGGTCCCAACCGGTTTATATCCTTCCTCTCTGAAATACATTTGTTTTTACATATAGCCCACATTAAATTACTTAACCAATCATGCAGTGCAGATAGTAGTTAATAAATACAATGTGAAATGTGATAACTATAGTATCCCTAACTATCATATAAAAATTATGTGAGTAATAACGTCAGTCGGCTGCAGCCATGCTTCGGAGGGGGAGTGGAAGGTAGCCTACACGCACGCACACACACACTGGCAAAGATTTTCAGCTGGCAGGCAGACACTGGAAGAACACACACGCGCCCCCCCTAGGGAAGCCCATGCCTGTACAGTAGTGTCCAGTGGTCCCAGATTATCAGTGTCCAGTGTGTAATGTTATTTATAGAGCTGCTCCAGCAGGTGACGGGGCCTATGTGTGTGTTCTCTACTATTACGCACGGCACAGGGATCACATTCTGACAACACATGGAGCCTTTGAATTTAATTCTCAGGTCTTTATTTAAAAATTGAAAGCACAACAAGTTTAACGGATAGGTGTGTGTGTTTGTGTATGTGTGCATGGGAGATAGTGAGAGAGAGAGAAAGAAAGGGAGAGAGAGAATGATGGATGGAGGCTTGTGTGTGTGTGTTTGTGTCTATGTGTGTGATGGATGGAGGCTTGTGTGTGTGTGTTTGTGTCTATGTGTGTGTGTGTGCTTGTGTCTATGTGTGTGATGGATGGAGGCTTGTGTGTGTGTGTTTGTGTCTATGTGTGTGTGTGTGTGCTTGTGTCTATGTGTGTGATGGATGGAGGCTTGTGTGTGTGTGTTTGTGTCTATGTGTGTGTGTGTGCTGTGTGTGGCACAGGTTTCTACAGTAATGGAAATTCCCCAGGTTGTTGGTACAGCTGGTGAAAAGAGTGTGCGTGTGTTTGTGTGTGTTTGTGTGTATGGGCATGCTATTCCACTCCTGAATACAAAAATAGCCCTTACACACTAAAATACACAACAGATTACCAGAGGTACATACATCGGTAGCACGCGATAGCTTTCTAACACAAATTCTCACACTGGTAATGAAATGCATGCACTTAATTTATATTATGTGGTATTCATGGTCTTTATCTTCTCACACCAAACAAATACATGCCAATAAATACATACAGTAGTAACACCACAACTACAGCCTTGTCTAAGGTTGCCAAATTCCAGTAAACTTTCCCAAAATTCTCAGGTTTTCCAGAAATTCTGTCGGTTGGATGATTGCCGGATTTCCTGCTTTCATCCTGATTCCAGGAGTCTTCCAACTGGGATTTTCTGGAAAACCTGGGAATTTCACCTTTATTTAAATAGGTAGGCCATTTGAGAACAAGTTGTCATTTACAACTGTGACCTGATAAAGATAAAGCAAAGCAGTGCGAAAAAAACAACAACACAGAGTTACACATGGGATAAACAAATGTACAGTCAATAACACAATAGAAAATCTGTATACAGTGTGTGCAAATGAAGTAAGGAGGTAAGGCAATAAATAGGCCATAGTGGCGAAGTAATTACAATTTAGCAATTAACACTGGAGTGATAGATGTGCAGATGAGGATAGAAGTAGAAATACTCGTGTGCAAAAGAGCAGAAAAACAAAAACAAATATTTACACGGGTCAAAAACGGGACAAAAACTTTCTGCTACGCCATCTTGGATTGAAATAAATAAATTAGGCCCTAATCTATGGATTTCACAGGATTGGGAATACAGATATGCATCTGTTGGTCACAGACACCTTAAAAAACGTAGGGATGTGGATCAGAAAACCAGTCATTATCTGGTGTGACCACTATTTGCCTCATGCAGCATAACACATCTCCTTCGCATAGAGTCGATCAGGCTGTTGATTGTGGCCTGTTGAATGTTGTCCCACTCCTTTTCATTGGCTGTGCGAAGTTGCTGGACATTGGCAGGAACTGAAACATGCTGTCGTACTCATCTATCCAGAGCATCTATCAAAAAAGCTCAATGGTTGACATGTTTGGTGATTATGCAAGACATTTTTAGACTCCAGGAATTGTGTACAGATCCTTACGACATGGGGCTGTGCATTATAATGCTGAAACATGAGGTGATTGAGGTGGATGAATGGCAGGACAATGGGCCTCAGGATCTCGTAACGGTATCTCTGTGCATTCAAATTGCCATCAATAAAATGCAATTGTGTTCGTTGTCCGTAGCTTATGCCTGCCCATACCATAACCCCTCCATCGGGCACTCTGTTCACAATGCTGACATCAGCAAACCGCTCTCCCACACGACTGCCATCTGCCCGGTACAGTTGAAACCGTGATTCATCTGTGGCTGGTCTCAGACAATCCCGCAGGTGAAGGAGCCGGATGTGGAGGTCCTGTCTTGGGACGTACTGCCAAATTCTCTAAAACGACGTGGTAGGCGGCTTATGGTAGTGATATTAACATAAAATTCTCTGGCAACAGCTCTGGTGGGCATTCTTGCAGTCTTCAGGCCAATTGCACACTCCCTCAAAACTTGAGACATCTGTGGCATTGTGTTGTGTGACAAAACTGCACATTTAGAGTGGTCTTTTATTGTCTCCAGTATAAGGTGCACCTGTGTAATGATCATGCTGTTTAATCAGCTTCTTGATATGCCACATGTCAGGTGGAGGGATAATCTTTGAAAAGGAGAAATGCTCACCAACAGGGATGTAAACAAATTTGTGCTCAACATTGTAGAGAAATACACTTTTTGTCTGTATGGAACACTTCTGGGATCTTCTATTTCAGCTCATGAAACATGGAACCAACACTTCACATGTTGTGTTTATATTTTTGTTCAGTATCTGAAAGGACTAGATGGGTGTATGACCGTTGCTGTGGTGAGAGAGAAAACCACGCCTGTATCTCTCACGGAACTAGAATGGGATTCTATGATCTTTCTCCCGTTCTCCGCTCTGATATCGGAGCGGAGGAATGAGCTTGCAACTCTCATTTCTCCAGCGTTGCACTTCATCATTTATTTCCTTATAAAATCACTGCCACGGGAAGGGGGCTGGAGGTGCTGCAGCACTCCTGAGAAATAGAAATGCATTTGCCCAAGTTTAAGAATTACTTATTTCTGTTCATAAATACATTTAATAATTCACCAGGAGTAAGCCTATAATTTAGCCAGAGAGGATCAATATCTTATTTGAAACAATTGTCTAGCTATGGATTCTGTGTACCCCATAGCCCACAGTCTGGAACAGCGAAGAAACAGCATGCAGCCAAAACAGGCCTTTCGCAATATTTCAATTACAATCGCAGGAAAATACAGGTTGGAAAGCAAATGACTCCTGTTGAAAAGAGAAGACTAATCTGTCTGTAGACTACAAAATATTTTATAAACTTCCAAATATGCCTATTGAGCAATCAGCATTGTTTCACAAAGCATAACAAGACTAGAGATATGCTTTTGGCAGGAGTGCATCGACCATTGCCAATGAGTGAGCAGCAGATCATTGGGTGAGTCAGTGAAACTGGAAACTTTTTTAGGACTATAATTTGCTCCTCATATTGTACAATATAATTCTCCACACACATAGGCCTATGCTATTGATTGATTCAAGAAGAAGTTGTTTTTATTGATCTCAGATTATCAGTCTGTCAGTGCTATGTAGCCTGTAATTTCATAATTTGTACGGTACTAAAAGAGATTCTGCAAATGTCTCTAGTCATGCAAAGGATGTAGAATTGCATGAAATGCTTTTATAAAAGGCAACAAAAAAAAAATCTGACCATATGGCTACCAAAAAATTCCCCTTGTGAAAATTACCCCAAATCTTCCCAGCTAGCAATGAGGAATCGGCCCAGAAGAGGCCCTCTTCCGGAGGGGCGGAACTGATTGAATCGGCCTGGAATCGGGTGTTGGACTCGGGTGTTGGACGGAATCAAAATGAATGACTGCCCAGAATCAGCCCAAGTACATCAGGCCGTTTCCGTCTACCGGAATTCAGAAGGTTATCGAATCAGTGTCTGTAGCAACGCAGCTTGCACTGCACTGGAGTGTCATAGACCGCTGCGCCACTCAGGATGCCCCATCCACAAAGTTTTTTAAGTATCAAAATACTAAAATACTACTTAAACAGGAAAGGCCCTTAAATAATTTAATGTAAATGTAAATTTTATTTTTTGATCACAGAAACAATGAGAAAATATGGAAAAATAAATAAATAATGAAATGTTAATTATGTAAAGCAGCCCGTGTAATCATCTGCCAGAGAGTGCCACATTTGGCCCAAGCCCCAAGTAATACATTTGGGCCAGATAACTCACACCGGAATCGGCCCGAGCCCCTAGTAATACATTTGGGCCAGATAACTCACACCGAATCGGCCCGAGCCCCTAGTAATACATTTGGGCCAGATAACTCACACCGGAATTGGCGCGAGCTCAATCCCCGCATCCTAACCATATGTAATACTGCCGAAGGTGGGCCAGACTCGGGCACATCACGCCGGTCGAGTCTGACTCTCAGCCGAGTGCCCCGACTCTCAGCCGGAATCAGCCCAGATCCACTGTGCTAGCTGGGTTCTGCATGTGTCTCTATTCTACTGCTCTATTCCACTACGTAAATGCTATGATATGCATCCAATGCTTTATCATAAAGTTATTTTTTTCAAGCCTCAGAGCCCCCCAGGTCAACACCCTCCTCGCTCTAATTCTTTCTTACGGCACCTCCTGATTTACAAATTAAGCACTTCCTAACATCTCTTCTTTCTGAAACACACCTCTCTTGCTGTAGGCCTATGGAGACTGGAACCTGTTAGTGTTGCAGTTCTATGTAGCTACCACCAGGGGTAAGCATGGTACTGTGTCTTCAGCCTGGCTACAGTGTGTTCATACAGCATCACAAAGGCAAGCAGGCAGGTCTTCTATCCCTCTCTGTAGTCTCTCTACTTGGTATTCCGGGCAGAACCTGGCTTATGTAGCGGGGTGTGTGTGTGTGCATGTGTGTATGAGAGAGTTTATGTATGTATGTGTGTGTGTGCATGTCTCCGGGGCAAGCCGGGCGAGTGAAGCACCCCTGACCTCAGCAGCAAACAGCAGCTCCTCTCTTTCCAGTAGTCAGTAAATAACATCAGTGCTGTTTTACACGGAGAGAGAGGGATGCTGAGGCATGGTTCTGGGATGAACTACATGCCTTAGGGGTATGATAATAGACTGAAATAATGGGGAGGGACTAGAGAATGTGTGTGTTGGTAGGAGGTGGGTGCATTGGGTGGTGTCCCACATGAAAAAATACTATAGTATAATTGAGCAATAAGGCACGTGGGGGTGTGATGTATGGTACAGTTGAAGTCGGAGATTTACATACACTTAGGTTGGAGTCATTAAAACTCGTTTTTCAACCACTCCATAAATTTCTTGTTAACAAACTATAGTCGGTTAGGACATCTACTTTGTGCATGACACAAGTAATTCTTCCAACAATTGTTTACAGACAGATTATTTCACTTATAATTCACTGTATCACAATTCCAGTGGGTCAGAAGTTTACAATAAACTAAGTTGACTGTGCCTTTAAACAGCTTGGAAAATTCCAGAAAATTATGTCATGGCTTTAGAAGCTTCTAAGAGGCTAATTGACATCATTTGAGTCAATTGGAGGTGTACCTGTGGATGTATTTCAAGGCCTACCTTCAAACTCAGTGCCTCTGCTTGACATCATGGGAAAATCAAAAGAAATCAGCCAAGACCTCAGAAAAGAAACTGTAGACCTCCACAAGTCTGGTTCATCCTTGGGAGCAAATTCCAAACGCCTGAAGGTACCACGTTCATCTGTACAAACAATAGTACACAAGTATAAACACCATGGGACCATGCAGCCAACATACTGCTCAGGAAGGAGACGTGTTCTATCTCCTAGAGATGAACGTACTTTGGTGCGAAAAGTGCAAATGAATCCCAGAACAACAGCAAAGGACCTTGTCAAGATGCTGGAGGAAACAGGTACAAAAGTGTCTATATCCACAGTAAAACGATTCCTATGTTGACATAACCTGAAAGGCCGCTCAGCAAGGAAGAAGCCACTGCTCCAAAACCGCCATAAACAAGCCAGACTACGGTTTGCAACTGCACATGGGGACAAAGATCATACTTTTTGGAGAAATGTCCTCTGGTCTGATGAAACAAAAAAATAACTGTTTGGCCATAATGACCATCATTATGTTTGGAGGAAAAGGGGGATGCTTGCAAGCCGAAGAACACCATCCCAACCGTGAAGCACGGGGGTGTCAGTATCACGTTTTGGGTGTGCTTTGCTGCAGGAGGGACTGGTGCACTTCACAAAATAGATGGCATCATGAGGCAGGAAAATGATTTGGTTACATTGAAGCAACATCTCAAGACATCAGTCAGGAAGTTAAAGCTTGGTCGCAAATGGGTCTTCCAAATATACAATGACCCCAAGCATACTTCCAAAGTTGTCGCAAAATGGCTTAAGGACAACAAAGTCAAGGTATTGGAGTGGCCATCACAAAGCCCTGACCTCAATCTCATAGAACATTTGTGGGCAGAGCTGAAAAAGTGTGTGCAAGCAAGGAGGCCTACAAACCTGACTCAGTTACACCTGCTCTGTCAGGAGGAATGGGCCAAAATTCACCTAAGCTTGTGGAAGGCTACCCAAAACGTTTGACCCAAGTTAAACAATTTAAAGGCAATGCTGCCAAATACTAATTGAGTGTATGTAAACTTCTGACCCACTGGGAATGTGCTGAAAGATATAAAAGCTGAAATAAATCATTCTCTCTACTATTATTCTGAGATTTGACATTCTTAAAATAAAGTGGTGATCCTATCTGACCTAAGAGAGGGAAAATTTTACTTGGATTAAATGTCAGGAATTGTGAAAAACTGAGTTTAAATGTATTTGACTAAAATGTATGTAAACTTCCGATTTCAACTGTAGGTAGGTAGGTAGGTAAGTAAGTAAGTAAGTAGGTAGGTAGGTAGGTAGGTAGGTAGGTAGGTAGGTAGGTAGGTAGGTAGGTAGAACTGTAGTCTGAACAGATAGTAGTAACCTGTAGGGAACACAATATATGGTCTATACTTGGCATGTAGGTTTCTCACTTAAGGGTGGCACAAATCTGGATATGGGGGAGGGGAATGGACAGGGTATATGCACATTAAATACTGTAGTATATACTATAGTAATTACCCTGGTATTTTTGCGCACTTTAGTGATGTTACTGTAGTATTTACTGTAGTTTTCTAAAGTATACTACACAATTCTATGATAATACTACACATGATTGAGGGATACTGCAATGTGTAGTATAGTATTTTACAGTATACTACTGTCACGCTCGCTATCCTCAAACTCCCTGTCATAAATCGACCAAGGCGCAGCGTGCATGTAGTTCCACATCTTTTAATGAAAGTGAAACCGAAACAACCAAAAAACAAACAGGTAAACAGCAAAGAACGTGACGCAACCGAGGTGCACACAAACACACACGGAAAATAATTACCCACAAATCACAGGTGGGAAAAGGCTACCTAAGTATGGTTCTCAATCAGAGACAACGATAGACAGTTGTCCCTGATTGAGAACCACACCCGGCCAAACACATAGAAATAGAAAATCATAGAACATAGAACATAGACTGCCCACCCAAATCACACCCTGACTAAACCAAAATAGAGACATAAAACGCTCTCTACGGTCAGGGCGTGACAACTACAGTTTACTACATCATTCTATAGTAAGTAGTGTAGTATTTTAAACAGTTGTATTTTCTCATGTGGGGTTTGGGTGTGTGTACATGTTGTCCTACCTTATCAGGACCAGAATGTCCTGACAAGGTAGGAAAACAAGAACAAGTCCTGAATTTGTTAAATTGCTATTTTAGGCTTAAGGGTTAGGTTTAGGGTTTGGAGTTAAGGTTAAGGTTAAGGTTAGGGTTTAGGACTTAGGGTTAAGGGTTTGGGGTTAAGGTTAGTGTTACAGTTAGGTTCAGGGTTAGGGTTAGGGTAAATAGGATTTTTAATGGGAATACATTTTTACTTTTCAAAAAGTCCTAAAAACAAAGCTGTGTGTGTGTGTGTGTGTGTGTGTGTGTGTGTGTGTGTGTGTGTGTGTGTGTGTGTGTGTGTGTGTGTGTGTGTGTGTGTGTGTGTGTGTGTGTGTGTGTGTGTGTGTGTGTGTGTGTGTGTGTGTGTGTGTGTGTGTGTGTGTGTGTGTGAGGATGTCAGCCAAATACTGAGGGGAGGCTGAAGAACAAGGCCCTCCAAACTCCAAATCTGATTGGAGGATAAACACACCTCTTCACACATTCACGACGCCAAACTTCCTCTCTAACCTCCTGACCACTTATCCATTGCTCCTCTCGCCTACCTCGCTCCCCTCCTCCTCCTCTTGGTCCCCCTCTCACAGTATCACTTTTTCAGGGAGATGTAGATGAGTAATCAGGGAGACTAATTCAACTCAGACCGGCCACAGACGGTGCCAAAACACGCACTAAAACCAATTAAGAAGGCCGGGGAGCGGGGATACTGCTGTCTCATCAAATTGCTCTAATACTCACTCCCCTCTCCTGTGTCGCCCAGCCACCATCGACACATGCAAACCAGGCCTAATGTGTCAGAGGCTTATTTGCGCTTATTTTAGCAATGATTTTTCTCTCCTCCCTTTTCTCTCTCTTCTCTCTCATGGCCTCATATGTCCATTCCTCCATGAGATGATTTAGCGTGGAGGTTAATAAAGATGTAGGTGGCTGGGTCTCTCTGTGTGCGATTGCTTGTGTGACTGTTGTGGGGGGAAAATCAGAATTAGCTAAGTAACATTGACATAATTAAGGTGTCTCATTTGCAGAAAATGCTTACATGTTTTAATTACTGTTGATATGTCTCTCTTCAGACTCTGGTGTTGGTGGCTGCACTTCCTCCCTCATATGGGCCTCAGTCACCTGTGGCCCAGAGAGGGGAGAAGCCAGGCTTGTCTATCACATATCCCTGTTGCTGTGTAAAATATCAGGAAGAGAAACGGGCAAAGGAGGTCAGAAGGGAACATTGTTTCCATAGGTGAATGTGTATCTAATATGAACAATAACTAACAAAAGATGTCCTTTTATGTTCTTAGTACTGAACAAAACAATAAGTTCTTTGTACCGGAGGCCAAGTGCTGGCACAGGATGTGTGGGGTTAGTGTTTGGAATCATTGTATGTCATCTCTGAGGTTGCACCTATCCTGAGATGGTATATAACCCAGAGGCTCACTCCACTCAGTGGGCTGTCACTCTATTCACTTTGTGGGTGGTGTGACCAGCTCCCTTATCGTTAAGTTTTTAATAAAGTTAATGTCCTGTTTAGTGATTGACCTTGTCTCTCCTCATTATTGATAGTGTGAGTTAGACTGTGTGTGTAAATGGCTTTGAAGAGGGTTAAATTTGGTCCTCATAGTTGCTCATAGTTGGTCCTCATAGTTGGTCCTCATATTTGGTCCTCATAGTATCAATCCCTGGGTGGCTGATCTTCAGTAATTTATGTTAGAATTCACCTTAGGGGATACTAGGGGACAAAACATGTTACCAGAAGTGAGTCTTCCCCAACAGATTCAGAGAGACTGTGGATAAAGCTCAAATTATACACAGCAGACAGCCGTCAGATTCGGGTTCCAGCACCGCCAGAACCAACTCATTGTAAAGCCTCCACCACATGGCCCAACAAGCAATTCATATCAGTCCAATGTGGTCCTGATAGCGCGGGGGAAAAAGTCACAGGACAATTTAAAACTTTAGAGCTTTGATTGGCCATAATGCTTAACACTTGATTCTGTCAACACAGGCTACTCGTTCAGATCAAATGGTCACAAGAGCGGAGAGAAAGGACAGTGCCTCTTGTGCACATGTTTGTAACCTGGACGTTTTACTTATTATAATGAGCCATGTCTTACATTGCTTCGAAGTAACCTGTAACCAAAATCCAACGATGGAAATGTTGAGGGAATTATTTTATTAACACTTCCTCATATGCCATTTGAAACCAGCATTTCTCTTCTGTTCTCTCTTTCTTTCAGCAGCCAAAGTCACAATCCTATGTCATATTAGCAACTCATGCTAGTTATTGCATCTTTGGATCTCTTTTCATAAAACAAAATAATAATAACATTTGCACGTATTGCCGTGTGCGCATTGCTGCACTTAAAATGTGAAGAAATAATAGTTTGTCAACATTTTAAGCTAAATGTTCTGATGTCTTCCATCAGACTCATTGTGTTTATAGGTTGTGCAGGCTATGCTGCAGCAAAGTTACCTGTCAAAGCAGGAAAAAAGTTACCAGCTGATGAGATGATACTTTCATTGTTTGCACTGGGCTCAATCCATACTGAGATGTGCTATGATTTGGGAACACCCCTGGGCTCTGTGTTGATTGGCTCGTGATTTGGGAACACCCCTGGGCTCTGTGTTGATTGGCTCGTGATTTGGGAACACCCCTGGGCTCTGTGGTGATTGGCTCGTGATTTGGGAACACCCCTGGGCTCTGTGTTGATTGGCTCGTGATTTGCTATTGTCATAGGAGGTCGAACCAACGAGAAGATCAGACTCTCCGAGAGAATTCCGACCAACTCACTCCCGACATGCTCCAAAATGTATTCGCATAAAAGCGACGGTACTTAACTCTTTCGAGTCGCCCAGGTATAAACTGACCCTGAGGCTCAGATAAGAAAATGGTCAAAAGAGTGCATTATGTTGTGAAAATGGTGCCTATGAGGTCACTACTTTCACCATGAAAATATCTGAGATATGTGGTTAGGGGTTCAATTTGTCATTTCCATCTTAACCATAACAATCAAAATGAGAAAATGAGAACATTTAATTTAAAAAGGTTTTAAAAATTATTGAAAAAAAATAAATAATTGAAATTGAAATTTGATTTAATTGGTGCAAGCATTTGCTGGATGTGGTTTCAACCATTGTTAAATCCATGATGGGGAGAATCGGTACACCCAATGGCCGCCCGTCTCACCCATCACAGAGACATCAATGGAATTCTGAAGTTAAATCCTTGACAATGATTTGAGCGTGTAGAATAGTCTGGCAGTCTGACTGACTAATCTGGGTTTGGCGGATGCCAGCAGGACGCTTCCTGCCCAAATGCATAGCGCCAACTGTAAAGTTAGGTGGAGGAGGAATAATGGTCTCTGGGGTGTTTTTCATGGTTCGGGCTGGGCCCCTTAGTTTTAGTGAAGGGAAATCTTAACGCTACAGCATACAATGACATTATAGACGATTCTGGGCTTCCAGCTTTGTGACAAAAGTTTGGGGAAGGCCTTTTGCTGTTTCAGCATGGCGAGGTCCATACAGAAATGGTTTGTCGAGATCAGTGTGGAAGAACTTGACTGGCCTGACCTCAACCCGATTAAACACCTTTGGAATGAATTGTAATGAAGACTGTGAGCCAGGCCTAATCGCCCAACATCAGTGCCCAACCTCACTAATGCTCTTGTGGCTGAATGGAAGCAAGTCATCAGATCAGAAGTTACTTACCCCAATTCCGGCTTCTACTTTGACTCAGCTGCCCTGAGCTCTCTCTGTAATTCCAACCCATTACTTAAAGGGCTGTGAAACAATGAACACAATATTGGGATGCAAACCAGGGGCGTATTCATTACACTGATTGTGTTGCAAAACGTTTGTTAAACGGAAGCAAGCGGAACGAAACGGGGAGGGACCCAACTGAATTTTCCAATAGAAACGTGTTTTTTTCTGTTTGCTTCCGTTAGGTTCTTAAACGGTAAACTGTCTCCGTAATGAATATGTCCCTGGCGTATTCATTACTTCTGGGCATTTCCCAGTCATGTAGGACAAAACTGAAGACAACTACGGAATTGGGAATAAGACATGCTGCTAGTACTTCAGGGGAGATGGTGGTGCAGATGGCCTAGTAGACCAGAATGCAGTCCTTCCCACTCAGTAGTCTTCTGGAGGCAGGAACAAAGCCAGGCCCCTCTTGGTTTCACTGGTAAATATAGTACCCTGCACCCTGATGGTAGGAAGGTGCAAACATTACGGTACTAAAACCCACAAATGGCTTGAAACAGAGCAATTACACAGGACACAGGTTAGGGTTAGGCTTAAGATTTCATGTTAGACTCACCAATACTAATCTTTCCCAAAGTAACATGTAACAAACCCCTTTTAAGCTTATACCTACAGTATATTACTGTATATTGACTGCACACCTATCTTAGGCGATTGGGTCAAATGGCCCAATTCTCATTGTTTACAGCAGACTGCCTACTTCAATAAACTTTCGGAAAGAACTTGATTGTACTCATATTTTGAAATATTTGATTCATATTTACATATCAACTCATAGCTAGCTGACCATCTGACTGCCTGACTGCCTAAGTCACACTGCATGAGATATCTTTGGCAGGAGGCATGCATGATATAAGAGTGAGAAGGAGGAATGCAACTAGATACACTGAAGGCATGTTCATTTGACCTCAGCTACAGTTGTTACCTGCAGTCTTGAGAGAAAGATACGCTTAGTGTACAAAGCATTAGGAACACCTTCCTACTGTTGAGTTGCACCCCCTTTTGCCCTCAGAACAGCCTCAGTTCAACGGGGCATGGACTCTACAAGTGTCGGAAGCGTTCCACAGGGATGCTGGCCCATGTTGACTCCAATGCTTCCCACAGTTGTGTCAAGTTGGCTGGATGTTTTTTGGGTGGTGGTGGACAATTCCTGATACACACGGGAAACTGTTGATCTTGAAAAACTCAGCCACGTTGCAGTTCTTGACACAAACCGGTGCGCCTGCGCTATGGCGTTGGCGGTCATGACATCTTGTCAGCCGGTTATTGTCATGCAAAAGACTGCCGGTCTCATGGCAACTTACCATTAATGAATATGTTCAGCATCTCCAGGCTCCATTCATACAAGCCTCTGATGTGCGCCTTTGGAACATCTACTGTTTAACAAGTCTAATAAATCAATATACACCATCACAATAAATCCATTATTTATTTTAGGCAGGTCTAAAGAAACATGATATGAAGAAAATGTATTTCAGAAGAACAGAATATAAGTTGGCTACTGTATGATATCTGGCTATGCGCCATGCCATAGGCTGTAAGCTTGTTAATTTAGCAGACGAGATATGCTTATAAGTCCAATGCCATTATTTTATATTATATGATTTTATAGTCAAAAGAATAGAATGGGTATTTTTCCCATTCAGGAGCTCGTGCTCACATATGAAGTGGCTATGTTGAGCATAAAAGTGATAATTTGAAGTAGGTCCTATATGCTAGATTTAGAGTTATTTGGCAACTTTGGCAATGATACAAACCGTAGAATGTATTAGAAAGCAAAAGATATTTGGGCTGCTATTGATGATTTGAGAAAGTGCAAAAAAAGAAGCTTCCTTGCCTCAGGCTGTACAGCTGTTCTCTCATCAAGTAATCATATCTTCACCCATCAGACTATTCTCAATTTAATCTTGTCTTTACTAATATGTTAAATTAGTTTTGATTTAGAATGGTCCATTATCAAATGGGCAGGAACAGGGGCAGGGGGGGGGAAATGCATGTAATCCATATGCACTGGAATAGCGAAGGGAGAACACTTTCCCACTCATATGTTATTCACTCATGTTGGGTAGGCTACTCCGGTGAATTCACTGCACCACAGATTATATTCCGCCCAAACTCTGTATACCATGGGCTCTCCAACCCGGTTCCTGCAGCTACCCAGTGCTTAATTTGGGAAACCAAGTGAAATCTGTTTGGGAACATCAATAGTAACATGTTTTCACAATGGAACATAAGGGAGATCAAGAAGGGAGATCATAGCTTTCACCTGGATTCACCTGGTCAGTCTATACCATGGAAAGAGCAGGTGTTCTTAATGTTTTGTACACTCAGTGTATATACACAGTGTATGATAGAAACAACTTTGTTGTCTTTCTGATACAATGTAACGGGCAGCCAATCCAAAACGGTGGGCTTATTTCAAGGGAAGTGAGGGCTGTCCTTGAGGCCAACATGGAGCCAATGAGCAAAGGCACATCAGTCCAATTTCGGCAGCCTATGTGGAGCCAATATTTTAGCCCGAATTGGGCCCACATCGTGTCAATGTGGACATGTTTGCTGGTCACACTGTCATTGAGATTGCAGTGAAGCCAAACGTATCAATCTTCACCTCTCGTTCTGTGCATGTACTGTGTGCACAAATGGATACTTCATACAAAAGTGTATTTTTTGCATGACTGAGTCTCAGTGCATCAGCCCTCTCCTTCTCAAAAGTAGTCGTCTCAGGAAGGAGAATTCAATCAGGTGCCAGTAGAAAAGCTATTGGGAAAGCAGAGCGGCCGGGAGCGTCTATGTGTCTCTGTTTGGAGATAATGGAACTCAGATAAGCCTAGAAGAGAGGAAGTGTTTTCTCCTACGCTCTGATGGAAAAAGGAACATTTGTTGATTTTCAGACGATTGGCGTGGGCTCTCAAAAGACACGGCTAAGGAAGCGTTTGTGTTTCCGTGTGTCTATCCGTGTGCGTGTGTGTGCTCAAACGATTGACGTGGGCACTTCAAAAACACGGCTAAGGAGGTGTGTGTGAAGATTGGATCCCTGGTTGGTTAGACTGGCAAGAGGCATTTTTAGTCAAGAGCTGCCACCCGCTTACTGGAGCAAGAAGTATCTCACACAAGCAGGGCCAGCCAGTACACATACATTGACGAGCACACACACATGTTTACGAACGAAAGCATGCAGGCACGCACAGGTGCCAGACACACACACATGGAGGAGGAGGAGCAGGAGGAGAAGGAGGAGGTGGAGCAGGAGAAGAAGAAAAAGGAGAGAGTAGCAGGAGAAGAAGGAAGAAGAGTAGGAGCAGGAGAAGGAGGGGGAGGAGCAGGAGAAGAAGAAGGAGGTGGAGCAGGAGAAGAAGGAGGAGAAAGGAGCAGGAGGAGAAGGAGGAGGAGGAGGAGGAAGATGTACTGTGGCCTTAAACAACCCCAGATTTCATTCATGTTTACCTGTGCTCTGTTACATCAAACAGTCCTTGGCTATGTTCTCTAAATGTGCCGAGAACACCTGTTAAAGTTTATATGTATTAGTCCACCAAGACCAATGTTTATCAGTGGTGACTGGTGGGAGGATATATCATCATTGAAATGCCTGAAATTGAATAAATGGCCAGGAATCAAACACATCAAACAAATGGTTTCCTTGTGTTTGAGTCCAGTCCATTCATTCCATTCCAGCCATTTTAATGAGCCTGTCCTCCAATATATCTCCTCCCACCAGCCCCCTCTGATGTGTATATGAAGTGGGGGACTGAGCTTCATAGACTAAATACTCTGAAAAGGCCTGCTGTTCCAGTGAGCGAGAGGTGGAGGAGCTGAAGAGAGAGAACACAGACAGACCAAAGGTGGCCTTCTCTGCTGCTTTAGGCCGTCCAGTGGGCCCCTACAATACTGCTGTCACACTAGTGTACAACAATGTCATCACAAACATTGGCAATGCCTACAGCCCAATTACAGGGGCCTTCACAGCACCAGTGAGAGGTGTCTAATACATCAGAATCACTGGTATGGACAACCGCATCTCAAAAAGGGTGGGTGTATCCATGAAAAAGAATGTCAAGTACCATATAATGTGGGCAGGTCAGAAGAATGTAGCAAATCATCAGTATGTATCCAATGCAGTGATTCTAGAGCTGGAGGAAAGGGATGTTGTCTATATGGAACTCGATACAGGCTTTAGGCTCTATGATGATCACGATAAACACAGTATCTGTAACGGTCCTGACCTGTTTTATGTTGTTTTTGTATGTGTTTAGGTCAGGGCATGTGTTTTGGGTGGGCAGTCTATGTTATCTGTTTCTATGTTGGTTGTGGTTGCCTGGTATGGCTCTTAATTAGAGGCAGGTGTTTTGCGTTCTCCTCTAATTAAGAGTCATATTTAGGTAGGGTGTTCTCACTGTTTGTTTGTGGGTGATTGTCTCCTGTGTCGTGAATGTATGTACCATACGGGACTGTTTGGCTGTTCGTTTATTTTGATGTCGTCTGTTTCCTGTCCGTGAGTTTACGTTTAGTTATGTAAGTTTATGTTCAGGTTTCGTCAACGTCGTTTTCTTGTTTTGTAAATTTGTAAGTGTTTTGTTTCGTGTTGCCATCGTGTTCAAATAAAGATGGCTTATTTCCCGAATGCTGCATATTGGTCTGATGATCCTTCTCTCCTCTCCTCGTCCGAGGATGAGGAGAGCGACAGCCCTTACAGAATCACCCACCACGCTAAGACCAAGCGGCAAGGGAATGCTCAACAGAGCAACAAGGACTCCTGGACTTGGGAGGAGATCCTGGATGGTAGAGGACCTTGGGCTCAGCCAGGGGAATATCGCCGTCCCAAGGAGGAGTTGGAAGCAGCGAAGGCTGAGAGGCGCTGGTATGAGGAGCCAGCGCGTCGACGCGGTTGGGAGCCCGTGAGTCAGACCCAAAAATTTCTTGGGGGGGGGGCACACGAGGAGTGTGGCAAAGCCGGGTAGGATACCCGAGCCAACTCCCCGTGCTTACCGTGGAGGTAGAAGGCGTCGTACTGGTAAGACACCGTGTTATGCGGTAAAGCGCACGGTGTCCCCAGTATGCGTGCTTAGCCCAGTGCGGGCTATTCCACCTTGCCGCACTGGGAGGGCTAGGTTGGGCATCGAGCCGGATGTCATGAAGCCGGCCCAACGTATCTGGCCTCCAGTACGTCTCCTCGGGCCGGCGTACATGGCACCAGCCTTACAGGTGGTGTCCCCGGGTCGCCTGCATAGCCCAGTGCGGGCTATTCCACCTCGCCGCACTGGCAGGGCTACGGGGACCATTCAACCTGGTAAGGTTGGGGAGGCTCGGTGCTCAAGAGCACGTGTCCTCCTTCACGGTCCGGTATACCCGGTGCCACCTCCATGTACCAGTCCTCCGGTGGCAGCCCCCCGTACCAGGCTGTCTCTCCGGGTTCTCTCTCCAGCTGTTTCCTCCTCTCCAGCGCAGCCAGTGCCTAGACCACGCACCAGGCTGTCTCTCCTTCTCCTCCCTACAGAGCCGTCCTGCCATGACCAGCCAGAGCCGTCCTGCCATGATCAGCCAGAGCCGTCCTGCCATGACCAGCCAGAGCCGTCCTGCCATGACCAGCCAGAGCCGTCCTGCCATGACCAGCCAGAGCCGTCCTGCCATGACCAGCCAGAGCCGTCCTGCCATGACCAGCCAGAGCCGTCCTGCCATGACCAGCCAGAGCCGTCCTGCCATGACCAGCCAGAGCCGTCCTGCCATGACCTGCCAGAGCCGTCCTGCCATGACCTGCCAGAGCCGTCCTGCTATGACCTGCCAGAGCCGTCCAGCCAGGACCTGCCAGAGCCGTCCAGCCAGGACCTGCCAGAGCCGTCCAGCCAGGACCTGCCAGAGCCGTCCAGCCAGGACCTGCCAGAGCCGTCCAGCCAGGACCTGCCAGAGCCGTCCAGCCAGGACCTGCCAGAGCCGTCCAGCCAGGACCTGCCAGAGCCGTCCAGCCAGGACCTGCCAGAGTCCCTCAGCCAGGACCTGCCAGAGTCCCTCAGCCAGGACCTGCCAGAGTCCCTCAGCCAGGACCTGCCAGAGTCCCTCAGCCAGGACCTGCCAGAGTCCCTCAGCCAGGACCTGCCAGAGTCCCTCAGCCAGGACCTGCCAGAGTCCCTCAGCCAGGACCTGCCAGAGTCCCTCAGCCAGGACCTGCCAGAGTCCCTCAGCCAGGACCTGCCAGAGTCCCTCAGCCAGGACCTGCCAGAGTCCCTCAGCCAGGATCTGCCAGAGTCCCTCAGCCAGGATCTGCCAGAGTCCCTCAGCCAGGATCTGCCAGAGTCCCTCAGCCAGGATCTGCCAGAGTCCCTCAGCCAGGATCTGCCAGAGTCCCTCAGCCAGGATCTGCCAGAGTCCCTCAGCCAGGATCTGCCAGAGTCCCTTGTCCCGGTGCTGCCCCTTGTCCCGGTGCTGCCCCTTGTCCCGGTGCTGGTCCTTGTCCCGGTGCTGGTCCTTGTCCCGGTGCTGGTCCTTGTCCCGGTGCTGCCCCTTGTCCCGGTGCTGCCCCTTGTCCCGGTGCTGCCCCTTGTCCCGGTGCTGCCCCTTGTCCCGGTGCTGCCCCTTGTCCCGGTGCTGCCCCTTGTCCCGGTGCTGCCCCTTGTCCCGGTGCTGCCCCTTGTCCCGGTGCTGCCCCTTGTCCCGGTGCTGCCCCTTGTCCCGGTGCTGGCCGTTCATTTAGGGGATGTTAGTTTTAGGGTGGTCATTGGGAGGGGAAGACAGAAGCGGGGAGTGACTATGGTGGTGTGGGGACAGCGTCCAGAGCCGGAGCCACCACCGTGGTCAACTGCCCACCCAGACCCTCCCCTGGACTTTGTGCTGGTGCGCCCGGCGTTCGCACCTTGAGGGGGGGGTTCTGTAACGGTCCTGACCTGTTTTATGTTGTTTTTGTATGTGTTTAGGTCAGGGCATGTGTTTTGGGTGGGCAGTCTATGTTATCTGTTTCTATGTTGGTTGTGGTTGCCTGGTATGGCTCTTAATTAGAGGCAGGTGTTTTGCGTTCTCCTCTAATTAAGAGTCATATTTAGGTAGGGTGTTCTCACTGTTTGTTTGTGGGTGATTGTCTCCTGTGTCGTGAATGTATGTACCATACGGGACTGTTTGGCTGTTCGTTTATTTTGATGTCGTCTGTTTCCTGTCCGTGAGTTTACGTTTAGTTATGTAAGTTTATGTTCAGGTTTCGTCAACGTCGTTTTCTTGTTTTGTAAATTTGTAAGTGTTTTGTTTCGTGTTGCCATCGTGTTCAAATAAAGATGGCTTATTTCCCGAATGCTGCATATTGGTCTGATGATCCTTCTCTCCTCTCCTCGTCCGAGGATGAGGAGAGCGACAGCCCTTACAGTATCTTCAGTGTCTTTCTGCTCTTCCCTATGTGAGAGGAACAACACAAAAACTGACATGCAACCAGATGAACTGTAGTCTTTCTCTTGATTCTGTGGCTGTCACATTGAATTTAAACTCTGTGGATTCCTGAATTGTACAATAAAGGCTTGTTAAATCGCTCTCTATATCTCTCTGTTTCTCTCTCTCTCTCCTTCACATAAACAGACATGAGGTGTGCACTACTCACAATCCTCCAAACTTAAAGGGTAACACTTTACAAAAAGGTTCCATTTGCAAAGGGGTTATAATTACGTTATTAACGACTATTTAATTATTTGTAAATATATTATTAACCATTAAGAAACTGGTCAAAATAGTGCAATAACTGGTCAGTTTCCCAAATAGATACACAATATTTACCTCCATTTATTAACCATTTATAAATGCACTTACAAATGCTTTTAAGACTAACCCTTATGTATCATCATGCAACCTTATTTTCAATAGTTGCACATTTTCTCACTTCTGGGTGTGATGAATTGGTGCTCTGTCCCGGGAACAGAAGAGGTTGGTTTTCATTATTTGTCTTGACCCACCTTTGAAACCCTGATGCCCAGGGCATATTTACATCCAGGACATTATTGATGTGAAATGGTAACCGTAATACCTTTGGTTGGAGAAACAGTTGAGGAGGTATCCTCTCAAAACTGTGAAATGTTTTGGTCTTCGAACCCACAATTCATTGACTGAACATGTTTAACAAAGTGTTGAATCTTCTCTCATGAATGCAATGATGAGTACCCAATACTGTCAACAGTGAAAAGGCGACTCCGGGACGCTGGCCTTCTAGGCAGAGTTCCTCTGTGCAGTGTCTGTGTTCTTTTGCCCATCTTAATCTTTTATTTTTATTGGCCAGTCTGAGATATGGCATTTTCTTTGCAACTCTGCCTAGAAGGCCAGCATCCCGGAGTCGCCTCTTCACTGTTGACGTTGAGACTGGTGTTTTGCGGGTACTATTTAATGAAGCTGCCAGTTGAGGACTTGTGAGACGACTGTTTCTCAAACTAGACACTCTAATGTACTTGTCCTCTTGCTCAGTTGTGCACCGGGCCTCCCACTCCTCTTTCTATTCTGGTTAGAGACAGTTTGCACTGTTCTGTGAAGGGAGAAGTACACAGCGTTGTACGAGATCTTCAGTTTCTTGGCAATTTCTCGCATGGAATATCCTTAATTTCTCAGAACAAGAATAGACTGACGAGTTTCAGAAGAAAGGTCTTTGTTTCTGGCCATTTTGAGCCTGAAATTGAACCCACAAATGCTGATGCTCTAGATACTCCACTAGTCTAAAGAAGGCCATTTGTATTGCTTCTTTAATCAGAACAACAGTTTTCAGCTGTGCTAACATAATTGCAAAAGGGTTTTCTTATGATCAATTAGACTTTTAACATGATAAACTTGGATTTGCTAACACAACATGCCAAACACAGGAGGGATAGTTGCTGATAATGGGCCTCTTTACGCCTATGTAGATATTCAATAAAAAATCAGCAGTTTCCAGCTACAATAGTCATTTACACCATTAACAATGTCTACACTGTATTTCCTACCAATTTGATGTTATTTTAATCGACAAAAAAAGCTTTCTTTCAAAAACAAGGACATTTCTAGGTGACCCCAAACTTTTGAACGGTAGTGTATGTAAATGTGATATTTCAGTTTTTATTTTTAATACATTTTAGAAATAAATAAATATAAACGTTGTTGCTTTGTCATTATGGGGTATTGTGTGTAGATTGATGAGGGAAAAAACTATATAATAACAAAATGTGGATTAAGTCAAGGGGTTTAATACTTTCTGAAGGCAAGACACATCATGGGAGTTGACCATTGGTCTGAAAACCAACCATTTCTGTTCCTGGGACGGAGCAACAATGCATCACACGCAAAAGTGAGAAAACAATAATTGTTTAACTGCGCAACCATTTAAAATAAGGTTGCATGATGCATTTGGGTTCAATATTATACGCATTTGTAAGTGCATTTATAATAGCTGGAGGGAAATAGTGGCTCACTGGCTATCACACTATTTTGACCAATGGTATATAATGCATTTACAAATGATTAAATAACTGTTAATAACCTAATTACAAACCCGTTATAAACCCTTTACAAATAGAACCATATTGTAAAATGTTACCACTTAAGGCAATAATCAAACTTGTCATCCTTGCTTCAAAGTGTGATATCACAGTGAATAGTACGATAATGTAGTGTAACCTTTCTTATCATACACTATCCTAATCTATTGTAGCAGTCCCCATTGACTTTCCCATGGCTTTACACAACCCGAAATGTTAATGGCGTGGCATGTGGTAATCTTTACCTGGGTTCTGTTACATTACACAGTGACTTGGCTATATTGTGTAAATGCTCCACTAGGGACATCTGTTAAATTTCCAATGTATTAGTCCACTGTGGCCAATGAATGACGTGACATGGAGTAATCTTGACTTGTGTTCTGTTACATCAGTCCTTGGCTATGTTCTCTAAATGTACTGAGGACACCTGTTAAAGTTTCCATGTATGAGTCCACCGCAACCAATGTGTATCAGTTTTGACTGGTTGTGCAGAATGACAGATTTTTACCTTGTCAGCTCGGGGATTCAATCCAGCAATATTTTGGTTACTGGCCCAACGCTCTAACCACTAGGCTACCTGCCGCCCCAGAGGGTGGTGTTTAATTCCCTTCATCTGACCATCAGAGTGTCATCAACAATCATGCATGTCAGTTCAGTGCACACAGACTAACAGAGAAAATTTAATATTTGAGAACACATTTATTTACGAATATATGCTTCTGTCTGTTTCAGGCAATGTCATCTCCCACACCCCTGATAAAAAAATAAAAAACTCTCCAGAATCCATATGACTGAAATCCATCACAGTGACTGAGAACTTTAACCCCTGTATAATGCCCCGTGTTCAATAGCACATGGTGCGTGCGGTGAAGCACCGCTTCCCATTCATTTTCAATGGAAGGAACGTGGTGAGAAGCGGAGAGGGCAGGGAAGGTGGTGGCGTGAGAGGCGGTGAAAAATATAAACTATTCCCAACTTTATGCAAATCACCAGCGGCAACCGCTGGGCGATGGATGACCAATCATATCGAGTGACGAATTTGACTCTATGCGACCCAAGACTGGAGACTTTCTTCAGCAAAGATAGCTGACAAAAATACTAGGATGGAAGGAAATGTAAGTGATTATAACGTTATCACAAATCATGCAACATTTTTTACAGTTGATAGGAATATGTTAGTTAATGTAGAGACAAACGATTACGCATATTTTTTTGTCATAAAGTTAATTTCCAAAAATTGCAATTTAGCAAGCTAGCTGACTAGCTCACATTAGCCAGCGAGCTGGCTAGCTTTATGGGTGTTGTGACATGAGTATGACATTGTAATTCTGGTTGTTTAATATTTTAGGGACTCAAGAAACAACCATCACACCAAGCTGTCGTCCTGTGAAACAGTGGATGTATAGAATCTAGCTAGCTGAACCATTTACTGCAAATTGAATGTACAATTTTGTAAGTTTGCCTTGCTGATATTTGCCATGCAATGCAGATAAAGTAACTTGGCAAGCTAACGATTTTCTTGTGGAGGATAAAAATAGCTGTATGCCTATGGATGTTGGGCTAGCAATGTAGCCGATCTGTGTATGGACCATTACATGTTTGTAATACATATTAGTTCAGGACCTAGCTATGAACCTCAGCTATCATAGCCAGTTGTAACAACTTCAAAACAGTCTGAATGACATTAATGAAGCCTATGGATTGAGTAGTAGAATATGATATAACTTTGTGCCAAGGATGCAAGTCATATATACATGTAGTTATACCATGCATGAGATCCCCACATTGTAGCCTGTACATGTAATATATTCACTGATCATGTACTCTACCGTGGCAAATAAAGGTGCAGTTCAGGTATGAATGTCTTTGGGATCATTTTTCAATTCAATCCAATACCAGGAGTATCAAATTCCAGTCTTTGAATGATGCTGTGTCTGCATGTATGTATTACAATTATACACTTCAACAGTGTTCACCAATCTTGGTCCTGGGACTGTCACACCCTGATCTGTTTCACCTGTCCCTGTGATTGTCTCCACCCCCTCCAGGTGTCGCTTATTTTCCCCAGTGTATTTATCCCTGTGTTTCCTGTCTCTGTGCAAGTTCGTCTTGTATGTTTCCAAGTCAACCAGCATTTTTCCCTTTCTCCTGCTTTTTGCATTTCTCCTTTTTCTAGACCTCCCGGTTTTGACCCTTGCCTGTTTCTGGACATTGTACCCGCCTGCCTGACCTTTCTGCCTGCCTTGACCACGAGTCTGTCTGCCTTGACTACGAGTCTGTCTGCCTTGACCACGAGTCTGTCTGCCTTGACCACGAGTCTGTCTGCCTTGACCACGAGTCTGTCTGCCTTGACCACGAGTCTGTCTGCCTTGACCACGAGTCTGTCTGCCTTGACCACGAGTCTGTCTGCCACTCTGTTCCTCTCGGACTCAAATCTGGTTTCCACTTTTTGCCTGTCCACGACCATTATCTTGCCTACTCCTTTTGGATTAATAAACATTGTCAGACTCCAACTATCTGCCTCCTGTGTCTGCATCTGGGTCTCGCCTTGTGTCATGATAGGGACATCAATGGTTACACATTGTAACTATGCAATAGACTAGAAACATGATTTAACTAGTTAAAGGCTGATTTTGTAATTCATATATACAGAAATATAATTTAAAAAACACAGCACTCTACACTTCCTATGCATCATGTAAATACTCTAAAACCGGTTCATCTCAATATCTATTTTCCTTCATCTGCATTCATCTGATAAACACAGGATAACTGTAGTATTTCATCCAATGAGAGACTTAATTTCAACTAGTAGAGAATGTGAATCGCTTTATTGAAAGAAGTTCATTATTCAAGTGTTATAAATACATAATACATGCATTATAAATGATATAAATACAAGTTCAATCTGTACTTTAATGCACATCTGGTGTGCATTATAAAAACAGAGGAAGAAAGAGGAGGTAGCGAGAGAGTTGTAAAAGACAAAGGGAAAGAGGTACGAACAGAGGAGCAGGGAAGGCAGCATATGATTAATGAATCACAGTGCTACCCTAATATTATCTCAGTTCATCACAATTACATAATAGTGTCTCTAGTGGTGTCTCCTAACCAGCCTTGGGCTCCCAGTCGGCCCAAAGGTTATCTTAACCTTTCACGAGCCTCTACCCCGGGTCCGGGATCACCCCCCACCCCCCCCACACACTGATTAGCATAGCTAGCATAGCTTCACAAGTAGATAGTAGTATCTAAATATCATTAAATCACAAGTCCAAGACACCAGATGAAAGATACAGATCTTGTGAATAAAGCCACCATTTCAGATTTTTAAAATGTTTTACAGGGAAGACAAAATATGTAAATCTATTAGCTAAACACGTTAGCAAAATACACCACTATTCTAACTCCATCAGTTTCTTACTCCTTCAGGTGCTATCACCAATTCGGCTCAACTAAGATATTGATAGCCAATAACCTATAAAAAAAACCATCAGATGACAGTCTGATAACATATTCATGGTATAGGATAGTTTTTGTTAGAAAAAAGTGCATATTTCAGGTAGAAATCACAGTTTACAATTGCACCGACCATCACAAATCGACTAGAATTACTAGATAGAGCAACGTGTATGACCAATTTACTCATCATAAAACATTTCATAAAAATAGACAAAGCATAGCAATGGAAAGACCCAGTTCTTGTGATTTCAGACCATATTTCAGATTTTCTAAGCGTTTTTCAGCGAAAACACAATAAATCGATAAGTTAGCATACCACATGTGCAAACGTTACCAGAGCATCGATTCCAGCCAAAGAGCGCTATAACGTAATCACCGCCAAAATATATTAATTTTTTCACTAACCTTCTCAGAATTCTTCCGATGACACTCCTGTAACATCATTTTACAACATACATATACAGTTTGTTCGAAAAGGTGCATATTTAGCCATACAAAACCGTGGTTATACAATGGAAATAGTCACAACTCAAGCCTCAAAATGAGGAACGTCAGCTTTCAGAGTGATCTAGTTTAATCGAAAGCTAATCAAATACTTGACTAAAAAATACAGGGTTGACAGGAATCGAAAGACAAATTAGTTCTTAATGCAACCGCTGATTTACATTTTTAAAATTATCCTTACTTTTCAATACAGGGTTCGCCAAGTGAAGCTATACCAAACAAAATGGCGAAATATGCGTTTAAAATATTTCGACAGAACAACAATTTATCATATTAAATATTGCTTACTTTGAGCTGTTCTTCCATCATATTCTTGGGCAATGTATCCTTTCTATGTTATAAACGTCTTTTGGTCGATAGATGTCCTCTGTCCTTCGAAATATCCACTAACGATCGAACGGGACCCCAAAACGTGTCCAAAGTTTCAGAGTGCACAACAAAGAAATTCCTCAAAATCGCACTAAACGGATATAAATTGCTATAAAACGGTTCAAATTAACTACATTATGATGTTTTTAACAACTATAACGACTGAAAACATGACCGGAGAAATATTGCTGGTTAGACAAGGATTTGGAATGAGGCAAGTCCGATGTCCTTCACGCTTCAGGCGCGCGACGAGAAAGGGCGGTCCCTATACATTTTGTGGTTTTATAATGGCTGGGATTGTGCAATAGACTCCATTCAAAACGTGATGACGTACAGACACCCAGAGGAAGACGTAGGCAGTGTCGGTTTCTTCATAGCATTCACTGTCGCCTTAAAAACAGACTCCAGATCAGGGGTAAAAATTTCTGGAATCTGACCCCTGTCATGAAAAGTGCTGTAGATATTGTTCTGTACCACTCAGAGACAAAATTCCAACTTCTATAGAAACTAGAAGGTGTTTTCTATCCAATAATAACAATAATATGCATATTGTACGATCAAGAATTTAGCACGAGGCAGTTTAATTTGGAGACCCAAATATGCTAATGCCGAACAGCACCCCCTATAGTTGCAAGAAGCGGGTGAGGTGGAGATGACAGGACTGGGGGTTGGCATCCTCTCTCACATCAAAACATACCTGCAGACGAGAGACAGAAAGAGAGATAGCATGTTAAAGCATTGTGTTTTTTTAATTCTAACAATGTCAGTCATCATAATCATCAGGAGATGAAATGCAAAACTGACCTTGGATCATTAACTCTGGGACTACTGCATCTCTATCTGTATTTCAATATAAAGCATATCTTTAATAATACTTCCTGTTCACCTGACCAAATGACTGATCATGCAGACTTCTCCTCTGGCACACGGCAGTGAGCTGCAGATCCCTTCCTGGTCCTCGTGTCCATCCTCATGAAGTTATGCAGGACATAGGTAGCCTTCACACACCTGAATTCCTCAAGGAGGCAGTCCCAGATGGCCCTGGTCACCCAACCTTGCAGTTCCCTACATGGTAACTGTAGGCAATCGTTTTGAAACAATCTCCAGTTACAAGGTATCTGTAGGAATGTGGAAGATCATGTCATTATTAGACTTTTACATCACCAGGTAATTGTGGATTACTAAAGTATTATATCCCTTAAAACAAATCATGATAACATTGGATTGATAGATGCATGTGCACACACATGTGCATGTGTAGCATGTGACAATAACAGGATCATATCAAGGATAGCATCACAAATGAATACATAAATACCACTTGAAGCTTGATGATGAGTTGATCATTTCAATGCCGTGCATATGCAAAAACAAAAATGTGCACCATTTTGAGTCCACAGGACCAGGACTGAGAACCACTGCTCTTCATTGGGACCTCTTCATCTGTAGACAGCTCTTTTTATCTGAGGACAGAACACCTCACAAGAAACAGACTTTATTATACTCAAATTACACCGCATTGAATATTATGATACTATTATCTCCGTCCTCACTTCTAGGGACTGGAACTACACAAGTACCTTACCTATCCAGAATAGCCTACTCTCTCACTTTGACAGTTGGGGCTGCTATCCTTTCACCCTCCTTCGTGGTTGTTAGCTAGCTACCTACAAATGCATTTGGAGTTTGTTTTTTTACAGTGATAAATACATCAAGATAGCTAGCTAATATGAAGTTAGGTAGCTGGTGATATTTAATAAACTTAATTAGCTATCTATACAGTATGTACATTTGGTTAGATAGCTAGGTAGCCAACTAGCTAGCTCATTTAGCAGCTCATTTGAGTTAGCCTGCACTGCAGCTAGTTAACTAATAATACTTTTTTTTTTCCTTTTTGAAATATATTTACTGACTAGAATAGGTTCTCCCAGCCATGTGGACAATTGGAAACAGGGCAGAAAAGTTTGTTTGTGACCAGAGCATTTTAGAGCATATTACTATTGAACTATTTACCCATTTAATAACCAGACCTTCATACAAACTTGCTATGCTGAATTCTTGACGCACAATCAAACGTGCTGCTATGCTGCCATATGCTGCCAGCACATCCACAAGCCAGTCACGATGGGTGGCCTAAGCGGCACGCTTCAATTTACCGCTTGCTAGGGAACATGCTCCGTAAGAAAGGGTTGTGTGAAAAGATGGTACAAAGGAATATCTCTGTCTTTGAGTTGGTGCCAAAAAGGAACCTTTATGAACTGATTTTTTGCATGGGTGTTGAGTTGACACCAGTTGCGAGTTTCTATGGTAGGCAAATTAAATTGGCGGGGCTCCAGATGCTACTGCATCATAAGTTAATGGGACAGGGGTGCATGTGGGCGAGAATTCAGAATGGCATAGAGCGGTAGCGGCATATGTTGTGGGTGCCTTCAGGCTTTGTCTCTGCATCACGCCGGGACCAGTGCTGCAGCAGCCGCTCAAAATGGACCCAGCACAGCGGGCATTATTTAAAAGAGGAAGCAGGACCCATCAATATCTCCAGCTGTGCCAATGACTCTCTGTGATGACAGCCCATCTACTTATGCAATCTTTATTCTGACAGTGACAGGCAGCTAATGCACTGTGATTGAGTCAACCACAAAGTCCTCTACAAGTAGCCTAGGCCTATGCAAGGGCTTTACCACTGGCCATAATTAGGCAAATCGCTATCATATTTTTGTTTAATAGCAGAGATATCTGTGACCAATTAGATTGAATAACTTTCGCTAATAACCATAAAGTACATCGCATTAATAATAACTAGACCTATGACAGTATGAGGACTCTTCTCTTAGGGCCAAAACACTTCAGAAACTACAGAATTATGCTGGCAGCGATTCAAATAAATCTTCAAATGATAAACCCCATATAAACTCTCAGATCTGTGTGATGCACTAGGCCTAAATATATCCTTTCTTGTTATTTGTTGAATATTTCCATTTAACTTTTTTTATTTTCATATTTTATTTTGGGGTTTTATGCATTCCCAACTTTGTAGCCTCCAACATAACTTTCCTCTTTATTTAAAACAGGCGAGGGATCACATTACTTAGGTTGTTTGAATGTAGCCTATTCCTCATCAAATTGGAAAAGTTTTAGCCTAATCTAGCACATTCCCATAACGCCTCAATAACACAGACAGTGTCATTGCGTTTTGGTACACCAGCAGTACATTCATTTCCAACAGAATGCTGTCTTTGCCCTGCAGCATTGCGTTGCAGAGGCAGTTGCAGTGTGTTCTGTGTGGTGCATATGTATGCATCAAATTGTATGCTTCGATCACACTGACAGCACCATTGCGCAAAACAGAACACAGTATCATCTGGATATGTGTGCAACAAAAGTTGAACATTCGCCTTCTGCTACCATTTCTGTCAAGCCGTCTACGCCTACAGTTTACATACATTCAATAAATCCAACTTATGCACCACACAGAACACACTCTAACTGCCTCTGCAATGCAATGCTGCAAGGCAAATGCAGCGTTCCATTGGAAATTAATGTACTTCTGGTGTACCAAAATGCAATGATGCTGTCGGCATGATCGAGGCATTAGACTTAACAGAAATAGTAGCAAAATGTGAATTGGAATGTTGCACACATATCCAATTCAAATATTGATCGATATTTATACATAATGAAAAACGTTTGACTGCAGAATTTATTACAGCATTGATGCATTACGCTGCTGGTTTGATCAAGGCGTAGACATGCAGTCTACTATGTGCAGTTTTGTGCAACTCTATCAATCAGTGAGAAGCCAGGTTTCCATCCAATTAGTGACAGATTTTCATGCAAATACAGTACATTCGGAAAGTATTCAGACCCCTTGACTTTTTCCACATTTTGTTACGTTACAGCCTTATTCTAAAATTGATTTAAAGAAATGTTTGCCATCATCAATCTACACACAATACCACATAATGACAAAGCAAAAAACCGAAATATGACATTTACATAGGTATTCAGACCCTTTACTCAGTACTTTGTTGAAACACATTTGGCAGCATTTACAGCCACGCGTCTTCTTGGGTATGATGCTACAAGCGTGGCACACCTGTATTTGTGGAGTTTCTCCCATTCTTCTCTGCCGATCCTTTCAAGCTCTGTCAGGTTGGATGGGGAGCGTCGCTGCACAGATATTTTCAGGTCTCTGTAGAGATGTTTGATCGGGTTCAAGTCCGGGCTCTGGCTGGGCCACTCAAGAACATTCAGAGACTTGTGCCGAAGCCACTCCTGTGTTGTCTTGGCTGTGTGCTTAGGGTTGTTGTCCTGTTGGAAGGTGAACCTTCATCCCAGTCTGAGGTCCTGAGCACTCTGGAGCAGGTTTTCATCAAGGATCTCTCTGTACTTTAAGCCGTTCATCTTTCCCTCGATCCTGACTAGTCTCCCAGTCCCTGCCGCTTAAAAACATCCCCACAGCATGATGCTGCTACCAACTTGCTTCACCGTAGGGATGGTGCCAGGTTTCCTCTAGACGTGACGCTTGACATTCAGGCCAACAAGTTCAATCTTGGTTTCATCAGATGAGAGAATCTTGTTTCTCATGGTCTTAGAGTCCTTCAGGTGCCTTTTGGCAAACTCCAAGTGGCCTTTACTGTCATGGCCTTTACTGAGGAGTGGCTTCCATCTGGCCACTCTACCATAAATGCCTGACTGGTGCAGTGCTGCAGAGATGGTTGTCCTGAAAGGTTCTCCCATCTCCACAGAGGAACTCAAGAGCTCTGTCAAAGTGACCATCGGGTTCTTGGTCACCTCCCTGACCAAGGCCCTTCTCCCCTGATTGCTCAGTTTGGCCGAGCGGTCAGCTCTAAGAAGAGTCTTGGTGGTTCCAAACTTCTTCCATTTAAGAATGATGGAGGCCTCTTTGTTCTTGGGGACCTTCAATGTTGCAGACATTTTTTGATATCCTTCCCCAGATCTGTGCCTTGACACAATCCTGTTTCGCTTGGTTTTTGCTCTGACATGCACTATCAACTGTGGGACCTTTTATAGACAGGTGTGTGCCTTTCCAAATCATGAATATAAATTAAATGTATAACAGGTGGACTCCAATCAAGTTGTAGAAACATCTCAAGGATGATCAATGGAACCAGGATGCACCTGAGCTCAATTTTGAGTCACATAGCAAAGGGTCTGATACTTATGTAAATAAGTATTTCTGTTTTCACTTTGTCATTATTGTGTGTAGATTGATGAGGATTTTTTTTTATTTAATCCATTTTAGAATAAGGCTGTAAAGTAACTAAATGTGGAAAAAGGGAAGGGATCTGCAGACGGATTACCAGGACGTGTACTCCGAGCATGCGCTGACCTACTGGCAAGTGTCTTCACTGACATTTTCAACCTCTCCCTGTCTGAGTCTGTAATACCAACATGTTTCAAGCAGACGACCATAGTCCCTGTGCCCAAGAACACTAAGGTAGCCTGCCTAAATGACTATCGACCTGTAGCACTCACGTCTGTAGCCATGAAGTGCTTTGAAAGGCTGGTCATGGCTCACATCAACACCATTATCCCAGAAACCCTAGACCCACTCCAATTTGCATACTGTCCAACAGATCCACAGATGATGCAATCTCTATTGCACTCCACACTGCCCTTTCATACCTGGACAAAAGGAACACCTATGTGAGAATGCTGTTCATTGACTACAGCTCAGCGTTCAACACCATAGTGCCCTCAAAGCTCATCACTAAGCTAAGGACCCTGGGACTAAACACCTCCCTCTGCAACTGGATCCTGGACTTCCTGACGGGCCGCCCTCAGGTGGTAAGGGTAGGTAACAACACATCCGCCATGCTGATCCTCAACACGGGGGCCCCTCAGGGGTGTGTGATTAGTCCCCTCCTGTACCACCTGTTCACTCATGACTGCACGGCCAGGCACGACTCCAACACCATCATTAAGTTTGCCGATGACACAACAGCATGGCGGATGCCTGATCACTGACAATGACGAGACAGCCTATAGGGTGGAGGTGTGGTGCAAGGACAACAACCTCTCCCTCAACGTGATCAAGACAAAGGAGATGATTGTGGACTACAGGAAAAGGACTGAGCACACCCCCATTCTCATCGATGGGGCTGTAGTGGAGCAGGTTAGGAGCTTCACGACTGTCATGGTCCAAGCACACCAAGACAGTCGTGAAGAGGGCACGACAAAACGTATTCCCCCTCAGGAGACTGAAAAGTTTTGGCATGGGTTCTCAGATCCTCAAAAGGTTCTACAGCTGCACAATTGAGTTCATCCTGACTGGTTGCATCACTGCCTGGTATGGGAACTGCTCGGCCTCTGACCACAAGGCACTACAGAGGATAGTGCGTACGGCCCAGTATATCACCGGGGCCAAGATTCCTACCATCCAGGACCACTATACCAGGCGGTGTCAGAGGAAGACCCTAACAACTGCCAAAGACTCCAGCCACCCTAGTCATAGTCTATTATCTCTGCTACCGCACGGCAAGTGGTACCCGAGCACCAAGTCTAGGTCCAAGAGGTTTCTACACAGCTTCTACCCCCAAGCCATAAGACTCCTGAACATCTAATCAAATGGCTACCCATACTATGTGCATTGACCTCCCCCCTTCTTTGTTGCTGCTACTCTTTGTTATTATCTATGCATAGTCACTTTAATAACTCTACCTACATGTACATATTACCTCAATTACCTCGACTAACCGGTGCCGCTGCACATTGACTCTGTACTGGTAGCCCCTGTATATAGCCTCGCTATTGTTATTTACTGCAGCTCTTTAATTATTTGTTCATTTTATTTCCAACTTTTTTTTGTATTTTCTTAAAACTGCATGGTTGGTTAACGGCTTGTAAGTAAGCATTTCACTGTAAGGTCACCTGTTGTGTTCGGCGCATGTGACAAATACAATGTGATTTGATTTGATTGATTTTGTCACGCTCTGGGATGCGATGTATAACCACTTAGAACGCGGAGTTAATGAAATGGCAAGGAACATTTGGGGCAGTCTCTCTATAAAATTCGCTGGCCATACACCAATACATGGATTTGACAGTCAAACTATCACTTAAATAGCAGCCAACCATTTTAACTGTTGATATCATATGCTGCGTCATGTTTCTTTGAAGTTAACTAACTGAAAAACTGGTTTGTTAACATTTCCGTGATGGCAGAATCCTGAAATTAACATTAGGCGTTACAAAATATAGATATAAACCTATAAGAAGTTCTCATCTAACCATCCATGTATAGGTTATTCCAAGTTTCCTTGTGGCCTTTGAATAGTGTTAGTTTAAACAGCACTACACCCCCAATTATTTGCCCCCTGTTCTATTGATTTCAGCGTGATATCGATTTGAGTTATTGACAAGTGTTGCGTTTCTCTTTCTGTTTTGGTGACCCGCAAATTAAAATGCATCACTCCAAAATGTAGCCCACTGTCTTCTGCAGGTTGTTCTCTAACCAGCGATATAAAAAATATATGTTTTTTTTGTTATTAGTTTCAACAGCGCATACAGCTGGTTTTTGGTGCATGCGCTTGTTTAAAAGGTGCTCATTTAAAATAAATAGAAGTAGTATGATTATGTGTGAATAGTACATTTTCTGTTTTCAGTATATCACATATATTTATTGATTTGGACACGTTAAAATTGTGTTTCGACATTGGGCTATTTATCAAAATGTCTATCGAGTCAAAAGCCTCTGAAAAACAAGTGACAGTGGCATTTGTTTTGAGTGCACATGAAATCTGGCCTATACTTTACAACATGTATTCCAATTTATTTTATAATCACACATCCTACCTAACTTAAAGACCTAATTGGCGTAGCCTAAACGGGAGAGGAAAAGGAACTAAACGCTTAACAACCGTCTGTCTAGCTCTCCCGGCTCCCTGTCTGTCTGTCCCTGCGTGTGCTTGGCTAATGGAGGTACCTGGCTGTGCTGTTATTTGTTC
This sequence comes from Salvelinus alpinus, assembly GCF_045679555.1. Classification (NCBI taxonomy): domain Eukaryota; kingdom Metazoa; phylum Chordata; class Actinopteri; order Salmoniformes; family Salmonidae; genus Salvelinus; species Salvelinus alpinus. The sequence continues at coordinate 15,613,656 of NC_092116.1, forward strand.
CTGTCAGAGCGGGGGCACTGGTTTGTAGAGACGCATGATGAATGCTGCTGCCGCCACAGCTGCCTATTATAAATGCTGTGAACCTTCGGACGACTCAGAGGAGGAGGGGAAAACAGGAGTTATGCATGAAAGTGCTACGTCAATATTGGACAGTTTGCCCAGCTAAAGGTTGGAGGCTTACAAGGCCAGCAGGCTGGTTATACAGCGGCCTGCACTCCCACCAGACCTGGGATCAAATGCTATTTGATATAATTTCAAATACTTTAACTGTGCTTTAGTGAGCATTCCTGTTGCAATGGAAAATATTTCTAATAGTATTTGAACCCCGGTCTGGCTCTGTATGTTTCTGTAGACGAATGTGAATTTGATAGAATGGCATATCAGAGCGATGAGGTGCAGAAAGTCAAGGATGCACCGTTACACAACATGCTTTGTGTCAGGGGTGGCTCAATGTAAATAGTCTGGGTGGACATTTGATTAATTGTTAATCAGTCTTATGGCTTGGGGGTAGAAGCTGTTACATGCTGACCAGACCGGACACGTAGCGTGCACGAGCGTCGCAAAATAAATTTAGAAATCCATGTTATTCAATTATTGCACCCACACTGCTCGCGCGCGCCAACGAGCGTCTGCGATGCCAAGGGCTAAAATAGAACTCCTTTCTATTTCTGACGCAGATCGCGCTGAAAGTCCTGCCTCTCCCATCTCCTCATTGGTTTATAGAAGCAGTTACCCACGTGCCATCTCCTCATTGGTTATACCCACGGGGGGTGATTGAAAGACTAACTGTTTTGCCGGTCGTCGTGGTAATACCATGAAAGTTTAGATGCGATCACCATATAAGTTCAAAGATGAAAAAGCCTGGAAGGAGGAGAGATGACTAGAAAAGATTCGGTTGGCCGTTTTATGTGTGGATTAATTGTCGGAGTAGAGGACCTTGTGCATTTCAGGTAACATAACAACTCAATGTTTATATCCCAGGACAAATTAGCTAGCAACAGCAAGCTAGCTAAACAGGACAAACTAGCTAGCAAGTGCAAGCTTACTAGCTAAATTGCCATACATGTTTAATGCTTTTCGACCTGTCCCCAAATTAATGTCATTGGTTCAGAGTTTGTTTTGATATTTTAAGCTGCGTGTCGTGATCGCGTTTGGTGTAGGGGGACAAAATAAATGTATGCACAATAGCGCACGATGGCGCAAGTGCGCAGCCGGTTTGGGTTCCGTGTTGAGGAGCCTTTTGGACCTAGACTTGGTGCTCCGGTACCGCTTGCTGTGCGGTAGCAGAGAGAACAGTCTATGACTTGGGTGAACAGATTCTTTTACAATTTTTTGGGCCTTCCTCTGACACCGCCTAGTATATACAGTACCAGTCAAAAGTTTAGACACACCTACTCATTTAGGGGGTTTTCTTTATTTGTACTATTTCCTACACTGTAGAATAATAGTGAAGACATCAAAACTATGAAATAACACATATGGAATCATGTAGTAACCCAAAAAGTGTTAAACAAATCAAATACATTTGAGATTCTTCAATGTAGCCACCCTTTGCCTTGATGACAGCTTTGCACACTCTTGGCATTCTCTCAAACAGCTTCATGAGGAATGCTTTTCCAACAGTCTTGAAGGAGTTCCCACATATGCTGAGCACTTGTTGGCTCTTTTTCCTTCACTCTGCGGTCCAACTTATCCCAAACCATTTCAATTGGGTCAAGGTCGGGTGATTGTGGTGGCCAGGTAATCTGATGTAGCACTCCATCACTCTCTTTGGTCAAATAGCCCTTACACAGCCTGCAGGTGGGTTTTGGGTCATTGTCCTGTTGAAAAACAAATGATAGTCCCACTAAGCCCAAACCAGATGGTATGGCGTATTGCTGCAGAATTCTGTGGTAGCCATGCTGGTTAAGTGTGCCTTGAATTCTAAATAAATCACAGACAGTGTCAGCAGCAAAGCAACCCCCACAACATCCCACTTCCTCCTCCATGCTTCACGATGGGAACCACACATGTGGAGATCATCCGTTCACCTACTCTGCGTCTGACAAAGACACGGCGGTTGGAACCAAAAAATTATAATTTGGACTCATGAGACCAAAGAACAGATTTCCACTGGTCTAATGTCCATTGTTCATGTTTCTTGGCCCAAGCAAGTATCTTCTTATTGGTTTCCTTCGGTTGTGGTTTCTTTGCAGCAATTCGACCACGAAGCCTGATTCATACAATCTCCTCTGAACAGTTAATGTTGAGATGTGTCTGTTACTTGAACTCCGTGAAGAATTTATTTGGGCTGCAATCTGAGATGCAGTTAATTCTAATGGACTTATCCTCTGCAGCAGAGGTAACTATGGGTCTTCCATTCCTGTGGCGGTCTTCATGAGAGCCAGTTTCATCATAGCGCTTGATGGTTTTTGCGGCTGCAATTGAAGTAACTTTCAAGTTCTTGAGATGTTCTGAATTGACTGACCTTCATGTCTTAAATTAATGATGGACTGTTGTTTCTCTTTGCTTTTCGAGCTGTACTTGCCATAATATGGACTCGTATTTTACCAAATAGGGCTATCTTCTGTGTACCACCCCTACCTTGTCACAACACAACTGACGAGTTAAGAAGGAAAGATATTCCACAAATTAACAAGGCACACCTGTTATTTGAAATGCATTCTAGGTGACTACCTCATGGTAGCTGGTTGAGATAATTCCAAGAGTGTGCAATGCTGTCATCAAGGCAAAGGGTGGTGTTATGGGATTTTTATGAATAATGACTAAATGAGGTATACATTTAACGTAGAATTATAACTAACAGAATTATATCCTGTCTGATGAAAAATGTTTGTCCATAAGAAAGAGGGACTGTTAGCAGGCAAGGAACTGTGGCAGACATCTTGTGACCACTGTGGAACTGATAACAGGGAAGGAAGTCTCTCCACCCAGGGAGGGGAGAAACCTTGGGCTTGTAGTAGATTGTTTAACAGGTGGCATGTGGCATGTATGAGAAGGACTTGTGAACTATATTGTCATTGTATTAGAGGAGGAGGGACATTTATGACGAAATGAGAGGTATATAAACCAATGTACATGTAATGATTGGCAGAGCGCTCTCGTAAATACATTTTCTGACTGTTGTGGCTGGGCCTCCGTCTGATTCATTTCAACCAGTTTCTTACAAATTCTGGGTTTCAGGCTGAGTAATTAATTCAATTGGGTATTATGAACACTGAGAACAAAATTCTCGTGACAATTGGTCCTTCGAGAGCCGGAATCCAATAACTGTCCCTGCCGTCCGAAGGTACCACGCCGAAATACCGTGCACGGGCAGGTCATTGACCCGTAAATTAAAGACCTGTCCCCTGACATTGGGGTTCCATAATAGGCCGGTATATACCTAAGGTCGGCAGAGACGGTGACGGGATCCAACCTACATTACTTTTCCCAGTCTACAAGACAGGTCAGTCAATCTTTATTTATGAATTTGGGGGGAATGATTTAAGATATCTTTGATTTGATGTTCTAAAATGCTTAGAATTAATCAATAATGGGTGCTTAATTATTCTAAACAGATTCACTAGGTTTCTACTTTGTAGTTTAACCAAAATCGATAGGAAGGAAGGCAGGTCCGAAAAGACCTGAGGTAACGTGCACTACCACAAATAAAAATAACGGAAGGAAGGGATATTAAATAAGTGTTGTTAGATAGGACGGTCGTTTTGTACAAATAGGATAACTTATGGTTAACTGGCATAAATTAGCCATAGACCCAATTCAAAAGACATACCTAAATAAAGTCCTAATACCTAAATAGTCTATCTGTATATGGGAAGTAGTCTGAGTCTATGAAAAGTAGCAATAGATATTAAAACAGGTGTGGATATAAACTAGGCTTGGTGAGAAAGGAAGGTAATTCTATGCGAACAAGATAACTTAACCTATTCAATACTGAAATAACGTCAAAAAATGGAGAAAGGAAGGGAAACCTAATATAGCGGAGTGAGATACGAGATATTGACGTAAAAAGAACAAGCAACAACCGAAAAATAGGCTGCTGGCTAGGGATTTATGACCCCTGGAAAATAGCTTATAGGTTGTAAACGGTGAGACCTAATGTCCGATCGACAGTCAACTCTATAGATAAAGTTTCCAGAAAGGAGAAACACACATCAAACATCACATACACATAGAGCGTGTAAATATACCCTAGAACAGAACTATAGATACACATAGGTTAACTCTAACGAGTCACAAACCCGGATCCGGGATCCCCCCATCAAAAAAGCTGACTAGCATAGCCTAGCCTAAAGCCACAGGGATATCATATAATAAAATGTTCATGAAATCACAAGTCCAAGACACCAAATGAAAGATACAGATCTTGTGAATCCAGCCATCATTTCCGATTTTTTTAATGTTTTACAGGGAAGACAAAATATGTATTTCTATTAGCTAACCACCATAGCAAAAGACACAACTTTTTTTCCCTCCACCATTTTTCCCTGCATAGGTAGCCATCACTAATTCGACCAAATAAAGATATAAATAGCCACTAACCAAGAAAAAACTTCATCAGATGACAGTCTGATAACATATTTATTGTATAGCATATGTTTTGTTAGAAAAATTTGCATATTTCAGGTATAAATCATAGTTTACCATTGCAGCCACCATCACAACTCTCACCGAAGCGACTAGAATAACTACAGAGAGCAACGTGTATTACCTAATTACTCATCATAAAACATTTCTTAAAAATACACAGCGTACAGCAATTGAAAGACACAGATCTTGTGAATCCAGACAATGTTTCAGATTTTCTAAGTGTTTTACAGCGAAAACACAATATAACGTTATATTAGCTTACCACTATAGCAAACATCACAACAGCATTGATTCAAGCAAAAACATAGCGATAAGTATAAGCCACCAAAAGATATAAATTTTTTCACTAACCTTCTCAGAATTCTTCAGATGACAGTCCTATAACATCATATTACACAATGCATATAGAGTTTGTTCGAAAATGTGCATATTTAGCGGCACAAATCGTGGTTATACAATGAGAATAGTGGCCAAAACTTAGAGCAATCTGTCCGGCGCCATCTTGGAGAAGCACCTATTCTAATCGAAAACTATTCATAAACTTGACTAAAAAATACAAGTTGGACAGCAAATGAAAGATAAATTAGTTCTTAATGCAATCGCTGTGTTAGATTTTTAAAATTAACGTTACTAGACATACAGTGTGCGTTACAGCCAGACCAGTGCCGCAATAATAGCGGCCAAACACTTTTAAATTTTTCCACATAAATACGGAATAACATCATAAATAGCTCTTACTTTTGGACGAGCTTCCATCAGAATCTTGGGCAAGGTGTCCTTTGCCCAAAAGAATCGTTGCTTGGTTGTAAAACGTCGTCTTCAACTTCGGAATTAGCAGCTACAATAGCTATGTGGCCACAACATCCCCAAATCCCCAAAACGCAATACTAAGGAAATTCCGAAAATAGCAATATACTCGCATAAACTGATATAACTCGGTTTAAAATAACTTCGTTATGATGTTTCTAACACCTATATCGAATTAAATCACAGACGGATATATATATAGGGCCTAAAACGAGAGCGTTTGAGCATGCCATCCTGATGTCCTCCTCTGCGTCTTGACGAAAGTCGAAAGAGCGGACACTGCATGTCATGGCCTTTTATAAGGTCTGAGAGCTACGTAGAAACTCCATTCCAATTCTCATTGGTTACTGACATCCAGGGGAAGGCGGGTGCAGTTCATGTCGACCCATAGGATACATACAGAGCTTTAAACTGATCTGAGAACAGAGCCTAGTTTTCAGACCTTCGCAGTTCCTGTCATGAATTTCGCTGCAGAAAGAGTTCTGGTTCACCCACAGACATAATTCAAACGGTTTTAGAAACTAGAGATTGTTTTCTATCCAATAGTAATAATAATATGCATATTGTACGAGCAAGAATTGAGTACGACGCAGTTTAATTTGGGAACGCTAAATGTCGAAGTTGAAACAGCACCCCCTGTAGTGACAAGAAGTTATTAAAGAGATACACATAGATTGTGAGCATAAAGAGACACACACAGTCAGGAGAGAAACTATAGGAATAGGATAACGGGAAAAAGAGCACATACATAGATCATAGAAATACATACACATGGATTGTGATAGATACCATAGTGACGGCAAGGATTTATCAAACATGGGTAGTAAATCCTCAAAGGAGGTTCCGGATTTAACGGGAGACGAGCGTTATATGAAGTTAAAAGCTAAAAGAAATATTGATTTGGGTCAAAAATGGAGAAAGAAGTATGAATTTGATGGGCGTCTAGATGTAGAAAAGCTAGAATCGCTTATAAAACAGATACATAAGGAAAATGTAAGTAGCAAGCAGGAGGAGGAAAGGATAGGGCTGGCTTCCCTAGGGAAAGTCATGGAAGATTTAACCGAACTAGGACAGGATTTAGCAAACTTATTGAGAATAGTGGATAGACACAGTCAAAAGAAAGGTGTAGATAGTCAAGGGAAACAGCAGGTCGAGGGTTAAATACTGGGCTGTCTGAATCCCGGAAAAGAAGATAAGGGGACATACAGAGAAAACGAGACAGAGAGAGTAATGAGAATCCTCGCTGGGGAAACGCTAGGACCTTTTAGAATAGGGCTATTTTCTGGGAATTGTCTCGGTTCCGGAGTTTACGACTACAGAGAATTATAATAATACGATTATTTGCGCCTCCATCTTTAAAATAGTACTGTTGGTCCAGGGGTAAAATTATTGCCTACAACGCGGGAGACTTGGGTTCGTAGCTCAGCCTATGCATCAATAGACAAAAATTCATTATGATTATAATTCAACTATTTATAGGTTTTGCCCGGAAAGATACGGTTGTTAGTGTTTGTTTAAGATATAAACTGAACGTTTTAATAGCTTGTTTAGGTTCAATTGAAAGATTAAGTCATTCAAAATAATAGCGAGGCGATTTCGATGTAATACGGTAAGTTGCCTAAATGATCTGATGGAATAATGTATTGAAATTGGAGTCGTATTTAACCTTTCACGAGCCTCTACCCCGGGTCCGGGATCACCCCCCACCCCCCCCACACACTGATTAGCATAGCTAGCATAGCTTCACAAGTAGATAGTAGCATCTAAATATCATTAAATCACAAGTCCAAGACACCAGATGAAAGATACAGATCTTGTGAATAAAGCCACCATTTCAGATTTTTAAAATGTTTTACAGGGAAGACACAATATGTAAATCTATTAGCTAAACACGTTAGCAAAATACACCACTTTTCTAACTCCATCAGTTTCTTACTCCTTCAGGTGCTATCACCAATTCGGCTAAACTAAGATATTGATAGCCAATAACCTATAAAAAACCTCTTCAGATGACAGTCTGATAACATATTTATGGTATAGGATAGGTGTTGTTAGAAAAAAGTGCATATTTCAGGTAGAAATCACAGTTTACAATTGCACCGACCATCACAAATCGACTAGAATTACTAGATAGAGCAACGTGTATGACCAATTTACTCATCATAAAACATTTCATAAAAATAGACAAAGCATAGCAATGGAAAGACCCAGTTCTTGTGATTTCAGACCATATTTCAGATTTTCTAAGCGTTTTTCAGCGAAAACACAATAAATCGATAAGTTAGCATACCACATGTGCAAACGTTACCAGAGCATCGATTCCAGCCAAAGAGCGCTATAACGTAATCACCGCCAAAATATATTAATTTTTTCACTAACCTTCTCAGAATTCTTCAGATGACACTCCTGTAACATCATTTTACAACATACATATACAGTTTGTTCGAAAAGGTGCATATTTAGCCATACAAAACCGTGGTTACACAATAAAAATACTAGGAAATCAAGCCTCAATATGTCTGACGTCATCTATCAGAGTGATCTAGTTTAATTGAAAGCTAATCATATACTTGACTAAAAAATACAGGGTTGACAGGAATCGAAAGACAAATTAGTTCTTAATGCAACCGCTGACTTACATTTTTAAAATTATCCTTACTTTTCAATACAGGGTTCGCCAAGTGACGCGATAACAAACAAAATGGCGAAATATGCGTTTAAAATATTTCGACAGAACAACGATTTATCATATTAAATATTGGTTACTTTGAGCTGTTCTTCCATCAGATTCTTGGGCAATGTATCCTTTCTATGTTATAAACGTCTTTTGGTCGATAGATGTCCTCTGTCCTTCGAAATGTCCACCACCAACGACCGACACCCCGAAACGTTTCCAAAGCTAAAAAGGGCACGACAAAGAAATTCCTCAAAATCGCACTAAACGGATATAAATTGCTATAAAACGGTTCAAATTAACTACATTATGATGTTTTTAACAACTATAACGACTGAAAACATGACCGGAGAAATCTAACTAGTTAAACAACGATTTGGAATGAGGCAGGTCCGATGCCCATCTTGCTTGTGGCGCGCGGAGAGAGAGAAAGGTAGTCCCACGTTTTGTGGTTTTATATGGGCTGGGATTGTGCAATAGACTCCATTCAAAACGTGATGACGTACAGACACCCAGAGGAAGACGTAGGCAGTGTCGGTTTCTTCATAGCATTCACTGTCGCCTTAAAAACAGACTCCAGATCAGGGGTAAAAATTTCTGAAATCTGACCCCTGTCATGAAAAGTGCTGTAGATATTGTTCTGTACCACTCAGAGACAAAATTCCAACTTCTATAGAAACTAGAAGGTGTTTTCTATCCAATAATAACAATAATATGCATATTGTACGATCAAGAATTTAGCACGAGGCAGTTTAATTTGGAGACCCAAATATGCTAATGCGGAACAGCACCCCCTATAGTTGCAAGAAGTTAAATTACTGAATCATAGAAGAGACAGTTACCTAAACCTGATGAATTCTAAATAATAACGGAGAGATACGATAAAGTTGTGCCCATCGAATGTTTTCATTCTTATGGATTGACTGACATACGTTATAAATTTAGCGAAGTACGTGGTACTTTTAAATTTTGGAGTGGAGAAAGTTGGAAGGTTTGGTTTTGCTCTTGCGATAGACTTAAAGCGGAGCTCGGTTTGAGTAGGGGGTATGTTTGCGTAATAACGTAAAACTGTGTCATTACGTAGAATACACAATAACATTACTACCATTAACCATGAACCATTAGGGCGATAATAAAGACCCTGAATCAGTGGTTAGTGGTGAATTCTATCTACTCCTCCTCCTAACCCCTGCCAGCACCACTCACCCCTTATACCCTACTACACTACCCTTGTTCCGAATAACATTACTGGTCTCTGTTCCTGGTATAGACAGAAGAGAGGCAGATATTTACACTTCTTCCCAAAGCCCCCTGTTGGGTCTCTACAATGACACTCTGTTTATGGACATATGATTGTATTGAAGTAGAAAATTATGAAAACAGGTTAAGGAACACATGTAAAGGTGCAACTCACCATTCAGATTGGCGGTTTGGATTCTCACTGAGTGCTCTTTCTCCCTAGAACATGAAAGCAGAAGAGCTTTCGTCATCATGAACCTAGGAAGTTCGTGTACAAACTGTTCATAAGCTCTCTCTCTCTCATCCCTCATTCCCGGTGCTCACAGTGGGGTGACCCATTCATCCTTTTTACTCTCTCCTCCTGATCTCATTTGAGCCATGCTGTGTGTTGGAAAAGGTTCCACATTTCTCACATCTTAAATGAAAAAAGCTCTACGGCACATGTCCAACGAGAGAGACTGTGTATTTATTTATTTATTTTCTCTCTCTCTCTCTCTCTCTCTCTCTCTCTCTCTCTCTCTCTCTCTCTCTCTTTTAGGTCGGTTCAGCTTAGGTTCGATTATGAAAAAATATTACAGTTTTTTTGTTTTTCAATTTCTTTTAATAACAATATCATATAATATAGTCCAATACAGCAAATGAAAGATAAACATATTGTGAATCCAGCCAACATTTCCGATTTTTCAAATGTTTTACAGCGAAAACACAATATATATTTATGTTAGCTCACCACAATAGCCAAACACACAACACCATTTTTTCACTGCAAAGATAGCTTTCACAAAACCCACAAATACAGCTAAAATTAATCACTAACCTTTGAACAACTTCATCAGATGACAATCTTATGACATCATGTTATACAATACATTTATGTTTTGTTCGAAAATTTGAATATTTATAGGTATAAATCGTAGTTTTACATTGCAGCCATAGTCCAAAATGGCACCAAAACAGCCAGAATAATTACAGAGAGCAACGTGAAATACTTAAATACTCATCATAAAACTTTTATGAAAAATACATGTTGTACAGCAAATGAAAGATAAACATCTTGTGAATCCAGCCAATATTTCCGATTTTTTAAGTGTTTTACAGCGAAAACACAACATATATTTATGTTAGCTCACCACAATAGCCCAAAACACAATGCAATTTTTTCACCGTAAAGATAGCTTTCACAAAACCCACAAATAGAGATAAAATGAATCACTAACCTTTGAACAACTTCATCAGATGACAGTCTTATGACATCATGTTATACAATACATTTATGTTTTGTTAAAAAAATTGCATATTTATAGCTAAAAATCAGGGTTTTACAACGCAGCCATCGTCACAAATAAAACCAAAATGTCCGGAGAAATTTTAGACAGCTACGTAATCTAACAGAAAAACTTTTCTGAAAAATACATGTTGTACAGCAAATGAAAGATACACTGGTTCTTAATGCAACCGCTGTGTTAGATTTAAAAAAATAACTTTAGTACAAAGCACAGCATGCAACAATCTGAGACAGCGCTCAGCCATTCTCCGCCATGTTGGAGTCCAAAGAGTCCACAAAAATACGAAATAACATCATAAATATTCCCTTACCTTTGATGAACTTTCATCAGAATGCAGTGCCAGGAATCCTAGTTCGACAATAAATCATTGTTTGGTTTTAGAATGTCCATTACGTCTGTCGAATTAGCAACTTTGGCTAGCATGGTGGAGCTCACGTTTGCACGAAGATTTTACGCATGAATGAAAAATTCAAAAAGTCAAAATAAAAGTCGAATAAACTGGTCAAACTCAGTTGAGAATCCATCTTTAGGATGTTTTTAAGAAATACATCCAATAACGTCCCAGATGGAGCATTTCTTCGTGTCTACCAAACGAATTGCAACCAACCATATGACAAATCCTCGTGCGTCACCAAGTACTACCGATATGGCTGACCTCTCACTCCAACGAGTCCCATCCGGTCCCAGAAAAGGCTAGAGACTTCATTCAACGTTCTACTGCCTGTTGACATCTAGTGGAAGGCGTATGAAGTGCATACAGATCCATAAATACAAGGCAATTGAATAGGCAAGGCCTTACACAGAGACCCATTTTCAGAATTTTCACTACCTGTTTGGAAGTTTGCTGCCAAATGAGTTCTGTATTTCTCACAGATATAATTCAAACAGTTTTAGAAACTTCAGAGTGTTTTCTATCCAATAGTAATAATAATATGCATATCATATGATCTAGGACAGAGTACGAGGCCATTTAAATTTGGCACGATTTTTTCCCAAAGTGGAAATGGCGCCCCCTATTTCCAAGAGGTTTTAAATGCACTAATGATTATGTGGGCTGAAGGCTGTAACAACACAGATTAAAACAATGAACGAAAAGTCACATGATGGTAGTTACTGCCCTTACTGCTAATCACTTATTAACCATTATTTATTTCCTTTACTTTACTTTAATATAATATTTCAGTTGTTGCGTATATTACATTTGTTTTATTGATGACTCTATAGAGCTGCTGCCTATTCTGTCTGACAGAATCACAATTTTATAGTTCTTCAAAAGTAAATAAGGTATACTTTTTCTGCACTGTGAACCCAAATGACAAAATAAAACTCTAGGACTGTAGGTTATGCATACGATGCGTTGTAGGCCTATACGCTATGTTTACACTGCCTATGCCTCTTGAGTAAATCTGAGCTGAATATTTATTTTCAGGCTATTCCATTAAAACAACTAGAGCCTATGTGCACGTTGTAATACAAATTCGAATCTTAATTGGCACATTTCAAACTGTCCTTTTGTGAGGCGCAGCCGGGTACTAATTCTGTACGGTGGCAAGTGGTGGGGTCGATAAACCAGAATTGGAGGATCCTCCATCATCCTTTAAATCTCCAGTTTGGAACGAATTGTAGAAAAAACGTTAACTGTAACGTTAACGTTAACAACAACACAACCTCGTCTCCCCTCTGCATTCAAGCAGCAGATAACCTAGTGTTTAGAGCGTTGGGCCAGTCACCGAAAGGTTACTGGATCGAATCCCCGAGCTGACAAGGTAAAAATCTGTCTTCTGCCTCTGAACAAGGCAGTTAACGCACTGTTCCCCGGTAGGCTGTCATTGTAAATAAGAATTTGTTCCAAACTGACTTGCCTAGTTAAATAAAGGTTAAATATTTTTTTTTAATTAAAGCAGCCCTTGGCAGCTGATTCTGTTCATATTTTTTGGAGTCTTTTGTTTATGTATGCTAGTGGCAAATGACTGAGATGACAATAATTAAAAGATTAAAACATTTGGAGAAAGATATTATGAAAAACTGTTAGGGGTGTAATGGTACACATATTAGTACAAAACCACTGGGTACGGGGACCTCAGTTTGGTCCGCACTGTGAACCCGAATTAATACATTAAAAAAACATTTACAAAATAAAACAGTAGGCCTATAGGCTATGCCTATGCTGCCTATGCCTCTTGAATAAGTCTTAGCTGAAAAAAACAACATTTCAGGCTATTCCAACTTGTTATGGATAGGGGGCAGTATTTTCACGTTTGGATGAATAGCATGCCCAGACTAAACTGCCTGCTACTCAGTCCCAGTTGCTAATATATGCATATTATTAGTAGATTTGGATAGAAAACACTCTGAAGTTTCTAAAACTGTTTGAATGACGTCTGTGAGTATAACAGAACTCCTATGGCAGGTGAAAACCTGAGAAAAATCCAACCAGGAAGAGGGAAATCTGAGGTTTGTAGGTTTTCAACTCTTGGCCTATCGAATACACAGTGTCTATGGGGTCATTTTGCAATTCCTACGGCTTACACTAGATGTCAACAGTCTTTAGAACCTTGTTTGATGCTTCTACTGTGAAGTGGGGCCGAATGAGAGTGGAATGAGTCAGAGGTCTGCCAGAATGCCTTGAGCTTGTGACGCTCGTTCACGTGAGAGCGAGCTCTGTTCCATTGCTTTTCTGAAGACAAAGGAATTCTCCGGTTGGAACATTATTGAAGATTTATGTTTAAAACATCCTAAAGATTGATTCTATACTTCGTTTGACATGTTTCTACGGACTGTAATATGACTTTTCGTCTGAACTTTTGCCTGGACCTGCCCGCGCGTCGTGAGTTTAGATTGTGTACTGAACGTGTGAACCAAAAGGAGTAATTTGGACATAAATTATGGACTTTATGGAACAAATCAAACATTTATTGTGGAACTGGGATTCCTGGGAGTGCATTCTGATGAAGATCATCAAAGGTAAGTGAATATTTATAATGCTATTTCTGACTTATGTTGACGCCAACATGGCGGATATCTCTTTGGGTTGATTTGTCATCTGAGCGCCGTACTCAGATTATTGCATGGTTTGCTTTTTCCGTATTTTTTTTTAAAAATCTGACACGGGGGTTGCATTAAGGAGCAGTATATGTTTAAATCTGTGACTAACACTTGTATCTTTTATCAATGTTTATTATGAGTATTTCTGTGATTTGTTGTGGCTCTGTGCAAATTCACAGGATGTTTTGGAGGCAAAGCCAAATGTAAACTGAGGTTTTTGGATATAAATATGAACTTGATTGAACAAAACATACATGTATTGTGTAACATGTTGTCCCGGGAGTATCATCTGATGAAGAATATCAAAGGTTAGTGATTCATTTTATCAATATTTCAGCTTTTTGTGACTCCTCTCTTTGGTTGGAAAATCGCTGTATGCTTTCTGTGACTAGTTTCTGACCTAACATAATGATATGTTCTGCTTTCGCCAAAAAGCTTTTTTGAAATCGGACACTGTGGTTGGATTAACGAGAATTTTATCGTGAAAATGGTGTCTAATACTTGTATGTTTGAGAAAATTTAATTATGAGATTTCTGTTGATTGAATTTGGCGCCCTGCAATTTCATTGGCCAGTACTAGACAGGTTAAAACAACCGCAGCATATTTGCACGTTGTAATAAAAAGTCTAATCTGAATTGATGCATTTCAAATTGTCCTTTTGTGAGGCGCAGCCGGGAACTAGTTCTGTACAATGTTGAGGGGTGGGGTTGATAAACCAGAATTAGAGGATCCTCAATCATCGTTTTAATCTCCAGATTAAAAATATTTTGGCTTGTCAGTAGATTACTACGGCGATGGACAGAGAGTGGTGGATAAAACATTAAAAGTATGTCGCCATGCTCAAAGAGAATAGCCTAAGCAGCTGCCAACACCTCAAATATGTTGACACATTTACGCCGACATCACCCCAGAGCAAGACGGAAACGCAAAGAAATAATATCGTCTCCCCTCTGCATTCAAGCAGCCCATGGCAGTTGATTCTGACCGGGCCAAAGAAATTACAAGAGCGATAGATAGGTTCATAAGCAAATCAATGCCAAAGTTTTAATTGAATTGGCCAATGCACCCTGTGTTGTGCTTACTTAACAGTGACAGCCCATCACATTACCCTGGAGTGGGAGATAGAGTCACAAGTCCACATGTGGCACTGAAGCAGGCAGTGTCATGGTGCGTTGATAACCAAGTGGGAAGTGGGATTTTACAACATACGACTGGGAAAAATACACTTGAACGGTGGTAATTACAAGTGGGAAACTCGTATATCATTCTGTGCACCCACTTCTCCCACATGCTGACCTCTGACGTCACCTACTAAGGAAATGGACTCTATCATGGAGGTGTACCGAGGTGTACCGAGTATTGTAACGGATATGGGCAATTGTCTGGATACGACTATGGTCAGAGTATTTTTTTTAAATCCGTGATCGTGCCAGCACTCATATTTCTCATGTCAGTCAGTCATGTTAGAGGTGCTACATGGTCTAAATAACTCAACTGGCTAGTTTGCCTGTCTGTAAAGAGAAGGGCGGACTGTACGTTGATCCTGCTGCTCTGATTGGATAGAGTGAAGCTGTATTTCTCTGTCCACTCGCTTCATAATTTCACCCAATCACTTTCACTTCTCTGTTTGGGTCTGATCATTTAGACTGCTGCTGCCTCCTGTTAGCCTGCTACTATGATCAATCAAATGCAAGGACTTTTGCTATCAATCTATCAATGTATATCATATTTAACAACGTGGCGAGAGTAACGGCTCCTAATCTGCAGCTTGTTTGGTCTATAAACGTGCAGGGAGATTGGCATTTTGCAAACAGTTGAAGTGTACCTATGATAAAAATTACAGACCTCTACATGCTTTGTAAGTAGGAAAACCTGCAAAATCGGCAATGTATCAAATACTTGTTCTCCCCACTGTAGTTGTTTAAAAACCAAGAAATAACAGAAATGTAACCGCGTAGCACTATCACACACAACACAAACACACAAACACAAACACAAACACAAACACAAACACAAACACACACACACACACACACACACACACACACACACACACACACACACACACACACACACACACACACACACACACACACACACACACACACACACACACACACACACACACACACACACACACACATTGCAATACAAATCATTCATCCAGTAAGAACACTTGAAATAATAATAATAATACACCGTTTATGCTAAATGAAAAATTATGCAAATGTTATTGATATTATTCATCTTCAAATACACTGGGATATTGTGCTCCCTATAGCTAATGACAGTAGCTAGGAAAATGTGAAATAAATTGATCAAATGATGAAGTGGTTAGATTTCTAATTTGAAAGTTATCCCCTCAGTCTCTCTCTGTTTCTTCCACTCACATAAACCTTTTTTTCTTTCTCTCACCTCTCATATTTCTCTCATGATATTTCCATCTGTTATAAATCATTAAAACTCAAACCCAACTCCCAACACACACACATGATCACACACGGACAATACCTCTGCCCGCCTGTCTGTCGCTCTGTCTCATACACACACACACACACACACCCATCCACACACACACACATGTCCCTGTGATATCAGGAGTGTGCAGATCATTGTCTGATATGGAACCCTAAAGGCCATGATGGGATCGAGGTGATGTGACTTCATGCTGGGAAGGTCTGGCAGCCGGACATCGTCCTCATCGACAAGTAAGAAGCGAGACGGATCAGTTGGTAGAGCATGGCACTAGCAACGGCAGGGTCAATGCTTCGCTTCCTGCTGGGGCCTCCTATATGAAAATCTATGCACTCAAGATGTCACTTTGGATAAAATAATATATGCTAAATGACATATATTATTACTTGGGTTGGGTTCAGGCCCATTTAAATTCGGTCAAATCAGGAAGTAAACAGACATTCCAATTCCAAAATGAATAAGATGACCTGATAATGTATACAATATAATACGAATCTCTTGAGCTCCTGAGTGGTCACAGTCATTTAGATACTAAATAGCTAATGGATGTTGGGTATTTTTCTGGCTTCTGTTCATTCAACATCATGTATTTGACTTAACTGCAATAGTTTGGGCTGGACGGGTCAGTCAGGACAGAGAGTAGAAACAGACACACACTTCCAATGAACGGGACATGGACATGGACGCATACAAGAAATCCCGGTAACGACCTCTGATGAGATATCAAACATGCAAAATGACAATATAGGAGAAAGGTGGAATCCTATTACACCGGCTCCAATGCTTGTTGTATGTGGCAGAGCTTGCAGACGATAACGGATTACGAAGGGAAACCCAGCCATGAGCTGCCCAGCGACGCAGAACTCCCGAACGAGCTAAATGCCTTTTATGCTCGCCTTGAGGAATATAACACTGTGCCTTGCGAGAAATCCCCTGCTTTTCCAATGACTGTATGATCTCATCCACACCATCTTCCCAGACACCCTAGACCTACTCCAATTAACATATCACCCCAACAGATCCACAGATGACGCAATCTCAATTGCACTTCACACTGCCCTCTCCCAGCTGGACAAGAGGGGAAATAACTATGTGAGAATGCTGTACATAGACTACAGCTCAGCGTTCAATACCATAGTCCCTTCCAAAATCATCACCAAGCTAGGAACCCTGAGACTGAACACCTACCTCTGCAACTGGATCCTGGTACTCCCTGAGACAGCCTATAGGGAGGAGGTCAGAGACCTGGCAGTGTGGTGCCAGGACAACAACCTCTCCCTCAATATCAGTAAGACCAAGGAGCTGGTCGTGGACTATAGGAGAAAGAGGGGAGAGCATGCCCCCATCCACATTGACGGGGCTGTGGCGAAGCGAATCTAGAGCTTCAAGTTCATCGGTGTCCACATCACTAAGGACTTAACATGGTCCACACACACCCGCACAGTCATAAAGAGGGCATGGGTCCTCATATCCTCAAAAACGTCTACAGCTGCACCTTCGGGAGCATCTTGACTGGCTGCATCAGCGCTTGGTATGGCAATTGCTCCACTCTTGACCGCAAAGAGCTACAAAGGGTAATGCGGACAGCCCAGTACGTTGCTGGGGAGCTCCCTGCCATCCAGGACCTCTATATCATGGGGTGTCAGAGAAAGGCCCGAAAAATTGCCAAAGACTCCAGCTGTAGGCTGTTTACTCTGCTACCGTCCAGCAAATGGTACCGGAGCATCGGCTCTCGGTCCAACAGGCTCAGAGACAGCTTCTACCCCCAAGCCATAAAACGGCTACATAGCCAGACTGCTAAATATCCAGACCGCTAAATAGTCAATTAATGGTACCCGAATAATCTGCACTGATCCTATCTTGCACCGACGATACGCACACTCACTAGACTATATATACACACCATATACACGCTCAATAGACTATATACACACCATATACACGCTCAATAGACTATATATACACACCATATACACGCTCAATAGACTATATATACACACCATATACACGCTCAATAGACTATATATACACACCATAAACACACTCAATAGACTTTATATACACACCATATACACACTCAATATACTTTATATACACACCATATACACGCTCAATATACTTTATATACACACCATATACACGCTCAATATACTTTATATACACACCATATACACACTCACTAGACTTTATATATACACCATATACACGCTCAATATACTTTATATACACACCATATACACGCTCAATATACTTTATATACACACCATATACACGCTCAATAGACTTTATATACACACCATATACACACTCACTAGACTATATATACACACCATATACACACTCACTAGACTATATATACACACACCATATACACGCTCAATAGACTATATATACACACCATATACACACTCACTAGACTATATATACACACTATATACACACTCACTAGACTTTATATACAAACCATATACACATTTACAAGACTTTATATACACACCATACACCTTTGATGATACAGTGGTAGCAATACAAGGTTATAATATTTACAGAAAAGTCTGAAATGCCAATGGCGGAGGGTTTATATTCAGAACCACATTCCTGTAAAGTTAAGAGAGGATCTCATTTTAAATACTGTTGAAGTAATATGGCTACAGGTCCATCTGCCTCACCTAAAGGCCACTCTTTTGGGAAGCCGCTATAGACCACCAAGTGCTAACAGTCAGTATCTTGATAACATGTGTGAAATGCTTGATAATTTATGTGATATCAACAGAGAGGTTTATTTTCTGGGTGATTTAAATATTCACTGGCTTTCATCAAACTGTAACCAGTGCCTGCAACCTAGTTCAGGTTATCAGTCAACCTACCAGGGTAGTTATAGACAGCACAGGAATGAAATCATCAACTTGTATAGATCACATCTTTACTAACGCTGCAGAAATCAGCTTGAAGCAGTATCCAGATCCATTGGATGTAGTGATCACAATATAAACTCAGCAGAAAAAGAAACGTCCTCTCACTGTCAACTGCGTTTATTTTCAGCAAACTGAACATGTGTAAATATTTGTATGAACATAACAAGACTCAACAACTGAGACATAAACTGAACAAGTTCCACAGACACATTGTCACGATCTATCACAAGGATGACGCTGGAGAGACGAAGCAGGTACGGGGAGTAACATTTAATAAATAACGGACATGGAACGAGACATAAACAGCTTAGCAAACAGAAAAACAATCAATGCAGAAGCAGGGAACAGAGCTGGGGAACTGACACATATAGGGGAGGAAATGAACAGGTGATAAGAGAGTCCAGGTGAGTCCAATAACGCTGATGCGCGTGACAAGGAAAGGCAGGTGTACGTGATGGATGGCAGGAGTGAGTGATGCAAGGCATTCTGGCGCCCTCAAGCGCCAGGGGGAGGGGAAGAGCGGGAGCAGACGTGACACACATGGCTAACAAAAATGGAATAATGTGTCCCTGAACAAAGGGGTCAAAATCAGTAGCTGCATTAAGTACTGCAGTGCATTAAGTACTGCATTAAGTACTGCAGTGCATCTCCTCCTCATGGACTGCACCAGATTTTCCAGTTCTTGCTGTGAGATGTTACCCCACTCTTCCACCAAGGCACCTGCAAGTTCCTGGACATTTCTGTGGGGAATGGCCCTAGCCCTCACCCTCTGATCCAACAGGTCCCAGACGTGCTCAATGGGATTGAGATCAGTGCTCTTCGCTGGCCATGGCAGAACACTGACATTCCTGTCTTGCAGAAAATCACGCACAGAATGAGCAGTATGGCTGGTGGCATTGTCATGCTGGAGGCTCATGTCAGGATGAGCCTGCAGGAAGGGTACCACATGAGGGGGGAGGATGTCTTCCCTGTAACGCACAGCGTTGAGATTGCCTGCAATGACAACAATCTCAGTCCGATGATGCTGTGACCCACCGCCCCAGACCATGACGGACCCTCCACCTACAAATCGATCCCACTCCAGAGTACAGGCCTCAGTGTAACGCTCATTCCTTCAACAATAAACGCGAATCCAACCATCACCCTTGGTGAGACAAAACCGCGACTCGTCAGAGAAGAGCACTTTTGCCAGTCCTGTCAGGTCCAGCGACGGTGGGTTTGTGCCCATAGGCGACGTTGTTGCTGGCGATGTCTGGTGAGGACCTGCCTTACAAGAGGCCTACAAGCCCTCAGTCCAGCCTCTCTCAGCCTATTGCGGACAGTCTGAGCACTGATGGAGGGAATGTGTGTTCCTGGTGTAACTCGGGCAGTTGTTGTTGCCATCCTGTACCTGTCCCACAGGTGTGATGTTCAGATGTACCGATCCTGTGCAGGTGTTGTTACACGTGGTCTGCCACTACGAGGATGATCAGCTGTCCGTCCTGTCTCCCTGTAGTGCTGTCTTAGGCGTCTCACAGTACGGACATTGCAATTTATTGCCCTGGCCACATCTGCAGTCCTCATGCCTCCTTGCAGCATGCCTAAGGCACATTCATGCAGATGAGCAAGGACCCTGGGCATTTTCTTTTGGTGTTTTTCAATGAAGATCTGTGAAGTTATTTGGATTTTTACGAATTATCTTTGAAAAACAGCTTATTTTTTTGCTGAGTTTAGTAGCCATATCTAGGAAAACCAAAGTTCCAAGGGATGGGCCTAATATAGTGTATAAAAGGTCATACAATAAGTTTTGTAGTGATTCCTATGTCATTGATATTTGAATATTTGGTGGTCCGTGGTGTGTAATGAGGAGAAAACAGACATTGCACTTGACACATTTATGAAATTGCTTGTTCCAGTTACTAATAAGCATGCACACATTATGAAAATGACTGTAAAAACTGTTCAATTCGTGTAGATTGATGAGGAATTGAAAAATGGTATGGTTGAGAGGGATGAGGCAAAAGGAATGGCAAATAAGTCTGGCTGCACAACCGATTGGCAAACGTATTGCAAATTCAGAAATCATGTGACTAAACTGAATAAAAAGAAGAAGAAATTACACTATGAAACAAAGATGAATGACATTGAATGATAGTAAATTGCTTTGGAGCACCTTAAATGAAATTTTGGGGAAAAAGGCAAACTCAGCTCCATCATTCATTGAATCAGATGGTTCAAACATCACATAACCAACTGATATTGCCAACTTACTTATTTTTTAATTGGCAAGAATTGCAAACTTAGGCATGACATGCCAGAAACAAACACTGACACTACACATCCAAGTATATCTGATCAAATTATGAAAGACAAGCATTGTAATTTTGAATTCCGTAAAGTGAGTGTTGAAGAGGTGAAACAAATATTGTTATCTATCTGACAACTTGGATGGAAAATTACTGAGAATAACAGCGGAAGATATTGCCACTCCTATTTGCCTTATTTTAAATTTAAGCCTACCAGAAAGTGTGTGCCCCCAGGCCTGGAGGGAACCAAAAGTAATTATGCTACATAAGAATAGTAAAGCCCCTTTACTGGCTCAAATAGGTTACCAATCAGCCCGTTACCAACCCTTGTATTTGATCAGATGCAAAGCTATTTTACAGTAAACAAATTGACGACATACTTTCAGCACGCTTATAGGGAAGGACATTCAACAAGCACAGCACTTGCACAAATGACTGATGATTGGCTGAGAGAAATTGATAAAAGATTGCGGGGGCTGTTTTGTTAGACTTCAGTGCGGCATTTGACACTATTGATCATAGTCTGTTGCTGGAAAAACTTATGTGTTATGGCTTTACACCCCCTGCTAAATTGTGGATGAAGAGTTACCTGTCTAACAGAACACAGAGGGTGTTCTTTAATGGAAGCCTCTCCAACACAATCCAGGTAGAATCAGGAATTCCCCAGGGCAGCTGTCTAGGCCCCTTACTTTTTTCAATCTTTACTAACGACTTGCCACTATGTATGCGGATGATTCAACACAATACACGTCAGCTACTACAGTGACTGAAACGACTGCAACACTTAACAAAGAGCTACATTTAGTATTAGAATGGGTGGCAAGGAATAGGTTAGTCCTACATTTTTTTTAAACTAAAAGCATTGTATTTGGGACAAATCATTCACTAAACCCTAAACCTCAACTAAATATTTTAGTCAATAATGTGGAAATTTAGCATGTTGAGGTGACTTAACTGCTTGGAGTAACCCTGGATTGTAAACTGTCATGGTCAAAACATATTAATACAACAGTAGCTAAGATGGGGAGAAATCTGTCCATAATAAAGCGCTGCTCTACCTTCTTAACATCACTATCAACAAGGTAGGTCCTACAGGCCCTAGTTTTGTTGCATCTGGACTACTGTTCAGTCGTGTGGTCAGATGCCACAAAAAGGAACATGGCAGCATGGCTGGCCCTTGGATGTACACAGAGAGCAAATAATAAGATGCATGTCAATCTCTCCTGGCTCAAAGTGGAAGAGGGATTGACTTCATCCCTACTTGTATTTATAAGAGGTTTTGGCATGTTGAATGCACCGAGCGGTCTGTTTGAACTACTGGCACACAGCTCAGACACCCATGCATATCCCACAAGACAGAGGTCTCTTCACAGTCCCCAAGTCCAGAACAGACTATGGGAGGCACACAGTACTACATAGAGCCATGACTACATGGAACTCTATTCCACATCAATTAAATGATGCAAGCAGTAAAATTAGATTTAAAAAACAGATAAAAATACACCTTATGTAACAGCAGGGACCGTGAAGCAACACAAACATAGGTACAGACATATGCATACACACACATGATAACATACTATTGGGTTCTGAGAATATGAAAATATACTTATTGATGTCACTGATGGAGTGCTGAGGTTTAGAGGGTCTACACCAGAAGTTAAGGGTTATAGGAGGAAGGTATATAGTGGGTGCAACTAAGCTTGGAATGTGTTGAGTGCAGGGAAGCGATTACATGTGGCAGGCATTGATAAGGGGAGACGGGTGGAGATATGTATAACGTTTACATTAGGTCAGGATATGTTATTGTTAGCCATCAGGGATCCTCTGGGAGGAGATAACCGTGACAGCCTTGAGATTGGGTGGAGTGAGCACTTTGGGGTAGAGGTCAGGTGAGATGAAGTGAGGAAGAACAGATCTCACTAAGGTTCTGTCTAGCAACAGAGATGCATTGGCTGTCCAGTTGTGTAGGAGGAGACTCAGCCTAGGAGAAAGGGTTACATATCAGTGCTTGTGTGAAATGTCGGTAGTCTGAATACAGCTGTATCGACCCTTTGGGAAGAATTCAACTTGGTTAAGGTTCTCTAGTGTCTGTGAGTTATTTACTCAAAATTAGAGCCTAACAATACGCACTATACACACACGTACACATGTATTTTGTATTGTAGATATGTGGTGGTGGAATAGGAGCCTGAGTGACACAGTATGTTGTGAAATCTGTGAATGTATTGTAATGTTTTTAAAATTGTATAAATGCCATCATTTTGTTGGACCCCCAGAAGAGTAGGGATCCATAATAAATATAAATGCTCAGTCAGTGTGGAGGCTCCCGTTAACTGCGCTGTAAATATCCCCTCCGCTCCATTCATCACTGCTTTATAGGTAATTAAGCAGCACTGCTCCCCACTAACAGAGCCATTGGCTCCGCACCGAGACAACGCTCCAGCTAGGAACCCACTCACCAAACACCGAAGAGTGGAGAATCAGTGGGGAGTGGAGCTGGACTCACATATGCGGACTCAAGCATGGTTATGTGTGTGCGTGCTTGTGTGCCTGTGTGTGGGCAAGTTAGTGCACCCGTCCGTGCCTGTGTCTGTGTGTGTGTGTGTATGTGTGAGTGTGATCAATGTTTGTAATTTTATCTCTGAAAACGCCTTCACAGGGACATGGTTTTAGAGGGGGCCCAGTCATAAGGACGGGCTTTCACCAGTCCACTGCCAAGCCCATAAAACCATGCAGTGTACAGTACTCTGGGTGCTCAACGTACCAGTCTAATTGTGTTGATGTCTCTGTTGTGTCTTGCATTATGAGTTTAATAGTGACTACAAGCTTATTCTTCTGTCCACATAGGAGAACCCTTTTGGGTTTCATGTAGAACTCTCTGAAGAAAGGGTTCTACATGGAACCCAAAAGGGTTCTACCTGAAACCAAAAGGGTTCTTCAATGGGAACAGCCAAAGAACCCATTTAGGTACTAGATATAAACTTTATTTCAAGGAGGGTACAGTTCTTTAGACAGAATAGCTCTCATGTACAGTAAGAATGGTATTTTTCTGTTTCTAACTCTCTCTTTTTCTCTATCTCTATTTCTCTCTCTGCACTCTCTCTCCCCCTCCCTTCCCTTCCCCCTTCCCCCCTTCACTCCCTCCCCCTCCCTCCCTCTCCCTCCCTCCCTTTCTCTCTTTCTGCAGTAATGATGGTGTGTTTGATGTGGCCCTCCGTGTGGCTATCCAGGCTTATAGTAGTGGGAGGGGGACCTGGTCTCCCCCTGCCCTCTTCTGCAGCTCCTGTGGAGTCAAGGTGACACACACACTTGTGCACGAGTGTGCAAACCCAAACACACACACACAAATGGACGTACACATATACACTGTCACACACACACACATACACACACAAATGGACGTACACATGTGTCACACACACACACTGAATTCAGGTGCGTACACGTTCATAAATGGACGTACAGACACGCACACATACGCAGACAACCACACACACGCTTTTACTTTTCCGTGTGTCTGTTACTTTCTTTGTCGTAACACCCCCTCCTCTTCCTGTGTCCAGGTGGCATACTTCCCGTTGACCGGCAGAACTGCACCATGGTGTTCTAGTCCTACACCTACATCAGAGGTGGACCTGCAGTACGCCCTGGATAACCAGGGCAATGAGATCAAAGAGATACAATATGATGAGGGCTTCAGTGATGACGATATGAGAAGACACACACATCCTGAACGAGAAGGGGATTGAGTAGGGGTGTGCCGACATGGACATCCTCGTATTCGTAATTGTTTCCGTAAGTTGACAGTTGGCCGTTGGATCAGCTCAGATGATACTTGTGATACTTGTTTTTGAATAAGCCTGATATGCAAAATACCTCCCGGTACGTTCTTACTGCAAAAAAGCTGCAGATTAGGAGCAGCGCGTGGAGGAGTGTGTGTGTGTGTGTGTCTGTGTGTCCTCAAGTTTGTTTTCACTCAGTCAGAATGTGCAGCAGCATTTCAGCTTTTTTCCCTCTTGTTAGATGTTAAACACATTGATAGCTTGATAGCAAACATCCTCGCCGTGTGATTTATTACAGTAACAAGCTGCAGCCATCTAAATGATCACACCGAGAACATGCTTGGAAAAGTGATCGGGTGAAATTATGAAGCGAGTGGACAGAGAAATACAGCTTCACTCTGTCCAATCAGAGCAGCAGGATCAACGTACAGCCCGCCCTTTCTCTTTACAGACAGGCAAACTAGCCAGTTGAGTTATTTAGACCACATAGAACCTTGCCCATGTACATTAGGGTTTAGAAGCTCTGTTGACTGACTCACATAAGAAAGCTGCTTGCTGGCATCTAATCTAATCACGGATAATTACAAAAAATATTCGGATCATAATCGGATTCAGAAAATTGCTCAGCACACCCCTAGTATTGAGAGTGGCGAGTGATACATCACACACACACACACACGACACACACACACCCTATGCTCAATGTGGTTTCCAAAGTCACTTTCCTATACTAATACATAATGTACACCAAATGTCTCCAGAGAGTGGTGAGTGGTACATCCGTCTCCAGCCCAGTAGGAAGAACGCGAACCGTGATGGCCTGTATGAAGGCATCACCTTCTACCTTATCATCGACAGGAAGCCTCTTTACTACGTCCTCAACATCATCATCCCCTGCATCCTCCTCACCTGCATCGACATCTTCAACTTCTACCTGCCGCCCGATGCTGGTGAAATAGCACAGATCTAGGATCAGTGTAATAATTATGTATTAATGTACTAGAATGCTTACCACACATAGGAACATCAGTTTAGGGATCAGTTTAGCCTCATATAATAATAATTGTTTGAACAGATGAATGTATTGAGATAGTTTTCATTTATAGAACCATATACAGAGTAGGCTACAAAACATTATGGACACCTGCTCTTTCCATGACATAGACTGACCAGGTGAATCCAGGTGAGAGCTATGATCCCTTATTGATGGCGCTTGTTAAATCCTCTTCAATCAGTGTAGATGAAGGGGGAGACAGGTTAAATAAGGATTTTAAAGTTTTGAGACAATTGAGACATGGATTGTGTATGTGTGCCATTCAGAGGGTGAATGGGCAAGACAAAAGATTTAAGTGCCTATGAACAGGGTATGGTAGAAGGTGCCAGGCGCACCGGTTTGTATCAAGAACTGCAACACTGCTGGGTTTTTCACGCTCAACAGTTTCCTGTGTGTATCAAGAATGGTCCACCACCAGCCGACTTGACACAACTGTGGGAATCTTTGGAGTCAACATGGGCCAGCATCCCTGTGGAATGCTTTCAACAACTCTCATATGAGTCTCTCAGTGTGCAGAGATGGTGTGTTTCTCCTATACCCTTCCTCTTCCTACCCTTCCTCTTCCTACACACACAGCCTCTCATGGGTGATCACAGGCACAGAAGCTACAGTCAGGTTTTGACCACACACATGCGTGTGCACAGGCATAGGTACATGCATGCGCGTGCGCGCACACACACACACACACACACACACACACACACACACACACACACACACACACACACACACACACACACACACACACACACACACACACACACACACACACACACACACACACACACACACACACACACACACACACACACACACACACACACACACACACACACACACACAAACACCCCTTCCCGGTAAACACAGTTCAACACAAAAAAAAGCTAGTGAAAACCCACATGCCTGTGAACGTGTTTCTCTTTAGGCTTCTGTGGGAGAGGAGTTAGGGAGAGAGAGGGTCACACTGTGAGGAAAGTGGCCATGCATAGCAGCACAATACACAGACTGTACAAGTACACATTTAAGCCCAGCTTCCTGGGGCTCTGAATGTAAAGTGTCTCGCTCTGTCTCTGCTCAGCTCTGTGTGTGTCTATGGGCCTCTGGGAGCCCCTCAAGTTCTCATACACACATGCATGCAAAGACACACACCATCCTTGTGGTACAAACACACGCCTTACAGTGCGAAAACAGCCTGAATCATGTCCTTTCTGCACCTTTGTTATGTCACTTGCTGAAGTTACCTTTACAGCTAGGAGCATTGTATGTACATTTCTCCATCTGTTTGTCAGTAGGAGTGGGTGTATTCAAGGTTAATTTGGCAATTTTTGTCTAATTCATCAATATGTTTTTTGTTTTTTTACATTGTACTGTAACACAATGGGAGCATCACTTCAGGGCTCCCTGTCTCCTC
Source organism: Salvelinus alpinus (assembly GCF_045679555.1). NCBI lineage: Eukaryota > Metazoa > Chordata > Actinopteri > Salmoniformes > Salmonidae > Salvelinus > Salvelinus alpinus. Next base: position 15,641,226 of record NC_092116.1, read on the forward strand.
AGAAAGGGAACGAGAGACGAATCCCCATTAGAATTCATTAACTGGTGAATGACATGGGCCAGCTAACGTTAACACACAGAATCCCTTTTTGTACGTTCCTTCCATTCAGTAACTTCCCAAATAATCCATTAGGCTCTATAAATCCCCTCTGTATCACATTACAGAGGGGATTTAACAGATATAGCCCTTGGTTCACTCCAGACCTGACTGCCCTCGACCAGCACAAAAACATCCTGTGGCGAACTGCAATAGCATCGAAGAGCCCCCGCGATATGCAACTGTTCAGGGAAGTCAGGAACCAATACACGCAGTCAGTCAGGAAAGCAAAGGCCAGCTTTTTCAAGCAGAAATTTGCATCCTGTAGCTCTAACTCCAAAAAGTTCTGGGACACTGTAAAGTCCATGGAGAACAAGAGCACCTCCTCCCAGCTGCCCACTGCACTGAGGCTAGGTAACACGGTCACCACCGATAAATCCGTGATAATCGAAGACTTCAACAAGCATTTCTCAACGGCTGGCCATGCCTTCCTCCTGGCTACTCCAACCTTGGCCAACAGCTCCGCCCCCCCGCTGCTACTCGCCCAAGCCTCCCCAGCTTCTCCTTTACCCTAATCCAGATAGCAGATGTTCTGAAAGAGCTGCAAAACCTGGACCTATACAAATCAGCTGGGCTTGACAATCTGGACCCTCTATTTCTGAAACTGTCCGCCGCCATTGTCGCACCCCCTATTACCAGCCTGTTCAACCTCTCCTTCGTATCATCTGAGATCCCCAAGGATTGGAAAGCTGCCGCGGTCATCCCCCTCTTCAAAGGGGGAGACACCCTGGACCCAAACTGTTACAGACCTATATCCATCCTGCCCTGCCTATCTAAGGTCTTCGAAAGCCAAGTCAACAAACAGATCACTGACCATCTTGAATCCCACCATACCTTCTCCGCTGTGCAATCCGGTTTCCGAGCCGGTCACGGGTGCACCTCAGCCACGCTCAAGGTACTAAACGATATCATAACCGCCATCGATAAAAGACAGTACTGTGCAGCCGTCTTCATCGACCTGGCCAAGGCTTTCGACTCTGTCAATCACCATATTCTTATCGGCAGACTCAGTAGCCTCGGTTTTTCTAATGACTGCCTTGCCTGGTTCACCAACTACTTCGCAGACAGAGTTCAGTGTGTCAAATCGGAGGGCATGTTGTCCGGTCCTCTGGCAGTCTCTATGGGGGTACCACAGGGTTCAATTCTCGGGCCGACTCTTTTCTCTGTATATATCAATGATGTTGCTCTTGCTGCGGGCGATTCCCTGATCCACCTCTACGCAGACGACACCATTCTGCATACATCGGGCCCTTCTTTGGACACTGTGCTATCTAACCTCCAAACGAGCTTCAATGCCATACAACACTCCTTCCGTGGCCTCCAACTGCTCTTAAACGCTAGTAAAACCAAATGCATGCTTTTCAACCGGTCGCTGCCTGCACCCGCACACCCGACTAGCATCACCACCCTGGATGGTTCCGACCTAGAATATGTGGACATCTATAAGTACCTAGGTGTCTGGCTAGACTGCAAACTCTCCTTCCAGACTCATATCAAACATCTCCAATCCAAAATCAAATCTAGAGTCGGCTTTCTATTTCGCAACAAAGCCTCCTTCACTCACGCCGCCAAACTTACCCTAGTAAAACTGACTATCCTACCGATCCTCGACTTCGGCGATGTCATCTACAAAATAGCTTCCAATACTCTACTCAGCAAACTGGATGCAGTTTATCACAGTGCCATCCGTTTTGTTACTAAAGCACCTTATACCACCCACCACTGCGACCTGTATGCTCTAGTCGGCTGGCCCTCGCTACATGTTCGTCGTCAGACCCACTGGCTCCAGGTCATCTACAAGGCTATGCTAGGTAAAGCGCCACCTTATCTCAGTTCACTGGTCACGATGGCAACACCCACCCGTAGCACGCGCTCCAGCAGGTGTATCTCACTGATCATCCCTAAAGCCAAAACCTAATTTGGCCGCCTTTCCTTCCAGTTCTCTGCTGCCTGCGACTGGAACGAATTGCAAAAATCTCTGAAGTTGGAGACTTTTATCTCCCTCAACAACTTTAAACATCTGCTATCTGAGCAGCTAACCGATCGCTGCAGCTGTACATAGTCCATCGGTATATAGCCCACCCAATTTACCTACCTCATCCCCATACTTTTTTTTATTTATTTACTTTTCTGCTCTTTTGCACATCAGTATCTCTACTTGCACATGATCATCTGATGATTTATCACCCCAGTGTTAATCTGCTAAATTGTAATTATTCGCTCCTATGGCCTATTTAATGCCTACCTCCTCATGCCTTTTGCACACATTGTATATTGATTCTCTTTTTTTTCCTTCTTTTTTTCCTACTATATTATTGACTTGTTTATTGTTTACTCCATGTGTAACTCTGTGTTGTTGTCTGTTCACACTGCTATGCTTTATCTTGGCCAGGTCGCAGTTGCAAATGAGAACTTGTTCTCAACTAGCCTACCTGGTTAAATAAAGGTGAAATAAAAAAATAAAAAATAAATAAAAATTAACCTGACCACAGAACTCTGTAGTGTCCTCTGTGGTGTGTTGCCACCGGAGAGTAGGAGGGTTGGGTGCATGCGTGAGTGTGTGTGTGTGTGTGTGTGTGTGTGTGTGTGTGTGTGTGTGTGTGTGTGTGTGTGTGTGTGTGTGTGTGTGTGTGTGTGTGTGTGTGTGTGTGTGTGTGTGTGTGTGTGTGTGTGTGTGTGTGTGTGTGTGTGTGTGTGTGTGTGTGTATGTCTAATATGTCCAATATAACATGTATAATATCAATTCTGCGTAATGTCAATGTACATACTCACTGTACAGTATCAGTCAAAAGTTTGGACACACCTACTCATTCAAGCGTTTTTCTTTTCTACGTTGCTGAATAATAGTGAAGACATCAAAACTAAACTCAGAGAAAAAAGAAAAGTCCCTTTCTCAGTCTTTCAAAGATCATTCGTAAAGATCTGAATAACTTCACAGATCTTCATTTTAAAGTGTTTAAGCACTGTTTCCCATGCTTGTTTAATGAACCATAACCGATTAATGAACATGCACCTGTGGAACGGTCGTTAAGACACTAACAGCTTAGGTAGGCAATTAAAGCACTCAGACATAGGGGCCACACCAAGAGATTCAAATGGACAGTCAAAGCAGAGGTAAAGAGGGACCTCGGGCGCGAGTTTGACATTACTCCATTTGTAACAACTTTTTCAAAACCCTCAATGAAGCTTAACCCTATTGTTGAGAAACATTTTGAGGAGACACAGAATCGATTTGAACCCTTGAAACCATTGAACTTAATTTCAGCATTTAGGAGAAACAAGAACCTCAACGACGTCTTGGTGAATGCTTCCTTAGGTAGTGGGAAAGTGCAGGTTAATCCTCATTTTAGACGTGTGAAATACCTGCAAAATAAATATACGGGAATGGGGGCTCCGGTTTGGCAGAACTTCCAGCTGGAGTCATCCAATCTTGTCTATTTGATAGAATGTAAAGAATGTAGCAAACTGTATGTAGGAGAAACCAAAAATCAATTGCTGAAATGTCTAAAACAACACATGTATTACATAGAGAGAGTGGATGAAATGACAGAATTATATGTACACTTTCGTACACATGGAAAAGAAAACATATCTATTTATCTCTGGCCTCGAGTCGGGGGTGGGGTGGTCCAAGGCCCAAAGATTGGCAGCAGAGAAAAGGTGGATAACAAATTGGGCTTACTTGCCCCCACCGGTCTCAATGACTAGAGTCCCTTTGCGGATATTACTCCAACTAGATTATTATTTTTAATAACATGTTGTTGTGTGGGGAGGTGGCACTACTATATATACTACCAATTAACCTCTAGCCCAATTAATATAATATTTCTTACATAATCTTCATGGGATTTCTTTGTGTGGTTTTTGTGATTTGCATGATAACAGAATATCGTTTTTCCTCTTTTGAATTTAAAAGGAGGCCATTTTGAATTCTACCCCTCCTCTTATTGCACTTGTTTCAACAATTAACACTTATTTATGTAAAGTTGCCAACATCAATACTTATAACATTTTGAGGCAAAAAAATATATATACAGTATATATATTTATTAATTTATTTATCCTTTCATATTTGTTATGTTTTTAAAGTTCGCTGTGGATGGTCATTTATTCCATCTAGTGACCACTAACAAACGTTACAGGGAACTACCCTTTATTCTGGTTGGAAGATTTCAGTGTTCTGGGACCACTTCATCTATTTTTACAATGTATTACAATTGTATTTTGGTTTTAACTAGAAGTTCATAAAATGAGTGGGGTAATTGTCTATGTGCCCGTGCACCCTGTACTCCTTGTGGGTAACAGTTTTTTTCCCCTTACCTAACCTTAACCCTCACCCTAACCATAACCCTCATCCTAACCTTACCCTAACCTTAATCCTCACCTAACCCTAAAATCTTAACCCTTACCTTAATCTTTTTAAATTTAAACTTCAATGGAGTGATGTCAGAGTTGTACATTCCATGGATCCCAGATAGCATTAGCCCATATAGATTGGTTAGGTTGCATCTGATGGGGAGCAGACATTGAATAAGGAATCAGATTATTGATCTATCAGATATGACCAGCAATGATATCTTAATTATGTAAGCTAGTCATATGCAAAAATCAACGTCAAGAAATGAGTTATTGGTGAACACAGTAATAACCTTGAAAAATCAGAATAATCTTGTTTATTTGCATAGGCCTATTTGTAACAAGCAGGCGATGGTAGAAAGCGCAGTACACAATTCAAAGACACATGACACCAGTTTTTTTTTTTTTTACAATCATAGAAATATATTAGGTTTTATTCAATTATATCCAATAACATGTCTCCGTTGACTTTGTGTCAGTTATTATAGAAATGAATACAGATCATATTGCAAATGCAGAGAAGACAAGGGTTCAAGGAGGAGTAGAGTGTGTATTGGGGGAAGGGAGGGGGGAGTAAATATAGGACTCCTTGTCTTTCTTTTTTGATGTATGCTGTAAATGTTGGACGCATGCATGCTTGTAGTACGGTCCATCTGTGACTCTCTCCACTGCCGTAGGCTATAGTGCTCAAAACAGCCTTAGATAGATCTTTAGTCCTTTACTGTCCCATTCTCTGTTTTTTCGGTGATACATGGTTCGGTGTTTTGCTTTTAGATGGGTTGGTGTTGTTGTCCTCTTTGTGTGCAACAGGGGGCGCACTGCGATGCACATCTGACCCCCCCCCCCCCCCCCCCCCCCCCTGCCATGTTTCCATGGATATGATAGTCCCATTGTTTTGGTACAAAAATAGTGTCATCGTGGTTTTGTTGTTAGCTGGAAGACTGAAGTACTGATTTTTCATTGGAAGACATGAAACAAGTAATATGGAGAATTTCATAAAATCCCTTTTTGGAAGACTTCATCATCATCATAGTCATCATCATCACAATAACTTGGATCATCCATGCAATACAAAACTGTAGGGGGCTCCAATGTACAAAGCAGACCCCTTTAATCAATGGCAGAATCACACACGTGGGTTATACGGTGTGTGTGTGTGTGAGAGAGAGAGAGAGAGAGAGAGAGAGAGAGACAGTGAATGAGCAGTCTGCATGCTGCTGGAGAGCCAATTAGATTCCTCTCAGGGTTCATAGGTCAGAGGTCATCCAGTTTGATTGACATGTCTGTATCCATGGTGAGGGGTACTAGGGCTCCGGAAGACATAGTAGCCAAAAGATGAATATCCTTCCGTCTTTACACACAATCACTCACTCATATTTCTCTTTTTGTTTACATTGTTGAGTTGGGGTTCAGTGTTGGGTTGGCGGCACACATCAGAGTCCGATTCGAAACCATTCATGGATATGTATTGAAATACTGAACAAAAACAAGATCAAATCAAGAAAGAAACATACATGGGTGGACAAACTAAGATATACTGTATACATTAACTCCAATGCTATCGACAGAATCCCCAAAAAGTACATTCTTTACAACAGTCACAATAACCCCAACAACATACCCCCATGACAATCAATCTCAGTCTTCACCAACAAGATCCCACTTTAAAAAACAGTAATACATTTTCAGCATACCATCAGACCATAGTAGTTACTGTGGAGCAGGCCTAGGCTCAAATACTATTCAAATAGCATTTGTTTGCCCTAGTCTGCCTGCAGTGCCATAAGGGTAGGGTTTGCATTCTTGCCGATATTCTATTACTTCCATTGTGCCAGGACAGCTCAATCAAGCCCACATGAAGTATTTGTCATGATTCCAAATACTATTGAACCCAGGCCTGGTATTTTTTTATTTAACCAGGAAAAGCCCATTGAGACAAACAGTATGCAGTACCTCAGGGGTGGGGCAGCTTCCCAGCTTAGCTCCTATTTTAAAGGTGACCTGTCGGCCCAGCCCGACATGCAGAAGTGCTGTGTGTGCATTGCAGATGTGCTTCAGGACAGGACTGTACCTTTAAAATGCAGCACTACTCTGAGGACTAACAGAGATTGGAGATAGCTACTGGCCAGTGGTATTTTAGCATTAAACTCAGGGCTGGGTTGGGTCAGGGCCTCAATAGAAAACTATTTTGTCAAGCAGCTTCAGAAACAAAATATCAGAGAACGGGACCTTGACTTAGTTCTTTTGTCAAAGCATGTGAGCTTTTCTCTTTCAATTTTGTGTCTCTTTTCTGCTGCATTGCAGATGTGGGAAGAAGGACTACACCCCAAAGTAACACACACAGACACATGCAACGGCAACCCCGATCACAAACAAACATGGCAAAACGTTCTAAAAGTAAAAGGTCTGATAAAACACATTTGCTAAGTTGTTTAACACTCTCGTAGATATACTGTATAACCTGTGTTGCATCTTTTAATGAAGTTTCTTCTTTTCTGCCCAACGACTAGTTCTCATTGATTTGGCGTCTTGATGTTATCCTCTGCTCACTCACTAGCGCACACACACACAGAGACAGAGTGAATGGACACATTTTCACACATTGCTACAGTACCTGTAGGCGGTACACAGAGATAGTCAGATGGATGAGATGCAGAGAAGAGTGTGTGTAGAAGTTACACACACACTCTCACACCCTCTTCATAAGGTTTGAAGGGAAGTTGTGTTTGGGAGACGGATCAGAAGAGGAAGTGAAACTTAAAAGTGTGGCCGAGTGGGCAGGAGTTAGTTGCCTCCCTCCCTCCCTCCCTCCCTCTCCTTTGAGTCCTCCAGGACTCCAGATGACCTACACTGCAGTTCTCTCTCTCTCAGTGTGTACTGAAGGGGGAGAGAAGGAGGGAAAGATGGAAGGAGAGAAGACCCCCTGGTAACCACGGGCAAACGGAGTGAGTGAACCTCCATCACTTAACCCTGTTTAATAACCATATCTCACACGCACATACACACACATCTGAACTCTCTATTGCACAAGCATCCACACGGTCTATCTCTCCCACTTGCAAATTTAGAGTGAATAGTATTAATATAATATAATACGCTCTCAAAAGGGAGGATATTTTGCATTTAAAATAGAATCCAGGGGCAATTTATGGGGAGCTTAACAGCTGTAAATCCAGCTCTTGATCTCTCTGATCAATTTATGGTCAGGTAATACACGGGATGGAGAGATAAAGCAGATAGACAAGAGATGAATGGCCGTCCAAAGACACAGTAATTCATGCTGAATGACATGAAGTGATAGCTAACTCCCCGAAGGAAGGCAAGGGATATGGAGAGACATGGAAAAAAAGAGAGAGGGGGATTATGTCTGTTCTTAGATGTATTCAACACTTCAGTGGTTCAAGGAACACTTTGAACATGGCAAAAACACAGCACAACACGAACCACACTATCCTTGTGGGGGCCAAACAGTTGATTCCCATTCAAAATCCTGTTTTCCCTAACCCTTAACCTTATTAAACCTAACCCCAAACCCCTAAACCTAACCCCTTACCCTAATTCTAACCTTAAACCTAACGCCTAAGCCTAAAATTGCCTTTTTCCTTGTGGGGACCGGCAAAATGTCCCCATTTGTCTGAATTTTCCTTTTTTTACTATCCTTGTGAGGACTTCACACACTCTTCAGTGGAGAGGCACTAAAAGTTTTGCAACTCCATAAACACCGTTTTTGTTCCTCCACTCTGCATCTAACAGAAGAAAGTAAAAAACACTGCAAAATCAACACCTGGGGGGTCTAAAACAACACTAGTGCTCATCTGAATAACTACATTATCCTTGCATGTGTTTTACTGTAGCGTTGTACTATTTCCAATATGTTATTGCTCATTCTATATTCATTATTGCAACCTACAGGCATATGTAAATAAATGAATACTTGTTTGTTTGTTGAATAAGTCAGGTTCATAATAATGAAAATGACTTTGTGTGTGTTTGTGAGTGCGCGTTCATGTTTTATTCTGTATGAGATGGAAGCTCACTACAATCCTACACTCCATAACCTACACACCAGCATAGCAGCACCCTGTGGCTACATATCTGCTCATACAGGTGCTCACACCGTGTGTGCTCGTAGATATACTGTACCTGTACTGTATGTATAAACACACACACGTTTTTTAACCATTTGAAGGGTTAAAACAAATGGGATTACATTTGGTGTAAAATTGCACCTACTCCTACACTGACACACCTTTATGAACACACACCAATCATACTGTATGTAATATGACATACACACGCAGATGACAACACACACACTCACATTCAGTACTTACTGTAATGTAATCTCAATTTGCTAGAATATCAGTGCTGTACTGGCACAACATCATCATATCATCATCAAGCATTTCGCTACACGCAATAACATCTGCTAAACACGTGTATGTGACAAATACAATTTGATTTGATCACCATATCAGCTAGTCAGGGACTAGCTTAGCATTCGCCCTTAACTTGCTTTCTTTTCTCATTGCTAATAGTAATGCTGGTGGAGCGTATGCATTCAGTTGCATTCAGAGTCGTGATGTAAAATAATGTAATGCACAGACAGTGGTTGATACATAATGTATTGCAACATAGATTTTCCCGGCCCTTAAAAAAAATGGTAAAAATCACAGGATCCATGGCTATTTCACATACACAATATCCAATTTATGGATTCACTGGCCTTATTCAACATTGACTGTTTGATAAACCAGCGGAAGCGCTCGTTTAATGTAACCTATTGTTTTCTCCTCTCCTCCCCTCCTCCCCACTCCACTCCTCTCCTCTCATCCATCTCCTCCTCCTCCCCTCTCATCCCCTCCTTGCACTCTCATCCATCTCCTCCTCCCCACTCCACTCCTCTCCTTTCATCCCCTCCTCTCATCCATCTCCTCCCCACTCCATTCCACTCCTCCCCTCTCATCCCCTCCTCTTTTCCATTTCCTCCCCCCCACTCTACTCCTCTCATCCCCTCCATCTCCTCTACCCCCTCTCCTGACAGTCTCACACCATTTAGTTCTAATCTGAGGCAGAAGGAATCTTCCTAGAGACTCATGTTCTCAGAACCTTTCTATAATTGGACATGCTTGGAATTAGCTTGTGGAATCAGTGGGTCAGGCGTGATGTGTGTGTGTGTGTGTGTGTGTGTGTGTGTGTGTGTGTGTGTGTGTGTGTGTGTGTGTGTGTGTGTGTGTGTGTGTGTGTGTGTGTGTGTGTGTGTGTGTGTGTGTGTGTGTGTGTGTGTGTGTGTGTGTGTGTGTGTGTGTGTGATCATAGGCCTGTAGGCTAGGCAACCGGGCTTCCCAAATACATACATCGGAAGCCCTATTTAATTGCTTAATTGAAGTGAATAGTCTGAAACAGTGAGAACCAGAAAGTCTGACAGCCAGCCAGCCAGCCAGCCAGCCAGCCAGCCAGCCAGACAGCCAGCCAGCCAGCCAGCCAGCCAGCCAGACAGACAGACAGACAGACAGACAGACAGACAGACAGACAGACAGACAGACAGCCTAACAAACAGCCTGCTAGCCTAACAGACAGACAGCCTGCTAGCCTAACAGACAGACACCCTGCTAGCATAACAGACAGACAGCCTGCTAGCCTAACAGACAGACAGCCTGCTAGCCTAACAGACAGACACCCTGCTAGCATATCAGACAGACAGCCTGCTAGCCTAACAGACAGACAGCCTGACAGACATACAGACACCCTGGAGGACTTTATCTTCAGCTGCTTTAAACATATTATTAGGGCGGATTGTACAACATGGACCCTGGAGGATTGCAACACTGTCATGTGTGTGTGTGTGTGTGTGTGTGTGTGTGTGTGTGTGTGTGTGTGTGTGTGTGTGTGTGTGTGTGTGTGTGTGTGTGTGTGTGTGTGTGTGTGTGTGTGTGTGTGTGTGTGTGTGTGTGTGTGTGTGTGTGTGTGTGTGTGTGTGTGAGAGAGTGTGTGTGAGAGTGTGTGAGAGTGTTAGTGATGGAGATGCCTGGTGTCAGCACCTTATTTAGGACTACCAGGTCTGGAAGAAGCCATCGTAATTCCTATAATTCTCTCTGATCCCTCGTTCCTCCCTTTCTCTCCTCTGGCTTGACAAACAAGTAGTGGTGTAAAAATACTTTAAAGTACTACTTAATTCGTTTTTTGGCGTATCTGTAATTTACTATTTATATTTTTGACTACTTTTACTTTTACTTAACTACATTCCTTATATTGTACTTTTTACTACATACATTTCTCTTGACACCCAAAAGTACTCTATATATTTTGAGTGCTTGGCAGGACAGGAAAATAGTCAAATTCACGCACTTATCAACCAAACATCCCTGGTCATCCCTACTGCCTCTGATCTGGCAGACTCACTAAACACACATGTTTCATATGTAAATGATGTCTGAGTGTTGGAGTGTGCCCCTGACTTTCCAGAAATAAAAAAAACAAGAAAATGGTGCCATCTGGTTTTTAATATAAGGAATTTGAAATTATTTATACTTTTACTTTTGATACTTAACTATATTTTAAACCAAATACTTTTAGACTTTTACTCAAGTAGAATTTTACTGGGTGACCTTTACTTTTACTTGAGTCATTTTCTATTAAGGTATCTTTACTTTTACTCAAGTATGAACGTTGGGTACTTTTTCCACCACTGCAAACAAGCCCGCTCACTCTAAAGTAGTGAACCTCTCCTCCATCTACCACTCTGCCCTAGCTTACTTCCTCCCAAATGGCACCCTATTTCCTACATAGTGCACTACTTCAGATCAGGGCCCATAGGGCTATGTAGGAAATAGTTTGCGGTAACACTTTATTTGGATAGTCCATCTGTAACTATCTACTAACCCTAGCTCGAACACTAACCTTAACTAACCTTAACCTTATCCTAACCCTAAACTTAACTCTTACCCTAACCTTACCCTCTTACCCTTATTCTAACCCTAATTGTAACCTTAACAAGCAGTTGCTCATCAACAGATGGTTTGTTGATAGTATGACCATAAATCCGGACTATCCAAATAAAGTGTGACCTAACATTCCATTTGGGATGGGAACTCAAATCCCTCCTGTAAACACATCAAGGTAAAATAAAAAACATCACAGTCTTGTATACGCATGTCAGCGACAGGCACCTTATTCCCTGTACTGTGTTACCTTTGACCACAGCTCTGCTCAGTACCATTTCGGATGCAGCCATTGAGAATTAGCAACCTGTAGCTGGCGCTGTCAACGTCAACAAAACAACAACAGATTTCATACTGTACAACAATGACGTTGCTCGGGCAATGACCAGACATGATGGTGGAACGTGCAGTAAAGGAGGCTCGTCTGTTCAGGATACTGGATCATGTGTTGAAGAGGTTCAGTGCGTACTAGTTGGTTATTACATCTGAAGTTGAGATCAACAACAGAAATAAACGTGGAACCAGGAGGTTATTAGCCTGGGTGCCAGTCTGTTTGGCCTGATAATTACATAGGGAGGCTGTAGCCCTCAGAAAAGAACCACAACTGTCTTGCAATAACATACCCAACTACAAAAACACTCAAACAAAACCACAATGGCTCATAATAATGCTCAGAACAGAGCAAATGGAATGGCATCAAACACATGAAAACACATTTGATACCATTCCACTCATTCCGCTCCAGCCATTACCACGAGCCCGTCCACCCCAATTAAGTTGCCAGTGACCTCCTGTGGGCCCTACAGTATGTATCTCCCTGGCTTAAGACATGAGCTAGAGAAATTATACATTGTGTTGTAATGATAGGAGGGTGTAATGCAAACAGATTCCCAGATTCCCAGAGACCAACACCATCTCACTGATGATATCATTACCATTCTTTAAGCCCTGACCCGCACACAATCACCACTCCCTCTCAGCTGGGTGTGTGTGTGCATGTGTGTGCGTGCGTGTGTGTGTAGTTCACTGCAGTGCAGTGGGGAGGTTCCTCTCTCTCTTTCAAGAGGTATGGGAGATTTTGATTAGAGAGCTGCTGTTAACAGCCCTAGAGAAGAACGAGGAAGTTTCTCTTGTGCTGCCGAGTGGAAAATTGACTCCGTGTCACAAACTAATCAAATTGCACCAAAGGTGAACGAGAGAAAGAAGAAAAGAAAAGAGAACCTACACATCATTGCTTAAGTATGGAGGGGATCGCTATGGTCACAAAGGTGCTGACGGACAGAGAATACCTGGTAACAGATGTGAAGAGAACAACAGGGTGCTTGGGGACACGTCCCAAATGGCACCCAATTCCCTTTATAGTGCACTACTTTTGACCAGAGTCCTGTGCAGGCTTTGGTCAGAAGTAGTAGGGAATAGGGTGCCATTTCACATCCTTGGTCAACCTTACATTAGTATGGATGAAACCTGTGGGAATATAGAACAATAGGGCCCCCTGTACGTGCTGCTCGGTGGGGCAGGGGGGAAACATTTGACGGTGACACCCCTTTGTAATAAAAACAGGAAGACTTTGTTCGCCAGTCAGTGCCAGTGCCAGTAAGTGCCCATTGCCCCCTGTCTTCTCCGTGCGCTAGGAAGTTTTGGTTTTGGAGGGCGGGTCTTTCTTGCCGTTCTGCAGCACGGGCGAATCGGAGGTCTTGGCCGTTTTTCTGGGCGGACTCAGCTCGGCAACCACCACCACTTCATGCAGCGAAGGCTCCCTGTACATTGCCACTGTATGGGGGGAGAGAAGGGGAGGGAGGGAGAGAGAGGGGAGGGAGGAGGAGGGTGGAAATAGGGGAGGGATGGGAAAAAAGGATGGGAAAAAAAGAAGTGAGAGAGGAGAGAGAAAGAGAGAGAGAGAGACAGAATAACATTGAGCTGAACAAATCTATTTTTTAAATGAGACCTGAGCAACATCTACAGTAGCCAACTAGTCTCTGCAGAAAGACCGCTTGCTGCCCACAACGTTACAAATGTTCCAGCATGCCCTATGTCTGGGATGTCTGAGAAAAGTAGCCTACCTTCTATGAGTTTGGGCAGGAAGTGGGCGGCCCCCTTGGTCTTCTTGACCCTGTTGCCCTTCATGACCTGTCCGTCCCGGTTGATGCCGATGTACCAGGCCCTGCCCGACTGGGTCTGCCTGTACAGGATGGATGAGTACGTCACGTAGTAGTTCTCAAACACACTCTCTTTGAACTTGCACTCTGGGGTGAAGTGTTCCTGTAGATTAGAAGACAGAGACACACTGATATTCATAGGTGAGCACATAGGAAACACAAATACAGATAAGCAGATGTAGCGCACTCACACACTCACTCATGCTCTAACTCACTCACACACTCACTCATGCTCTAACTCACTCACACACTCACTCACACACTCACAAACGCACACACTCACTCACTCATTCACTCACACACTCACTCACACACGCACTAACTCACACACTCACTCACACACTCACACACTCACTCACTCACTGACTCACACACTCACACACTCACTCACACTCACACACTCACACACTACAGGTCAGTGGACAAGAACAATAGATTGAAAGTGCTGACAAATATTTTGATTCCATTATATATTTATATATTTAATTTCAAATTCCAAAGGCTCAGATGGGAAATGGCGCAGAATGTAGCCCACATTTCCTTGTGACAGGGTTAGGGGAGCATCTGTGTCTGTTGCACAAAATGAACACATAACACACACCCTCAAGCACGAGCACGTGCACGCTCACACAGCACGCACGCACGCACACACACACACACACACACACACACACACACACACACACACACACACACACACACAAACATAGAGGCTATCTGTCCCCATCCTGTCCATCTATATCACCATCCTGTCCATCTATATCTATATCACCATCCTGTCCATCTATATCTATATCACCATCACCATCACCATCCTGTCCATCTATATCTATATCAACATCCTGTCCATTGATATCACCATCCTGTATATCTATATCTATATCTATACCACCATCCTGTCCGTCTATATCTATATCACCATCCTGTCCATCTATGTCACCGTCCTGTCCATCTATGTCACCATCCGGTCCATCTATGTCACTATCCTGTCCATCTATATCACCATCCTGTCCATCTATATATATATATATATATATATATATATATATATATATATATATATATATATATATATATATGTCAACCTCCTGTCCATCTATATCTATATCACCATCCTGTCCATCTCTGTCACCATCCTGTCCATCTAGATATATATCACCATCCTGTCCATTTATATCACCATCCTGTCCATCAAAATCACCATCATGTCCATCTTTGTCACCATCCTGTCCTTCTATATCACCATCCTGTCCATCTATATCACCATCCTGTCCATCTATATATATCACCATCCTGTCCATCTATATCTATATCACCATCCTGTCCATCTATATCACTGTCCTGTCCATCTATGTCACCATCCTGTCCATCTATATCAACATCCTGTCCATCTATATCTATATCTATATCACCATCCTGTCCATCTATATCACCGTCCTTTCCATCTATGCCACCATCCTGTCCATCTATGTCACCATCCTGTCCATCTATATCACCATCCTGTCCATCTATACCACCATCCTGTCCATCTACATCACCATCCTGTCCATCTATATCACCATCCTGTCCATCTATATCACCATCCTGTCCATCTATATCTATATCACCATCCTGTCTATCTATATCTATATCACCATCCTGTCCATCTTTGTCACCATCCTGTCCATCTATATCACCATCCTGTCCATCTATACCACCATCCTGTCCATCTACATCACCATCCTGTCCATCTATATCACCATCCTGTCCATCTATATCACCATCCTGTCCATCTATATCTATATCACCATCCTGTCTATCTATATCTATATCACCATCCTGTCCATCTATATCTATATCACCATCCTGTCCATCTAGATATATATCACCATCCTGTCCATCTATATCACCATCCTGTCCATCTAGATATACATCACCATCCTGTCCATCTATATCACCATCCTGTCCATCTATATCTATACCACCATCCTGTCCATCTATATCACCATCTTGTCCATCCACATCTATATCTAGAAAGCACATTTTATGTCCATTAAAATAACATCAAAATGATCAGAAATACAGTGTAGACATTGTTAATGTTGTAAATGAGTATTGTAGCTGGAAACAGCTGATTTTTTATGGAATATCTACATAGGTGTACAGAGGCCCATTATCAGCAACCATCACTCCTGTGTTCCTTTGGCACTTTGTGTTAGCTAATCCAAGTTTATCATTTTAAAAGGCTAATTGTTCATTAGAAAAGCATTTTGAAAAAATGTTAGCACAGCTAAAAACTGTTGTTTCTGATTACATTGCGTTCGATTACAGGCTCAAAATGGCCAGAAACAAAAACCTTACTTCTGAAACTCGTCAGTCTATTCTTGTTCTCAGAAATGAATGCTATTCCATGTGAGAAATTGCCAAGACACTGAAGATCTCGTACAATGCTGTATACTACTCCAGTCACAGAACAGCACAAACTGGCTCTAACCAGAATAGAAAGAGGAGTGGGAGGCGCCGGTGCACAACTGAGCAAGAGGACAAGTACATTAGAGTGTCTAGTTTGAGACGCCTCACAAGTCCTCAACTGGCAGCTTCATTAAATAGTAGCCGCAAAATACCAGTCTCAACGTCAACAGTAAAGAGGCGACTCCGGGATGCTGGTCTTCTAGGCAGAGTTGCAAAGAAAAAGCCATATCTCAGACTGGCCAATAAAAATAAAATATTAAGATGGGCAAAAGAACACAGACACTGGACAGAGGAACTCTGCCTAGAAGGCCAGCATCCCAGAGTCGACTCTTCACTGTTGACGTTGAGACTGGTGTTTTGCGGGTACCATCCTGTCCATCTATATCTATATCACCATCCTGTCCATCTATATCTATATCACCATCCTGTACATCTATATCTATATCACCGCCCTGTCCATCTATATCTATATCACCATCCTGTCCATCTATATCTACATCTATACCACCATCCTGTCCTTCGATATCTATATCTATATCACCATCCTGTCCATCTATATCTATATCACCATCCTGTACATTTATATACAGTATATATATCTATCTATATCACCAATCTGTCCATCTATGGATCTGACAAGAATGTGTCAGTTACCATAATATGCTCTCTCCATCTCCCACTCTCTTTCTCTCTCGCTCTGTCTCCCTCAGAATTTCACCCTCTCCTCTCTTTCTCGCTCTCTGTCCCTCCCTCTCCATCCCTCCCTCTCCCTCCCCCTTCATTTGGTATCCTTGTCGAGGAACAAACCAATTTTCAGGATTGATTTGGAGCCTTGATGTGACTGGTGAACAGAAAATCCCTGAATAAGGACTTTACTCTCCCTCTCTTCAACATCCATCTGTTTCACTCTCCCTCCTTTCTTTCCTCTCTTTATCTCTCCTTCTTACCTCTGTTTACCCTACTTTTTCCCTTTCTCTCTCTCCCTCCCCTTTTTAAACTCTCTGTTTACCTTTACTACTTCTTCCCTCTCTCTCTCCCTCCCTCTTTTAAACTCTCTGTTTACCTCTTCTTCCTTCTGTTTCTCTCTCCATTATCCTGTTTACCTCTTTTTCATCCCTCTCTTCATCTCTCTCATCCTCCTCTTTCTCCATTATTAAAGACGCAGGCTTTAACGTCTATATATCCATTATACACACCTGCATAGCTAATTACATTGACTTCAATTGCTACCTTAATTACACATGAATTACCTGACTTACTCATTAACTTAACGTTGATAGCAAAGCGTGGGGTGTAGAGGTCTAATCTTTAGAAGTTGTGATCTAATCCACTATCATTAGTTCATTAAATTGTCTTAGCTATAAATAAGATCCAGCCCAGGCAATCTTCCTTAAAATGGGGTTGGATCTTTAGAGGAAGTTTTATAGGCTAACACACACACACACACACACACCCACGCACACCCCACGCACACACACGCACACGCACACACACACACATCCAGACACACACATACCTTCAAAGAGATATGTCTTTGAGTTAACAGCGAGAAGCCCAGAGCAAACCAGACAGCCTCGCTGAACCCCATTAATTGATTAATTAACTTAATTAAATGGGAACTCCCTACAGAACACCGGAGAAGGGAGAGCGAACGGGGTGTGTGTGTGTGTTTGTGGGTTTGTGTGTGTTCAAAGAATGACTCCATTACAGCGGAGTCCAGGGACCAGTTCATCTCTAAACCACTAGGGACTGTACCCTTCTACAGCAGGTCCCCATAGCACATCTCAATCAGTTTGCAGTTAGGATGTGAGGAATCGAGGAAAGAGAACCTATCTCCTCGCCTCCTTCTCAAAACCCAGGGGGGACGTTAGACCATCTCCTCCAGTACGGTTGAGAAGGAGGCAAGGAGATTAGAAATGAGATAGAACCAATGTATGGCCCCTAAGAGGAACCAACCTAAACACTATGGCTGTCCTAAATGGCACCCTGTTCCCTATATAGTACACTAGTTTTGACTAGTACACTAGTCCTATGGTCCCTGGTAAAGGTACTGCACTAAAAAGGTGAATAGGGTGTCATCTGGGATGCATCCTACAGTACCAGTCAAAAGTTTGAACACACTTACTCATTCAAGGGTTTTTCATTATTTTTACTACTTCTACATTGAAGACATCAAAACTATGAAATAACACATATGGAATCATGTATTAACCAAATAAGTGTTAAAACAAATCAAAATATATATTATATTTTAGATTCTTCAAAGTAGCCACCCTTTGCCTTGATAGATTTGCACACTCTTGGCATTCTCTCAACCAGCTTCACCTGGAATGCTTTTCCAACAGTCTTGAAGGAGTTCCCGCAAATGCTGAGCATTTGTTAGCTGCTTTTCCTTCACTCTGCGGTCCGACTCATCCCAAACCATCTCAAATTGGTTGAGGTCGGGTGATTGTGGAGGCCATGTCATCTGATGCAGCACTCCATCACTCTCTTTCTTGGTAAAATAGCCCTTACACAGCCTGCATTGGGTATTGGGTCATTGTCTTGTTGAAAAACAAATTATAGTCCCACTAAGCCCAAACCAGATGGGATAGTGTATATCGCTGCAGAATGCTGTGGTAGCCATGCTGGTAAAAACATCACAGACAATGTCACCAGCAAAGCACTCCCACACCATAACAACTCCTCCTCCATGCTTTATGGTGGGAAATACACATGTGGATATCAGCCGTTCACCTACACCGCGTCTCACAAAGACACGGCGGTTGGAACCAAAAATCTCCAATTTGGACTCCAGACCAAAGGACAAATTTCCACCGGTCTAATTCTTCTGCTTATTGGTGTCCTTTGGTAGTGGTTCCTTTGCAGCAATTCGACCACGAAGGCCTGATTCACAGTCTCCTCTGAACAGTTGATGTTGATGTGTGTGTCTGTTACTTGAACTTGGAAGCATTCATTTGGGCTGCAATTTCTGAGGCTGGTAACTCTAATGAACTTATTCTCTGCAGCAGAGGTTACTCTGTGTCTTACATTCCTGTGGCAGTTCTCATGTGAGCCAGTTTCATCATAGCGCATGATGGTTTTTGCGACTGCACTAGAAGAAACTTTCAAAGTTCTTGACATTTTCCGGATAGACTGACCTTCATGTCTTAAAGTAATGATGGACTGTCGTTTCTCTTTGCTTATTTGAGCTGTTCTTGCCATGATAGGGACTTGGTCTTTTACCAAATAGGGCCATCTTCTGTATACCCCCCCCCCCCCCCCCTACATTGTCACAACACAACTGATTGGCTCAATTGCATTAAGGAGGAAAGAAATTCCACAAATTAACTTTTAAGAAGGCACACCTTCTTCAGGATTGGTGGGTCCCCTGTGGGACGGTTGAGCCCTTGCAGGACGGTTGAGCTAATGTAGGCTAATGCGATAAGCATGAGGTTGTAGGTAACAAGAACGTTTCCCAGAATTAGACATACCTGATATTGGCAGAAAGATTACATTCTTGTTAATCTAACTGCACTGTCCAATTTACAGTTGCTATTAAAGTGAAATAATACCATGCTATTGTTTGAGGAGAGTGCACAATTTTGAAAATGAAAAGTTATTAATACACAAATTAGGCACATTTGGGCAGTCTTGATACAACATTTTGAACAGAAATGCAATGGTTTATTGGATCAGTCTGAAACTTTGCACATGCCCTACTGCCATCTAGTGGCCAAACTATTAATTGCACCTGGGCTGGAATAATACCTTATGGCCTTTCTCTTGCATTTCAGAGGTGTTGGTAAAAAGAAATACTAAAAAAAGTTTTTTTTTTTCTTTGTATTATCTTTTACCAGATATATTGTGTTATATTATCCTACATTCCTTTCACATTTCCACAAACTTCAAACTGTTTCCTTTCAAATGGTACCAAGAATATGCATATCCTCACTTCAGGGCCTGAGCTACAGGCAGTTAGATTTGGGTATTTCATTTTAGGCGAAAATTGAAAAGGGGGCCGATCCCTGAGAGGTTTTAAATGCATTCCAGTTGACTACCTCATGAAGCTGGTTGGGAGAATGCCAAGAGTGTGCAAAGCTGTCATTAAGGCAAACGGTGGCTATTTGAAGAATCTCAAATATAAAATATATTTTGATTTGATTAACACTTTTTTACTACATGATAACATATGTGTTATTTCATAGTTTTGATGTCTTCACTATCACTCTACAGTGTAGAAAATAGTAAAAAATAAAGGAAAACCCTTGAATGAGTAGGTGTTCTAAAACTTTTGACCAGTAGTGTATGTGGCACCTAAGAGGACCCAAGCCAGACATTGTAAGGCCCTTGAGGGCCCTAGACAGACACAGTGTGGCCCAGGCCACCTCTCCTCATTAAATAAACAGTACTCCTTTGGGGCTCCTAAACACAGCCAGTTCCTCTCTCTCTCTCCAGGGTCATCAATAAATAAAACCACACTGCTCTCTGAGCTGTGAGTGGGGGGAAGGAATTAATAAAGGATGGATGGATAGAAGGAGGGAGGGAGGTAAAGAGAGAATGCTAAAACGTGTCCAGCACCTTTCAGTGTTGTACCCAGGGGCCTAAAATGAAGGGAAGAAGGAGAGAATGAAAGAGAACTCATAAACATAACTCTTCACTCCTAAAATGAATGGTTGTGTTGAAAGGAATTCAAACAAAAGCGGATGGGAACCTTTCCCCTCTGCTGTGAACTGCATCCCTTAGGCCATGACTAAGAGGGAGGAAGACTTTTATCATGCACTGCGGCGACCCAAACTCTCCATCACACACACACACACATATTGACTCCCCCTGAACTCAGCGGGACTTCAGCTATGTTTCTTAATTATACCCAGCCATCACCATGTCTTTAGACGTCTGAAGGCATGTCTTAAAAATTGAAGTTGTATTAAGACATCTTAGAAACAATAAGATGCTTTAAGACACTAAAACTATTATTTCTACAGTTTAGTTGTTTACTTATTGATTCCATGTCTGTTTCGTAGTGATTTGTCAATCACACAACACACCAATTCATCAGAGACTTTCTTTCTTTCTTTCCTCTGCTGTAGCTCCCTCTCTGTCTACCCCATTCTATTCCTTTTTTCATCCTTGTTCCTATCGATTCTGGTACAGGTTCAGGGTGATTTCATACTAACCTATTAATGGGTACTGATTCAATCGGTAGGTCAGTTAGAGGGCTTGTCTGTCAAAGTCTGGTTGGATGTTTTTCAAAGTGCTCTTTCACTCTCTAACCAACCAGCGGTCACTCTTTCACTCTCTAACCAACCAGCGACCACTCTTTCACTCTCTAACCAACCAGTGACCACTCTTTCACTCTCTAACCAACCAGTGACCACTCTTTCACTCTCTAACCAACCAGTGACCACTCTTTCACTCTCTAACCAACCAGCGACCACTCTTTCACTCTCTAACCAACCAGCGACCACTCTTTCACGCTCTAACCAACCAGTGACCACTCTTTCACTCTCTAACCAACCAGCGACCACTCTTTCACTCTCTAACCAACCAGCGACCACTCTTTCACTCTCTAACCAACCAGTGACCACTCTTTCACTCTCTAACCAACCAGTGACCACTCTTTCACTCTCTAACCAACCAGCGACCACTCTTTCACTCTCTAACCAACCAGCGACCACTCTTTCACTCTCTAACCAACCAGCGACCACTCTTTCACTCTCTAACCAACCAGTGACCACTCTTTCACTCTCTAACCAACCAGCGACCACTCTTTCACTCTCTAACCAAACAGCGACCACTCTTTCACTATCTAACCAACCAGTGACCACTCTTTCACTCTCTAACCAACCAGCGACCACTCTTTCACTCTCTAACCAACCAGCGACCACTCTTTCACTCTCTAACCAACCAGCGACCACTCTTTCACTCTCTAACCAACCAGTGACCACTCTTTCACTCTCTAACCAACCAGCGACCACTCTTTCACTCTCTAACCAACCAGTGACAACTCTTTCACTCTCTAACTAACCAGTGACCACCTCATAATGACAAGGGTAATGTAGGTAATGTGAATGTTAGTCCCTGGGTCACCTTTTCTTCTCTCCTGCATAAATATATCATATCTAGTGAAAACCTGAATAAAGTACAGATCGACACAGTACAGATCTAGGATCAGGTCCCACCTGCCCATATAACCGTTTTCATGATCATCTAAAAGCCTAAACTGAGCCTAGATCAGTACTCCTACTCTGATATGATAACACATGATCATCACACACATCATATTATCATACACATCACACTCTGATATGAGACAATGAATGTGGGCAGCAGGTATCCTAGCGGTTAGCGCGTTGGTCCAGTTACTGAAAGGTTGCTGGTTCAAAGCAGACAAAGTGAAGAACCTGTCAATGTGCCCTTGAGCAAAGCACAACCCTAATTTCTCCTGCAAATTGGGAAAAGGGATACCTAGTCCGTTACACAACTGAATGCATTCAACCAAAATGTGTCTTCCACATTTAACCCAACCCATCTGAATCAGAGAGGTGCGGAGTGCTGCCTTAATCGACACCCATGTCACCGGCTTAACCGCTAGGCTACCTGCCACCCACTCTGGATAATAGTGTCTGCTAAATGACAACAATATAAATAAATATGGTCCAATAACTATATCACTATTGCAATTCCACCTCTCTCCTGCAGGGGCTGCTCAAACACACAGGCTGCTTGGGGCTTGTAGTACAGTCTGCCTGCTGCTGTGGGTGATACAATACTAACACAGAGACCACTTCTCCAAAACACCTAACCTAAGATCTCTCACTGCATTGGCCCTCTTAAAACAGGCTAAAATCCACTCAGGTTCGACACCTGCGTTACACATGTGAGGATTTCATTTTGTTTTTTTGTTGTTGCTAAATCAATCCCTCCTGTTGCATATTTGAGGCAGATTTGTCACGGGCACATCCTCTCTCACACGCCACATTACATAAGTTAATCCGGAACAGAGAGAGAGATGAGGGTGAGAAGGGGAGGGAGGAAGGGAGAGGGAGTGTTGAGGGTTAAGGATTTGGGACAGAGATAGATGAGAGAACAGAACGGAGATACAAGCGTGCGAGAGAGAAAGAGAAAGAGAGTGGGAGGAAGAGGAAGAGACAGAGCAAGAGAGAGAGAGTGTGTGAGCAAGATGGAAACAACTATTTACATCCTACTGCTCAACTCTGAGCTTGCACACCTAGCAGGAACCAGGTTGATTTCCAGACATTGGCACCAACCAGAACCCCCCAGTCTTCTACTCCCCCTCTCTCCCCCTCTCTCCCCCACTCCCTCTTTCTCCTCGTCTCTCCTCCACCAGTACTTGCTGGGTTGACATTAACCATTCAGCTCTCAAAGCAGTCAACTGGAGAATTGATTTCATGTAGGACCTCAGTGAAAAGTCAATAGGCATTAGTGCAAAAAAAAACAAACAGGATTAGGCTTTGGTTGTATGCACCCAAGCATGGAGAAGATAGAAACGCTTCCAAGCTCGGAATCGGCCAACTAAAGGTTAATCCTGGGTTGAACCATCCTGACACTTATTGGCTGGCTCTCTGAGGACAATGGTATTTCACACCGTTGATCGGATACAACGAGTGTGTGTAAATGTGTGTGTGTGCGTGTCTGTGTGACAGGTTTTACGCGAGACACCGTCGCTGTCTCCAACGTCATCTGAGACGTCAACGGATACAAAACATCCTTATAAACAGCCTATAAAAGACATGACGAGAACGAGAACATCCCATATCACTCATTAAAGCCGTCTGTCCTTTATTATAGAGACAATTAGGGCATAATAAAGGACGTGTCTGTAATAGAGGGTTTCAGGTACTGTAGTCCAGGTGCATGGAGGGGTCGTAAGCCAAATGATCACCTTGGATCTTCTTACCTGGATCCCTGAGCTGCTGGAGCCTTCACAGTCACTGACCCCACTGACACACACACACACACACGCAAAAACACACACACCATGTTCAGAACAGCTGGAGAGGAGGAGGAGGGGGGTTGTCCTCTGCATCTCACCTTGTCTGCCAGACCCCGCTGAGCGTTTGGGGATTTTCCAGAGGAAACTAGAACTAACCTACCCACCACCCGCAGCCCTCTCCCTCTCTCTCTCCCTCTCTCCCTCCCTCTCTCTCTTTCTCTCTCCCTCCCCCTCTCTCTCTCTCTCTCTCCCCCTCTCCCTCACTCCCTCTCTCTCCCTCCCTCTCTCTCTTTCTCCCTCTCTCCCTCAACCCCCATCTCTCCTACCTCTCAACCTTGCCCTCCTCTCTCTCTCCATCTCTTACTAACGCTCTACCTCCCCCCATACCTGAAGCCCACGTGTGTCTGCATGCCTTCGCTGCTAGGTCAGTTTCAGGGAAGGGAGGGGAGAAGAGTGAAGAAGAGGATAGACAGAATGAGAAAAACAGAGAGAGAGTTTGAATGAAGGGAAGGAGGGAGAGAGGGAGTGCTGACTCGATGGAAAAGAGACAAGCGTTTTCTGATTCGATGGAAGGTGTGGAAGGTCACAAGAGAGGGACGGAGGGGGAGATGTGTGTGTGCATGTGTGCGTGCATCCATATGTGTTTGTTTGTGTGTTTGTACGTGTGCACTCCTGCGTGTGTGTGTGTGTGTGTGTGTGTGTGTGTGTGTGTGTGTGTGTGTGTGTGTGCGTGCGTGCGTGCGTGCGTGCGTGCGTGCGTGCGTGCGTGCGTGCGTGCGTGCGTGCGTGCGTGCGTGCGTGCGTGCATGCATTGGCATGTGTTTGTGTGTTACTGTACGTGTGTGTGCACTCCTGCGTGCCTGCGTGTGTGTGCGTGTGTTGCACAGTGCAGGGTGGTCTCTGAGGCCAGTGTGGATCCTTGCAGGTTCTAGCGGTATTGACTAATTAGCTCATCCGTCAGGGCCAGGGGCCAAGGGCTAGGGGGCCAAAGAGGGAGTAAAACCCCACCCCTCAACCATCTCAACCCCCCTCCTAAACCAGACATGAGTAATCACCCTGACAACCTGAGGACAAGGTTGAACGAACAAGCAACAGTTTGAACACTGTGTTCCTAGTTCATTCCGGGTCAGAAAACCTCCAACTAGGCACACTCGCTTCAGGGTTTATCTTATGTGACTGTTTGGCAAGACAGGGATATGTACTAACAAGCCTAAATTCAATCTGGTTCTAACTGTAGGGGCAAAAAGGGTAGTTGACCTGAATCTAACACTCGTATGGTTTGTGGACAGCAGCGGTAAAAGGGTTTTGTGTGTTTAATGTATACAGTAGTGGTGTTGTAAATACGCTATAGATACTGTACGTCACATACAGTACAGTGCATTCGGAAAGTATTCAGACCCCTTGACTTTTTACACATTTAGTTACGTTACAGGCTTATTCTAAAATGTATTGAATAGTTTCTTTCCCCTCATCAATATACACACAATACCCCATAATGACAAAGCAAACACCACTTTTCAGAAATTCTTGCAAATGTATAAAATAAAATAAAAATGGAAATATGACATTTACATAAGTATTCAGACCCTTAACTCAGTACTTTGTTGAAGCACCTTTGGCAGCGATTACAGCCTCGAGTCTTCTTGGGGATGGCGCTACAAGCTTGGCACACGTGTATTTGGGGAGTTTCTCCTTTTCTTCTCTGCAGATCTTCTCAAGCTCTGTCAGGTTGGATGGGAAGCGTTGCTGCACAGCTATTTTCAGGTCTCTCCAGATATGTTCGATCTGGTTTAAGTCCGGGCTGGGCCACTCAAGAACATTCAGAAACTTGTCCCAAAGCCACTCCTGCATTGTCTTGGCTGTGTGCTTAAGGTCATTGTTCTGTTGGAAGTTGAACCTTCGCCCCAGTCTGAGGTCCTGAGCACTCTGGAGCAGGTTTTCATCAAGGATCTCTCTGTTCTTTGCTCCGGTAATCTTTCCCTCAATCCTGACTAGTCTCCCAGTCCCTGCTGCTGAAAACATCCTCACAGCATGATGCTGTTTCCTCCAGACGTGACACTTGGCATTCAGAACAAATAGTTCAGTCTTGGTTTCATCAAACCAGAGAATCTTGTTTCTCATGGTCTGAGAGTCTTTAGGTGGCTTTTGGCAAACTCCAAGCTGGCTGTCGTGCCTTTTACTGAGGAGTGGCTTCCTTCTGGTCACTCTAACAAAAAGGCCTGATTGGTGGAGTGCTGCAGAGATGGTTGTCCTTCTGGAAGGTTCTCCCATCCCCACTGAGGAACTCTAGAGCTCTGTCAGAGTGATTATCGGGTTCTTAATCACCTCCCTGACCAAGGACCTTCACCCCCGATTGCTCAGTTTGGCCGGGCAGCCAACTCTAGGAAGAGTCTTGGTGGCTCTAAGGTCCTTCCATTTAAGAATGATAGAGGCCACTGTGTTCTTGGTGACCTTCAATGCTGCAAACATTTTTTGGTAACCTTCCCCAGATCTGTGCCTCGACACAATCCTGTCTCAGAGCTCTACGGACAATTCCTTCGACCTCATGGCTTGGTTCTTGCTCTGACATGCACTGTCAACTGTGGGGCCTTATATAGACAGGTGTGTGCCTTTCCAAATCATGTCCTATCAATTGAATATACCACAGGTGGACTCCAATCAAGTTGTAGAAACATCTCAAGAATGATCATTGGAAACAGGATGCACCTTAGCTCAATTTCCAGTCTCAAAGTAAAGGGTCTTAATACTTATGTAAATACAGTATTTATGTTTTTTATTTAATACATTTGCAAACATTTCTAAAACTCTGTTTTCCCTTGGTCATTATAGGGTATTGTGTGTAGATTGATGAGGAAAAAAAGTAATTTAATCAATTTTAGAATAAGGCTGTAACGTAACAGAATGTGGAAAATGGGAAGGGGTCTGAATACTTTCCGAATGCACTGTATACTGTGTGTGTGCCCAATCACAACATTTTTATTTATGTATAGGCCTATATACAGCACTCTGTCACTGTCTCCACACCCGTCCACACCCCATACAACTGACCAATGATATCCACAGAACATCCTAATGAAATATCTGTCTAGAGAAGGAGCACTCTCATTCTGGCATCATCTCAACAACACACACACACACACCACACACACATGCACAAACACACAGACAAACACTCCATTAGGGTGGTTCTACAGGGAGGTAAATGTCCCTCAACAGTAGCTGCTGTTCCTTATGACCTCCTCTAGTCTTAACAATGGCATTGCGGCAAAACACAGCTGGCTATACTTTACTATGCCTTAGACAAGAAACCATTCGCATGTACTCGTTCACACACACAAAGGCATGTACGTACGTGCGTGCTCATGCAAGCACACACACACAGGGAAAGGAATAGCTAACTATTACAAATTACAACAGCATGATAGATTTGGGAGCTGAGAAACCCCAAAATATAATCTATCCCAGTTAGTGTTCTGTATGACAGTCATTAAATGGCACAGGATGTAGTTCATAAAGCGTGTCTGTGATATTAAATATTGGGAAAGATTGTGTGCGTGTGTGTGTGTGTGTGTGTGTGTGTGTGTGTGTGTGTGTGTGTGTGTGTGTGTGTGTGTGTGTGTGTGTGTGTGTGTGTGTGTGTGTGTGTGTGTGTGTGTGTGTGTGTGTGTGTGTGAATACCACTGTATATAAATCTATGTATTGTGTCTGTCTATGGATAGACAGCAGCGATCAGAATGCAGAACCTTCAGGGCTTTGTCCATTCAGTGCTTCACCCATTGGGCCCATAACTCTGTCACATTAAATGCATTTATTGTGTTCGCTATAGCTGCACTATATTTAGGAGGTGGTGGAATCCTCCTCTCTCCTCCTTCCTCTTGTGTCCCTCTTTTCTACCCCTCATCCCTTGCCTCCCTCGTTTCCTCCATCCCCCTCCATACTTCCTCCTCCCTCCTCCTCTGTTTCCCTCTGTGCCCCTCCTCCACTCCTGCCTCCTCTGTGTCCCTCTGTGCCCCACATTCATTCCTACCTCGTCCTCCTCTGTTTCCCCCCTCCCCTCCTTTCTCCTCCTCCCTCATTGCCTCCCTCCCTTTCGGGGCTGTGTAATGTCACGTGACAGAGAGAGGTGATCCCTATCTTGCGGGCAGTGCCTTCCTGCATCTCAATAAGGCCTCGGGGTTGGAAAGAGCTACTCAAGGAGTATAGCAGGGGGAAAGCAGAGAGAGGATACAGAGAGTGTGTGTGTGTGAGAGAGAGAGAGAGAGAGAGAGAGAGAGAGAGAGAGAGAGAGAGAGAGAGAGAGAGAGAGAGAGAGAGAGAGAGAGAGAGAGAGAGAGAGAGAGAGAGAGAGAGAGAGAGAGAGAGAGAGAGAGAGAGAGCGAGAGCGAGAGCGAGAGAGGAGAAGGGGTGGGAGAAGGAAGATAATGAAGGAGATAACAAAACCCAAGCAGGAGATCTGGAACTCACTTTATATAGGGAGTCACCCAGGTGAAACATACCACATAACATGAAAACACACCCTTTCTCTTCTCTCTGTTATTAGCAGTGTTGAGTCATTGTATAAATGTTTAAAAGTTTACTTGGTCCAACTTTTCCCCAGCCTGTTAGTAAGCCGGTCAGTTCTGCTGCCTGATCAGAGCTGGCTGTCCCAATTATGTCTACCTTCCTCTGTCAGTTTGTTTACACCTGCGTACTGTAGGATGTGTGTGTGTGTGTGTGTGTGTGTGTGTGTGTGTGTGTGTGTGTGTGTGTGTGTGTGTGTGTGTGTGTGTGTGTGTGTGTGTGTGTGTGTGTGTGTGTGTGTGTGTGTGTGTGTGTGTGTGTGTGTGTGTGTGTGTGTGTGTGTGTGTGTGTGTAGCTTCATCTCCCACCCTCCCTCCTCCCATCCCTCCTTCCATCACTACCTCTCTCAGCCCAGGAGGGTTTCTCCAGAACACAGTTAATAAAGTGGGCCAGACCCGGCTGAGCACTATTTTGTATTAAAAAGCAATTTCCACATGTTACCCCAGAGTTAGCTGTAGCTGAGCCCAGACACCAGGCAGGCAGGCAGCGCCTCAGACAATAGACCAATGACGAGGAGTTTCCCTCCATCATTAGCCTCTCTCTAGTCCCTACTGCTCCTCGAGGAGCTGAGGCTAGGCATGGCCATCGGCCGCACCGCACGGCCCCTCCTTTAGTGGAAAGGGAGAGAGGAGGGATGGTAGAGGAGAGAGTAGGGGGGATAGAGGGAGGGAGAGAGGTGGGGATACAGTAGGGAGAGAGAGGAATGAGGGAGAGAGGTGTGGGGATAGAGTAACGAGAGAGGGGAATGAGGGAGAGAGGTGAACGACTAATTCTATAGTGAGACTGTAAGAGCTTGTTGTGAGAGAGAGTGGGAAAGAGAGAAAAGGAGAGGGTCACACAGGGAGGTCAAGGACAGTAAATGAGGAACATAGGAAGACAGGCTGAAGGGAGGTCAAGGACAGTAAATGAGGAACACACGAAGACAGGCTGAAGGGAGGTCAAGGACAGTAAATGAGGAACACACGAAGACAGGCTGAAGGGGGGTCAAGGACAGTAAATGAGGAACATACGAAGACAGGTTGAAGGGGGGTCAAGGACAGTAAATGAGGAACATAGGAAGACAAACTAGAGATGGGAGGAAGAAATAAAAAAGAGAAACGAGAGGCAAACCACAATTCTGAGGAGGAGAGAAAGGCAGCTAGCATGACGGATGTAGACGGCTGGACAGGGAGTGAAAAGGAATGACAAGCAAGAAAAGGGAGAGAGAAGAGATAAGGAGAGATGGAGAGAGAGGAGAGAGCTGCAGAGCGCTTTCTTCTCCCTACAGGCAGTAGTCAGTGTATCTGGCCCCATCAGGCAGACATGCTCGCACACACAGATGCATGCACACACACACTTTATGTGCCGCAGGGAGCTGTCTCCCTACAGGCAGTGCGTGTGTGTGTGTGCGTGCGTGCGTGCGTGCGTGCGTGCGTGCGTGCGTGTGTGTGTGTGTGTGTGTGTGTGTGTGTGTGTGTGTGTTTTTCCTGGTCCCCTGTCAAGCCATCCCTCCTACTCTGCTCAGACAGACACAATGATATGGCTGTTTGGTACAGCTGTTTGTTATGCTGCCACTCACAACCTGCCCCAAGTGAACCAGTCCTGTACTATACCATGCCCCAAGGCATATACACACACACACACACACACACACACAGATGCAAGCACACGTGCACACACACTCACAAACAAACACATATACACACACACACTCTCTCTCTCTCTAACCACATGCTATGCACAGTGGGATATTCACTCAGCAATATCCAAACATACAGGGAGGCAGGGAGGCAGGGAGGCACATTTGGACACAAACCCACACACACACGCACACCCACACCATAGTAACAACACAGTGTTGTCAAAGACATTAACTTAGTTGTAGTCACGATCTGGTTACCTATAACTCAATAGATAATTATGTTTTGAGGGTTTTAAATATTTATTAACTTATTTTCGGATATCTTCGGAACTACCCACAATGCACAATTGTTAATGTCAATCAGAGAACCTACTCTGTGCTTCCTAGTTTGTATGCTAGCTCGCTAGTTAGCTCAAGCTGGCTAACGTTTGTCACTAGCCATGCTAGCATGTATTTACATTCCAGGCCGAGTGTTGGCGGTTAATTTGACTGTTCCACTCGGCCCCTGTACCCTCCGCCGCTTCTGGATGATCTACTTTGGATTTTCCTCGCTATATCTCTATTGGATTACACTCACTGACTCTCCCTCAGCCCGGTGCTCCCTCCTCCCCCTGCTTGTTTGCAGGCTAGCTATAGCTACGGCCTTTCCCTCTGAAGCGCCTCTCTCCCTGGCCCTCGCCTTGATAACTCAGCCTCCACTCTTACCATCAGTCGTCCCCAGTCGTCCATCTGTAAGACTCTGCTCTCTCATTGCTTTTGATCTGCTGGCGAGGATGTTGTTCTGGCTTGCTGCTTATGCAGACCGTAGCTAACATTAGCTGGCTGGCTAGATAACTGCATAGCTATAACATTCTATAACATTCTTTGATCGCTAACTGGTCAGATGGCGTTATGTATTTCCAAAAATTTGGTTTACTTTAATGTGGCTCAATTCGCTACTAAAGCTGTAAAATAGCTAGCTAGGTGTTGATAGCCACTGGCTGACTCTTGCAGTACTAATGTAGCAGGCTTGTAGGGCTAACATTAGCAGGCTTGTTGGCTAGCAACCTTGCAAGCTGATTTGTAACCGTAAATTCATAATGTATTTGCTTGTAAGTTGGCTGACATTTTTATTTAAAATGGGTAGTCATGATTGCACACAATTTTATTTAATTTGAAGTTATACATTTTAAGATATTTCTTTATGAGTTTACGTTGCAGGAAATAGGCTGGCTGGCCAGGTCCTCTTTATGACACGTCGCCTCTCCCTCCAAAATGATTTGTTCTGATCAGTTTTATGTAATAACTCGAAAAATAGAAAAGTGAGATGTTACTTTGCATTGGGACTTTTGATAGGTTTACTAATTCAAATCCATATGTTACATGTGGTTATGTTTTTGCTACCTACCCTTTAAGGCTACAAGACAAGGATTCAATCTTTCACTTCACTTCAGTGATTTTGTGAAGTTCTGAATACTCCACACATTCTGCGACGTTGTTTGTATTGTGTCCATGTGAAAGTGTTTTCGGTTATGAAAAGTGATCCACTATGTATTCTTACAATGTAACTTTTTAAAAGACAGTACTTTTGATTTCTTCACATTGACTGGGCTGAACCTAATATATATACTCCATATATAATATCTCTCTCTCTCTCTCTCTCTCTCTCTCTCTCTCTCTCTCTCTCTCTCTCTCTCTCTCTCTCTCTCTCTCTCTCTCTCTCTCTCTCTCTCTCTCTCTCTCTCTCTCTCTCTCTCTCTCTCTCTCTCTCTCTCTCTCTCTCTCTCTCTCTCTCTCTCTCTCTCTCTCTCTCTCTCTCTCTCTCTCTCTCTGTGTGTGTGTGTGTGTGTGTGTGTGTGTAAAGAGCATAAAGACAAGTGCTAGTTGATAGATCCTGAAATACCAGCAGTAGGTCTGAAGTGGAATGATTTAGCTTCTCCCTGATCCGCTGAGAGAGACTTTACACATAAATACCACAAAGCTCTAAATAACACAAAGCTTTCTTCTTTCAATTATAACTTAATTTACATCCACATATCCTGGAACTCTGGCAGAGAGAGTGTGTTCTCTGGCTAATTGAGACAAGAGTGGAGTGTGTGTGTGTGTGTGGATGTGTGGAAGTGTTCAACTATACAAAAATAGTAAACAAACAACATTTTGACCAACTGGGGATATTTTGTTCATCCCCACAAGGTCAAATGCTATTTCTAGGGGGTTTAGGGTTAAGGTTGGAATTAGTTTTACAGTTAGGGTTAGGAGCTAGGGTTAGGTTTAGGGGGGTTAGGGTTAAGGTTAGGGTAAGGGGAAATAGGATTTTGAATGGGACTGAATTGTGTGTCCCCACAAAATTTGAAATTAGTTATATAAGACTGTGTGTCTGTGTGGCCTCAGAGGAGAACACAATGATAATGTGTTGGGGCTTTGTCTGCCACAGAGACACATTAATGATTAATACTGAGAGACTACTGGTCCAGAAAGGAAGTGTGTGTGTTTGTGTTGGTGGGGGGGGGGGGGGGGTAGTTCTGGTACACACACACACCAGAAGTGATTGAGTCCAGGTGAGTCCAGTAATCGCTAATGCGCGTGAAGGATGGAAGGCAGGTGTGCGTAATGATGATGGCAGGAGTGCGCAATGCTGGGGAGCCTGGCGCCCTTGAGAGCCAGGGGGGAAGAGCGCGAGCAGGCGTAACAAAGGTAGCATTCTCCTGGCATCCGTCAAACACCGGTTCGTCTGTCTTACTGCCAGATGGTGAAGCATGATTCATCACTCCAGGGAATGCGTTTCCACTGCTCCAGAGTCCAATGGCGGTGAGCTTTGCACCACTCCAGCCGACGCTTGGCATTGTGCATGGTGATCTTATGCTTGTGTGCGCCTGCTTGGCCATGGAAACCCATTTCATGAATCTCCCAACTAACAGTTCTTGTGCTGACGTTGCTTCCAGAGGCAGTTTGGAAGTCGGTAATGAGTGTTGCAACCGAGGACAGACGATTTTTAACTTCAGCACTTGGCGGTCCTGTTCTTTGAGGTTGTGTGGCCTACTAGTTCGCGGCTGAGCAGTTGTTGCTCCTAGACATTTCCACTTCACAATAACAGCACTTACAGTTGACTGGGGCAGCTCTAGCAGGACAGAAACTTGAAGAACTGACATGATGGAAAGGTGGCATCCTATGACGGTGACACGTTGAAAGTCACTGAGCTCTTCAGTAAGGCCATTATATGTTTGTCTAAGGTGATTGCATGGCTGTGTGCTCTATTTTATACACCTGTCAGCAACGGGTGAGGCTGAACTAGCCGAATCCACTAATTTTAAGGAGTGTCCACATACTTTTGTATATATAATGTATCTTGTACACACACCCAGTATTCAAACATGCACTCTTTAAAACCATACAAGCACACAAACACATTCCATACACGTTCAGTATTGATCAGTATATGAATGACGTAATGCACATCAATATGCTGCCAGAGCATGTGAGAGCCGTGCGGCATAGTTTGCTACTGTTGGTCTAGTAATCTATTCCTCTGCACCAGTGTCAGTGATGTGTCAAAGTTACAGTAGGGATATCAAAGTCTTACAGACTAACTTTGAACCTGTACACCTTTCTGATGTAAGACATCGCAGTACTGCTCTCCCCCAGGCAAGGTGAGTTGTCCATTCAAACTGAGATTGTGGGAGCAAACTGCTCTTTGACATTATATATTGCTCTATGCACTATTGAGCTATTTAATACTTGGCAACATTAGCAGTTTTCTAGTGATATGCATGCCATGTTTATAATAATATTATGCCAGCCTTAAGACACAGACAGGGCTTCATTTCAACTGGGTTTGACATCTTATTGTTGCCGTGCCAACCTGGTCACGGAGGTGACAGTACCTTGGTCGTCAATGGCTTCTACACCCACAGTCATAAACCCCGCCCATTTCTACAATTTCTCTTCTTAAAATTCTGCTGTCCCCCTCTCTCCTCTCCCTCTAGTGTTGTTATGGATTATGTAAGAGGTGCTAAAACACTATAGTCGCTACCCTTACCTTGTTCTCTCTCTCTCTCTTATTATTTGATCAATTTCTCTCTATGACCAACTCTCTCTCCCTCCCTCTCTCATGCACTATAGTCCCTACCATTATCCCACCTCTCCATGCTCTCTCTCTCTCCCTCCCTCTCTCATGCACTATAGTCCCTACCATTACCCCACCTCTCCATGCTCTCTCTCTCTCCCTCCCTCTCTCATGCACTATAGTCCCTACCATTACACCCCCTCCTATCGCTCTGATGCTTTCAGTGAGAATGTCCAGCGCCTCTATTTCTGCACACTGTCCTCTGAATCACTCTGTGAGCCTTTCTTCACACCGTGATAAAGAAAGGGGAAAAAAGAAAAAGAAAAAGAAAAAAAGAAATAGCTCCCTCTCAAAGCCACCTGGTCTCAGGGCAATGTTCCCTCTCATTTGTTCGGCACTGAGCAAATTTCAGGTCTGCTGAGTGCAAACTTGAAAGTTGTGAAAATTCTGTGCAACTTCCAGTGTGCGTTTACTGGTAACACTGAGGCTGTACCCGCTTTAAGTTACAGTTTTAACAGTGGCCAAGTAGGCTACTGTGGCTATTTGATCATAATGTAGGTCTACCAGAGTGGCCTACCATAAAAAACAATGGAGGAAATGCATCCAATAACATTTTAACATGGAAATAGCTGTTCTATCATTCAGCCTACAGTAGCAGCCAATATGTGGTGTTTAATGTAGGCCTACATTCCATGAGACTTTTGAAAAAAACATGCGGGCTTGACATTAACCTGTTTATCCACTTGTCCTTCAGACAAGGAGGTGGCTGAAAATGTGTTGTTTGATGGAAGAAACCACTTTACAAAATAAAATGCATTATTTTTCCCATACCATTACTACATAGAATCAGACAATTTATGCTACCCTCTGCTTATTCTCTGCTTAGCTTATTCAAGCCTGTCTCAAAATACAACACTGCCCGTTTAAGACAAAGAAATCTCTTTACCTGACTCTCTTTTCAAAGATGTCTAGAAATGTATACGTTTTGTGCTCTTGTAGGAAGTAATCACTCCCTTTTACTGACTACAAATGATCTATAACTGGGCTAATAACTCACTAACTAGCAAAGGATATGAACAAAATGTGCACACGTGGCTACATGCAGCTTTTGCTTTGATCTCAAAACAAGCACATCTACTCACGACCACCGCTGTAAACACAGTCCAGTTCAAAGTAAATGGCACAGATCTATATATGGCAATGGTCTATTTGCATATAGGCCAACTGCAGCTCTGATTGGTTGTGCCGCACCGGTCTGTGTAGAGTACCGCCGAGTTATGTGCAATAGAATCCTACTAAGATGCGTTCTGCCTACAACAAAATCTCTCGCATAGTTTGTTTTGCTTTGGTATGTCACATTGAAAGTGGCTAATATTGCATTGATTCGATCATAATTGCCACAGTAAAGAGTAATGATAGTTTTAACTTACAGGGAAAACTCTAGAAAGTTGAAGTTTTGTGCTTCTCTCTCCATGGAATGATATTTCTTCTGCACTCTATGCGGCAGTACTGGGGAGCTGTGTGGCAGTCTCGGGGATACTGAGTGCCCGTTTAGGAGTAGACATATCATAGAAAACTGGGACACTCCGATTAGTATGATATGTTACATTTCATATGGTATGTATTCATTTGTGGATGTCGATCATCCATTTTGTATGATATGTTAAAAAATACAATTTGTATGATATGTTATAAATTGCAATTAGTACGAATTTTCAAAAGTATGATGTGTTACAAATTCCAATTTGTTTGGGGCTAACATAGGTCGGTGGCTAACACGAACGTTAGCTAGGTGGCTAATGTTAGCTAGGCTATGAGTTAGGGGTTGTGGTTAGGGTTAGGGTTAAGGTTAGCGTTCGCTAACATGTTAAGTAGTTGCAAGAAGCTAAAAAGTAATAAGTAGTTGCTAATTAGCTAAAATGTTGTCTGTTATGAGATTCAAACATGCAACCTTTGGGTTACTAGACATTCGGGTTATGCGCCCACCTTTCATGTGAACCCCAGGAAGAGTAGCTGATGCTTTTACAGCAGCTAATGGGAATCCTAATAAACACCAAATACCGATACACCCTGACCAATCACCCTCTGTTTATATTCGCCTTAAGTAACTTTTTCTGTCTTATGTAACCATACCAAATGTAACAAATCATGCTAGTTTGAGTGTCCCAGATTTACATGTATAATGTTACGTCTAGTCTATGAGACCAGGCTGCTCAAAGGGATTTTCTCTATGACCTTTTCTTCTCTCTCGCTGTCTTCTGTGGTTCATTCCCCCTACGAAAATGGGTCACCTTTCTTCTGTCTGGAGAATGCCTGTATAAGTATATCCTCTACAGCTGCGCTCGCTCTCTCTGTCTCTCTCTCTGTCTCCCTCTCTCTGTGTGTGTGTGTGTGTGTTTGTGTGTGTGTGCGTACGTGCATTCGTACATGCATGCATGTGTGTTTTTGTCATACCTGCATTCATGTGTGTATGTATTTGTGTATCAAAGTGTGTGTGTGCAGATTGACACATCGGAAAGCCGGTATTTAAAAACTTCATGCCACGCCATTCCTCTCTATACCCCAGGTCCTGCAGGCAGAATGTCGACTTCGAAGTGAACGTGCAGAGCTACCTTAAACAGAACTACACAGCAGACTAGAAAAGTGCTCTACTTTCTCTCCGTCTACCTCTCCACTCTCTCTCCCACATCAAGGTGAAATACCCCTTCTAAGAGAGTTGTATACCAGTACAATGTGGATGCGTCCCAAATGGCACCCTATTCCATATATAGTGCACTTGATAGGGAATAGGGTGCCATTTGGGATGCATCCAGTAGTGTGCATTAGACTATGTCAGATTGGTAGTGGCACTGAATACCGTATCTTTGACTGTTCAACATGATGAGATCCACAGAGATAATAGACTTTCAATTATGCAGGACCTGAATTTTTTTTCTCTGATCAGGTACTGCATTATTGAAAGTATATTATCTCTGTGGACCTGATATCATGATAGATAGTACATTAAACAATGGGAGATACATGTTATAGCCAAGTGTTGTTACTTTGTTTGGTGTAATGACTGACATGGTTGTATGCAAATCAAATCAAATTTTATTGGTCGCGTACGCATATTGTCACGTTCCTGACCTTATTTCCTTTGTTTAGCCTTGTTTAGTTGGTCAGGACGTGAGCTGGGTGGGCATTCTATGTTATGTGTTTCTATGTTGGGTTCATTGTATTAGCCTGATATGGTTCTCAATCAGGGGCAGGTGTTTTACGTTTCCTCTGATTGAGAACCATATTAAGGTAGGCTGTTCTCACTGTTTGTTTGTTGGGTGATTGTTGCTGTGTCTGTGTTTGTTCGCCACACGGTACTGTTTCGTTTCGTTCGTTTGTTTGTTCCTGTTCGTGCGTTCATTTTTATATGTTCTCAAGTTCAGGTCTGTTCACGTCGTTTATTGTTTTGTAGTTTGTTTATGTGTTTTCCGTCTTCGTTTAATAAACAATAAGTATGTTTTCAAGCCACGCTGCATTTTGGTCCGATCCTTGCTCCTCCTCAGACGAGGAGGAAGACGAGCGTTACACATATTTTGCCGATGTTATCGAAGGTGCAGCAAAATGCTTATGATTCTAGCTCCAACATTGCAGTAATACCTAACGATACAAAACAATACACACAAATCCCCAAAATAAAAAGAAAGAAATCACGACATTTCGAAACGAGCAATGTCAGAGTCTGGAATACATGTACAGTACCAGTCAAAAGTTTGGACACACCTACTTTTTAATCATTTATTTTTACTACATTCTACATTGTAGAATATAGTGAAGACATCCAAACTATCAAATAACACATATGGAATCATGTAGTAACCAAAAAAGTGTTAAACAAATCAACATATATTTTAGATTTTAGATTCTTCAAAGTAGCCACCCTTTGCCTTGATGACAGCTTTGCAAACTTTTGGCATTCTTTCAACCAGCTTCAACTGGAATGTTTTCCAACAGTCTTGAAGGAGTTCCCACATATGCTAAGCACTTGTTGGCTGCTTTTCCTTCACTCCGCGATCCAACTCACCTCAATTGGGTTGAGGTCGGGTGATTGTGGAGGCCAGGTCATCTGATGCAGCACTCCATCACTCTCTTTCTTGGTCAAATAGCCCTTACACAGCCTGCAGGTGTGTTTTGGGTCATTGCAAACCAGATGCTGTGGTAGCCATGCTGGTTAATTGTGAATTTTAAATAAATCACTGATACTATCACCAGCAAAGTAACCCCACACCATCGCACCTCCTCCATGCTTCATGTTGGGAACCACACATGCGTAGATCATCCGTTCACCTACTCTGCGTCTCACAGAGACACGGTGGTTGGAACCAAAATTCTCAAATTTGGACTCATCAGACCATAGGACAGATTTCCATCTGCAAATGTCTATTGCTCGTGTTTCTTGGCCCAAGCAAGTTTCTTCTTCATATTGATGTCCTTTAGTAGTGGTTCTTTGCATCCACTCGATCATGAAGGCCTGATTCACACAGTCTCTTCTGAACACTTGATGTTGAGATGTGTCTGTTACTTGCACTCTGTGAAACATTAATTGGGTTGCAATCTGAGATGCAGTTAACTCTAATGAACTTAACCTATGGAGCAGAGGTAACTCTGAGTCTTCCTTTCCTGTGGTGGTCCTCATGAGAGCCAGTTTCATCATAGCGCTTTATGGTTTTTCGACCACACTGACATTTTCCAGATTGACTGACCTTCATGTCTTAAAATAATGATGGGCTGTCATTTCTCTTTGCTTATTTGAGCTGTTCTTGCCATAATATGGACTTGGTCTTTTACCAAATAGGGCTATCAAGATGGCGCAGACAGATAGGGCAGCCGTGCTTCTAGCTACTTAGCAACTTTGTATTTCGTTTTTTTTATGTGTTATTTGTTACATTCTTAGCCCAGAATTTTTGGGGTGTTATTACATACAACAGGAAGAAACTTTTGGATATTAGAGCAGCGGTAACTCACCAGCACTAACAACATTAGGACCAGGAATACAACTTTCCCAAATTGGATCCGTTGATCGTACCCCCCAGGGCAATTGAACTGATTCCAGAGGCTGATTCCTAGTCCGACTCAGGAGGCACACACACCACCCACCGCTTCCAAGTATATTATTACTTGCTACTGTTCAGTCTCTGGATAATAAAGTTGACAAGCTCAGGGTGAGCATCTCCTTCAAGAGACATATCAGGGATTGTGACAAACTCTGTTTCACAGAAACATGGCTCTCTCGGGATATACTGTCTGAGTCTATACAGCCAGTTTGGTTCTCATTTCATCGCGCAGACAGGAATAAATATCTCTCCGGAAAGAAGAAGGGCAGGGGTATATTTTTCATGAATAACTACTCATGGTGTGATTGTGATAACATACAGAAACTCAAGTCCTTTTGTTCACCTGACCTAGAATACCTCACAATCAAATGCCGACCGTATTACCTCCCAAGAGACTTCTCTTCGGTTATAGTCACAGCCTTGTATATTCCCCCTCAAGCCGAAACCACGACGGCCAATGAAGAACTACACTGGACTATGCAAATGGAACCACATATCCTGAGGACAAATGTATTGTAGCTGGGGATTTTAACAAAGCTAATCTCAGGAAATGCTACCAAAGTTCTACCAGCACATTGACTGTAGCACTCGCTCTGAGAAAACATTGGACCACTGTTACTCAGCTTTTCGAAATGCCTACAAGGCCCTCCCTAGCCCTCCCTAAGGCAAATCTGATCATGACTCCGTTTTGCTCCTCCCTGCCTATAGGCAGGAACTCAAACAGGAAGTATCCATGCTACGGACTGGGATATTGTCACGACCGTCGTCAGAGTGGAAATGACCGGACCAAGGTGCAGCGTGGTCAGCGTACATTTCTTTTTATTATGAATGTCGCCAACAAAAACAAGAAACAACAAAAACGAATGTGAAGCTGACTAGGGCTATACAGGCCACTAACACAGACAACTACCCACAACTAAGCTGGAGAAACAGGCTGCCTAAGTATGATTCCCAATCAGAGACAACGATAGACAGCTGTCCCTGATTTAGAAAGATACCCGGCCAAAACATAGAAACAGAAAACATAGAAATAAAGAAACTAGAATGCCCACCCTAGTCACACCCTGGCCTAACCAAAATAGAGAATAAAAGCCTCCCTATGGCCAGGGCGTGACAGATATGTTCCGGGTAGCCTCTGAGAATAATATCGACGAATACACAGATACGATGACTGAGTTTATCAGGAAATGTATAGGAGATGTACCCTTGTGACTATTGATACATACCCAAACCAGAAACTGTGGAAAGATTGCAGCATTCACGCAAAACTGAAAGCGCGAACCACCACATTAAACTATGACAAGGTGACTGGAAATATGGCAGAATACAAACAGGGTAGTTATTCCCTCCATAAGGCAAGCAAACAAGCAAAACATCAGTACAGAGACAAAGTTGAGTTGCAATTCAACGGCTCAGACACGAGACATACGTAGCAGGGTCTACAGACAATCAAAGACTACAAAGAGAAAACCAGCCACGTCGCGGACACCAACGTCTTGCTTCCGAATAAGCTAAACACCTTTTTCGCACGCTTTGAGGATAACACAGTGCAATCGACGCAGCCAGCTAACAAGGACTGTGGGTTCTCCTTCTCCGTGGCCAACATGAGCGAGACATTTAAACGTGTTAACCCTCACAAGGTTGCCGGCCCAGACAGCATCCATAACCGCGTCCTCAGAGCATGTGCAGACCAACTGGCTGGAGTGTTTACGGACATATTAAATCGCTCCCTATCCCAGTCTTCTCTCCCCACATGCTTCAAGATGTCCACCATTGTTCCTGTACCCAAGAAAGGAAAGGTAACTGAACTAAATGACTATCGCCCGTAGCACTCACTTCTGTCATCATGAAGTGCTTTGAGAGACTAGTCAAGGATCCTATCACCTCTACCTTACCTGACACCCTAGACCCACTTCAATTTGCTTAACGCCCCAATAGATCCACAGACGAGGCAATCGCCATCGGACTGCACACTGCCTTATCCCATCTGGACAAGAAAAATACCTATATAAGAATGCTGTTCATTGACTATAGCTCAGCCTTCAACACCATTGTACCCTTCAAGCTCATCATTAAACTCGGGGCCCTGGGTCTGAACCACGCCCTGTCCAACTGGGTCCTGGACTTCCTGACGGACCGTCCTCAAGGTAGGAAACAACACCTCCTATGCGTGGCCTCCAACTCAATCATCAAGTTTGCAGACAACACAACAGTAGTAGGCCTGATTACCAACCATGACGAGACAGCCTACGGGGAGGAGGTGAGGGCCCCTGGGAGTTTGGTGCCTGGAAAATAACCTCTCACTCAATGTCAACAAAACAAAGAAACTGATCGTGGACTTCAGGAAACAGCAGAAGGAGCACCCCCCAATACACATCAACGGGACAGCAGTGGAGAAGGTGGAAAGCTTCAAGTTCCTCGGCATACACATCACTGACAAACTGAAATTGTCCACCCACACAGACAGGCGCAACAGCTCCTCTTCAATCTCAGGAGTCTGAAGAAATGTGTCTTGGCACCTAAAACACTCACAAACTTCTACAGATGCACAATTGAGAGCATCCTGTCGGCTGTATCACCGCCTGGTACAGCAAATGCACCACCCGCAACCACAGGGCTCTCCAGAGGGTGGTGTGGTCAGCCCAACACATCACCGGGGGCAAACTACCTGCCCTCCAGGATACCTACAGCACCCGATGTCACAGGAAGGCCAAAAAGATAGTCAAGGACAACAACCACCCGAGCCACTGCCTGTTCACCCCGCTATCATGCAGAAGCTGAGGTCAGTACAGGCACATTAAAGCTGGGACAGAGAGACTGAAAAACAGCTTCTATCTCAAGGCCATCAGACTGTTAAATAGCCATCACTAGCACCTTAGAGGCTGCTGCCCTATATACATAGACTTGAAATCACTTGCGACTTTAATAATGGAACACTAGTCACTTTAATAATGTTTACATATTTAGCATTACTCATCTCATTAGTATATACTGTATTCTATTCTATTCTACTGTACTTTTAATTCCATTCCTTTACATTAGATTTGTGTGTATTGTGTGTACTGTTGTGAAATTGTTAGATATTACTTGGTAGCTATTACTGCACTGTTGGAAGCAGAAACACAAGCATTTTTCTACACCCACAATAACATCTGCTAAACATGTGCATGTGACCAATACAATTTGATTTGATTTGAGTTACCTTGTCACAACACAACTGATTGGCTCAAATGCATTAAGAAGGAAAGAAATTCCACAAATTAACTTTTAACAAGGCATACAGGTTCATTGAAATGCGTTCCAGGTGACTACCTCATGAAGCTGGTATAAAGAATGCCAAAGTGTGCAAAGCTGTCATCAAGGCAAAGGGTGGCTACTTTGAAGAATCTCAAACATAAAATATATTTTGATTAGTTTAACACTCTTTTGGTTACTACATGATTCCATATGTGTTATTTCATAGTTTTTCTGTCTTTACTATATTCTACAATGTACTGTATGTACAATTTTTTTTTAAATATATTTTATTACTTTCTAACCCTACCCCTAATTGGAGTAAACTAGTGAACGACAACGCTTAGGCTTCTACTTCCAGATTATACATATTATATACACTTTACGGGCACAGTCTATTTTATAATAGTTATATTTTGTTTGTTTTTACTCCTGTCCTTCCTCTAACCTCAACCTCTCCTCTCTATTTCTTTCACAACATTTCTGAAACAATAAACATTTTACGGACACATTATGATTTACATGAGTTATCTTGTTGTTATTAGTTGTCATCATTCCCAACCATCAGCTCCATTCAACCCCTTTCATCTATCGCTTAACACCATCCATATTGAATTTCTATTTTCTATTTCTAACTGTGCTGTGATGTTTCATAAAAGTTCTGAACCTTTCTATTCTCATAATTTCTACAGATTGTAAATTAAAATATTTTTTGGGCTAAAAGTATTATTGATCGATTGACTATGACTTTGGATCACCCAGTAGTGTGTCATGACGTGACTATCATTAATGTGATGATGGTTATTTTATCAAATCAATGAACTATGCTTAGTTATTATGTGATTAAATTAATCATGTAAAAATCTACTCATTAGCAAACTTGGGGCACCACGGATAAAGTTTGTTTAAATTCTTTAGGGTAGGGGGCAGCATTGGAATTTTGGATGAAAATCATGCCCAAATTAAACTGCCTGCTTCTCGGGCCCAGAAGACATGATATGCATATAATTTCTAGATTTGGATAGAAAACACTCTAAAGTTTCCAAAACTGTTAAAATTGTGTCTGTGAGTATAACAGAACTGATTTGGCAAGCGAAAACCTGAGAAAAATCCATTTGGGAAGTCATTTTTTAATTTTTTTGGTAGTTTTCTATTCAATGCCATTACAGTATCCATTGACTTAGGAGTCAAATTGCAGTTCCTATGCCTTCCACTAGATGTCAACAGTCTTTAGAAATTGTTTCAGG
This sequence comes from Salvelinus alpinus, assembly GCF_045679555.1. Classification (NCBI taxonomy): domain Eukaryota; kingdom Metazoa; phylum Chordata; class Actinopteri; order Salmoniformes; family Salmonidae; genus Salvelinus; species Salvelinus alpinus. The sequence continues at coordinate 15,684,962 of NC_092116.1, forward strand.
CTTGTATTCTGAAAAATTAGGAAGTAAGAGCAGTCTGAATGAGTGGACCCTAAAGTGTCACAGAGCTTTTTCATGCGCACGACCGAGAGAGTGCCTTTCTTGTTTACCTTTTAAATTGACGACCTTATTGTCTGGTTGAAATATTATCGATTATTTAGGCTAAAAACAACCTGAGGATTGAATATAAACATCGTTTGACATGTTTCTATTAACTTTACGGACACAATTTTGATTTTTTGTCTGCCTGTTTTGACTGCGTTTGAGCCTGTGGATTACTGAAGAAAACGCGTGAATGAGGTTTTTGGATATAAAGAGACTTTATCGAACAAAAGGAACATTTATTGAGTAAATTAATGTCTGCTGAGTGCAACCATATGAAGATCATCAAAGGTAAGGGATTAATTTTATCTCTATTTCTGACTTGTGTAACTCTTCTACTTGGCTGGTTACTGTTTGTAATGATTTGTCTGCTGGGCTATGTTCTCAAATAATCGTAAGGTATGCTTTCGCCGTAAAGCATTTTTTAAATCTGACACCGTGGTTGGATTCACAAGAAGTTAATATTTTAACCTATGTAAAATATGTTTGTTTTCTGAATTTTTATAATGAGTATTTCTGTACTTGAATTTGGCACCCAGCAGTTTCACTGGCTGTTGAAGAGGTGGGACGCTAACGTCTCACGTACCCAAGAGAGGTTAAAGAGTTACCGTTGCCCGAATTAACTGAAGAATATATCACAATATATCGTTATCATACCAGTCATCCATTAATCATTTTTACCTCGTTTCAGTCTCATTCTGAACGTTCATTCTGAACGTCGTTGACTTCAAATCTGCACGAACCCTAGTCTAAATGATGATTCAGCGATACACAAATTGGCCTAATTATTTATTTTCTAACTAACTAAATAATCACACAGAAATACATAAACACAAACACGGTATACATTGAATTGATTACTAACATAATGCAATGAAATGTCCCTAGCGGACTAACCCGATATGATGGAAGGGAGTGGATGAAAGGGAGGGGCAAGATAAAGAGAGCGGGAGAGACAAAGAAGGGACCCATTGTACATACATGTGGAAAGTATGCTCATCGTAAATATGGATATTTAGCACCCTAACAACCGCTCATTCGGATTTGGAAATGCAACACATAAACTCAGCAAAAAAAGAAACAGACCTTTTTCAGGACCCTGTCTTTCAAAGATAATTCGTAAAAAAACTAATAACTTCACAGATCTTCATTGTAAAGGGTTTAAACACTGTTTCCCATGCTTGTTCAATTAACCATAAACAAATAATGAACATGCACCTGTGGAACGGTCGTTAAGACACTAACAGCTTACAGACGGTAGGCAATTAAGGCCACAGTTATGAAAACTTAAAACACTAAAGAGGCCTTTCTACTGACTCTGAAAAACACCAAAAGAAAGATGCCCAGGGTCCCTGCTCATCTGCACGAACATGCCTTAGGCATCCTGCAAGGAGGCATGAGGACTGCAGATGTGGCAGAGAGTTACACCAGGAACGCACAATCCCTCCATCAGTGCTCAGACTGTCCGCAATAGGCTGAGAGAGGCTGGACTGAGGGCTTGTAGACCTGTTGTATGTCACCAGACGTCACCGTTTGTGTCGCCTTTGGACACAAACCCACCTTCGCTGGACCAGACAGGACTGGCAAAAATTGCTCTTCACTGACGAGTCGGAGTTTTGTCTCACCAGGGGTGATGGTCATGGTCTGGGGCGGTGTGTCACAGCATCATCTGAATGAGCTTGTTGTCATTGCAGGCAATCTCAACGCTGTGCGTTACAGGGAAGACCTGTATGGGAAGACCTGACATGACGCTCTAGCATGACAATGCCACCAGCCATTCTGCTCATTCTGTGCGTGACAGGAATGTCAGGGTTCTCCCATGGCCAGCAAAGAGCCCGGATCTCAATCCCATTGGGCACGTCTGGGACCTGTTGGATCGGAGGGTGAGAGCAACCCCTATTACCAGTCTGTTCAACCTCTCTTTTGTATCGTCCGAGATCCCTAAAGATTGGAAAGCTGCCGCGGTCATCCCCCTATTCAAAGGCGGTGACACTCTAGACTCAAACTGTTATAGACCTATATCCAACCTGCCCTGCCATTCTAAAGTCTTCGAAAGTCAAGTTAACAAACAGATCACTAAACATTTCGAGTCCCAACGTACCTTCTCCGCTGTGCAATCAGGTTTCCGAGCTGGTCACGGGCGCACCTCAGCCACACTCAAGGTACTAAACGATATCATAACCGGCATCGATAAAAGACAGTACTGTGCAGCCGTCTTTATCGACCTGGCCAAGGCTTTCGACTCTGTCAATCACCGTATTCTTATCGGCAGACTCAACAGCCTTGGTTTCTCAAATGACTGCCTCGCCTGGTTCACCAACTACTTCTTAGAAAGAATTCAGTGTGTCAAATCAGAGGGCCTGTTGTCCGGACCTCTGGCAGTCTCTATGGGGGTACCACAGCGTTCAATTCTCGGGCCGACTCTTTTCTCTGTATATATCAACGATGTCGCTCTTGCTGCGGGCGATTCCCTGATCAACCTCTACGCAGACGACACCATTCTGTATACACCTGGCCCATCTTTGGACATCTTTGGACTGCTGAGGCTGAGCACGCACCCTTATAGGACCTCCGTGTTGAGGATCAGCGTGGCAGAGGTGTTGTTTTCTACCTTTACCACTTGGGGTCAGCCCATCAGGAAGTCCAGGACACAGTTGCACAGGGAGGGATTCAGACCTAGGCCCAGAGATTAGTGGAGAGCTTGGAGGGCACTATGGTGTTGAAAGCTGATCTGTAATCGATCAACAGCATTCTTACAGGTATTTATGTGTGCAGTGCGATGGCGATTGCATCATCCATGGATCTGTTAGGGCGGTATGCAAATTGTAGTTGGTCTAGGGTGTTGGGTAGGGTGTCGGTGATGTGATCCTTAAAATAACTAGCCTCTCAAAGCACTTCATGATGACAGAAGTGAGTGCTAAGGGGGGTTAGTCATTTAGTTCAGTTTAGTTTAGTTTATCTTCACTTTCTTGGGTACAGGAACAATGGTGGACATCCTGAAGCAAGTGGGGACAACAGACTGGGATAGGGAGAGATTCAATATGTCCGTAAACACTCCAGCCAGCTGGTCTGCACATGCTCTGAGGACATGGTTTGGGATGCCATCTGGGCCGGCAGCCCTGCGAGGGTTAACACGCTTAAACGTCTTACTCACCTCGGCCACAGAGAACAAGATCTCGTTAGAAGCGGTGGCTTGTGTTTTCACGGCTCAGTGTTTTCTTCGAAGTGGGTGAAGGTGTTTAGCTTGTCCGGGAGAGAGGTGTTGGTGTCCGAGACGTGGCTGACTTTCCCTTTATAATGCGTGATTGTCTGGAGTCCCTGTCACATAAGTATTTTGTCTGAGACGACTTTTGTCCCTGTATTGTTGTTTTGCACCTTTGATTGCCTTAAAGCTGGTCTGATTGTGCATGTCCATGTTCCCAGCCACCTTGCCGTGGTTAAATGCGATGGTTCACACTTTCAGTTTTGCATGAATGCTGCTATCCACAAGTTTTGGTTTGAATATGTTATAATCGTCACAGTAAGAACAACATCCTCTATGCACTTCCTGATGAAATGTAAAAAAATATATATACATTTTTTACCACTTTTTCTCCCCATTTGGTAGTTACAGTCTTGTCCCATCACTGCAATTCCTGTACAGACTCGGGAGAGGCGTGGGTCGAGCGCCATTCGTTCTCCGAAACACAATCCTGCCAAGTCGCAAAGCTTCTTGACACACTGCTCACTTAACCCGGAAGACACCCACGCCAATGTGTCGGAGGAAACAACTGCTGACCGAAGTCAGGGTGCATGCATCCAGCCCACCACATGGAGTCACTAGAGTGCACTGGGACAAGGACATCCTGGCCGGCCAAACCCTCCCCTTATCCGAACAACGCTGGGCCCTGTTGCAGACGGCTGAGACACAACCTGGGATCGAACCCGTGTCTGTAGTGACGCCTCAAGCACTGTGAAGCAGTGCCTTAGACCGCTGCACCACTCGGGAAGCCCTTACCAGAAGCCCTTACCAGCCAACGAGAGCATATAGGTCGCAGTGGTGGGTTGTATATGGGGCTTTGTGACAGACTACATCCAGTTTGATGAGTAGAGTGTTGGAGGCTATTTTGTAAATGACATCGCCGAAATCAAGGATCGGTCGGATAGTCAGCTTTACGAGGGTATGTTTGGCAGCATGAGTGAAGGAGGCTTTGTTGCAAAATAGGAAGCCAATTCTAGGTTTAATTTTGGATTGGAGATGCTTCATGTGAGTCTGGAAGGAGAGTTTACAGTCTAACCAGACACCTAGGTATTTGTAGATGTCCACATATTCTAAGTCAGAACAGTCCAGAGTAGTGATGCTAGTCGGGCGGACGGGTGCGGGCAGCAATCGGTTGAAGAGCATGCATTTAGTTTTATTAGCATTTAAGAGCAGTTGGAGGCCATGGTAGGAGTGTTGTATGGCATTGAAGCTCATCTGGAGGTTAGTTAACACAGTGTCCAAAGAAGGGCCCGATGTATGCAGAATGGTGTCGTCTGCGTAGAGGTGGATCAGAGAATCGCCCGCAGCAAGAGCGACATCATTGATATATACAGAGAAAAGAGTCGGCCCGAGAATTGAACCCTGTGGTACCCCCATAGAGACTGCCAGAGGTCCGGACAACAATCCCTCCGATTTGACACACTGAACTCTATTTGAGAAGTAGTTGGTGAATCAGGCGAGGCAGTCATTTGAGAAATCAAGACTATGTAGACTATTATTCAGGTTTCTGTAACTGTTATAACTTAATTAATAAGGGGTTGCCATACTGAGGTGTAGAGATGTTATTACTACGGTATACGTGGTATTGATAGTGTCATAACTTAATTAATAAGGGGTTGCCATACTGAAGTGTAGAGGTATCCATTGCTGTTCATCCCAATGTAGAGCCCTGTCTTAGTGCTCTGGATGGCTACTATCCTCAGTCCCACAGGAATCAAGTTGAACTGCACTGCAAAACAGACACAAGGGAGGGAAATATAGAGGGGGAGGGGCAGAGTGAAGGAAGGAGTTAGAGAGGTGTTAGAGCAGTCTGCACATGTTGTTGCTTTCTAAAAACATTCTCAGTGAACTGATCTCACAGTGTTTGAAAAACACAATTACAGCCTCCTCTCGTCTCATTCCTACCTCCATCCGTCAGGGGAAAAAGAAAGAGAGGAAGAAAGTCAGAAGTTTAAGAAAAACAAAGCCTCTCTGTTCCACCTGCGGGTCAGAGTGACCAGGATCAGAGAGATAAAGAAAGAGAGAGAGAGAGGAAAGTGTGTGAGAGAGAGAGAGAGAGAGAGAGAGAGAGAGAGAGAGAGAGAGAGAGAGAGAGAGAGAGAGAGAGAGAGAGAGAGAGAGAGAGAGAGAGAGAGAGAGAGAGAGAGAGAGAGAGAGAGAGAGAGAGAGAGAGAGAGAAACACACTGAGCGAGGTGGGAAAGGAGAGAGAGAGAGAGAGAGAGAGAAACACACTGAGAGACGTGGGAAAGGAGAGAGAGAGAGAGAGAGAGAGAGAGAGAGAAACACACTGAGAGACGTGGGAAAGGAGAGTGAGAGAGAGAGAAACACACTGAGAGACGTGGGAAAGGAGAGTGAGAGAAACACACTGAGAGACGTGGGAAAGGAGAGTGAGAGAGAGAGAAACACACTGAGAGACGTGGGAAAGGAGAGAGAGAGAGAGAGAGAGAGAGAGAAACACACTGAGAGACGTGGGAAAGGAGAGAGAGAGAGAGAGAGAGAGAGAGAGAGAAACGCCCTGAGAGACGTGGGAAGGGAGAGTGAGAGAGAGAGAAACACACTGAGAGACGTGGGAAAGGAGAGTGAGAGAGAGAGAAACACACTGAGAGACGTGGGAAAGGAGAGTGAGAGAGAGAGAAACACACTGAGAGACGTGGGAAAGGAGAGTGAGAGAGAGAGAAACACACTGAGAGACGTGGGAAAGGAGAGTGAGAGAGAGAGAAACACACTGAGAGACGTGGGAAAGGAGAGTGAGAGAAGGAGAGAGAGAGAAAGAGAGAAAGGGAAAGATGGAGAGATAAAGAGAGAGGGGGAAAAGGAAAGTCTGAGAAAGAGAGAGAAGGGGAGAAAGACAGAAAGAGAGAGAGAGAAACCGAGAGAGGGGGGAAAGGAGAGTGAGAGAGATAGAGAGAGCGAGAAATGAGAGAGCAAGATGAGAAAGAGTACAAAAGAAGGAGAGAGAGAGAACAGAAGACTTTAAGCCTATGGAATTCATTACGGAGTGAAACCTGCAGAATTTTTTTGGGCAGGATCTGGCACCTCTCCGTTCTGGACGGTTTCATTCCGGAACCTATTTAGCTGGATACGGTACCTCTACATGAGAAAAAAATCACTGTTGACAATGAAAAAAGTATCATTCCAGTTGCCGCCTCGTTAAATTTCCTGCCCCCTAAAATATGTAATGTGAAAACGTAGATTTTCAGCGGGTGCCTAATATTCTAAGAATTCATTAGTGTTGGGCCAGCCTGGGCTTTTGGTTTGTGCAACATTATAGCCTGTATCATTTTCTCTACTAGACATGAGCCTGCAACTCTTATCTTGCCAGCTTTGCAGTTCCTCATTTGTTTCCTTATGGAATCAGCTGCAGCACCTCTGATTACTAGAAATAAATTTGCCAAAGTTATAGAATAACTGCTGTCTGTTATTAAATAATAATAAATAATACATTAAATAATGCAGAATACTACTCCAGGAATAGGCCAATAATTTTGCCACAGAGGATCAATAGCTTCATTTAAAAAATTGCTTCGCTGGGGATTGTGTTCATGTAGACCAATAACAAAGCATATAGCCCAGGAACGCTTGGCATATCTGCCAGTGAACAGCATGCAGCCAGAACAAGCCTTTCGCAATATTCCAAATACAATCATGGAAAAATATTTTTTATCAACTTTCAAATAGCCCTGTTGAGAAAACATTGTTTTACAAAGTGAAACAAGAGATAGGCTTTTAGCACGAGAGTGTTGGCCATCACCCGCGAGTGAGCTGCGCATCATTGGGTGAGTCAGTGAAACTGGAAAGCTTTTCTAGGACTATAATTTCCTCCTCATATTGTACAATATATGTCTCCACACATCTAGGCCTAGGCTATTGATGGATTCAAGACCAGGTGGTTTTTAATGATCTCAGATTCTTAGTTTGTCAGTGTCAAAGTAGCCTGTCAGTTCTATCATTTGTGCAGTGGTCTGCTAATGCTTCCAGTCATATAAAATTAGGTAGAATCGCATAAAATGTGTTTAGAAAATACCAAATTCTTCCTGGACCCAAGTACAAAAAAAGTTCCCCATGTGTGCAACTTCTGTAAGCGCCTCTACTCTAAATGCAACTACTCAAATGCAATGATATGCACTGCTTTCTTTCTTCTTCATGCAATCCCGTTACCTCAGAGCACCTCCTTCTTGTGCACATTTTTTGTTCCGGCACCTCCTGATTTAGGCACTGACGGAAACAGCAGCTGTGACCATAGATGCTGTTACCATAGACTTCCAGTCATTGCACTAATGCTAGATAGCAAACTGCAGGGAGAGATATAAAATGGTATGCACGACTTCATCTGGCTCTGGGGAAGTAGATAAAGGGCTTCATTGCCAAAATCCCCAAGTATCCCTTGAATGCAGTTCAGTGTATCTCCTCTATTCTGAACCTTGGATTCTTCCATTAAAACACACCTAACCTGGCTCTGTCTATAAAGCATTGTATGTGTCTACAGCATCAGTCAAAAGTTTGGACACACCTACTCATTCAAGGGTTTTTCTTTATTTTTTACTATATTCTACATTATAGAATAATTGTGAAGACATCAAAACTATGACATAACACATATGGAATCATGTAGTAACCAAAAAAATAATAAACAAATATATTTTATATTTGAGATTCTTCAAAGTAGCAAACCTTTGCCTTGATGACAGCTTTGCACACTCTTGGCATTCATTCTCTCAACCAGCTTCATGAGGTAGTCACTTGGAATGCATTTCAATTAACTGGTGTGCCTTGTTAAAAGTTAATTTGTGGAATTTCTTTCCTTCTTAATGCATTTGAGCCAATCAGTTGTGTTAGGGCAAAGATAGCCCTATTTGGTAAAAGACCGTATTATGGCAAGAACAGCTCAAATAAGCAAAGAGAAACGACAGTCCATCATTACCTTAAGACATAAAGGTCAGTCAATGCGGAAAATTTCATTACATTTATTAGAGTTAACTGCACCTCAGATTGCAGCCGAAATAAATGCTTCACAGAGTTCAAGTAACAGATACATCTCAACATCAACTGTTCGGAGGAGACTATGTGAATCAGGCCTTCATGGTCAAATTGCTGCAAATTAAAAACTACTAAAGGACACCAATAAGAAGAAGAGACTTGCTTGGGCCAAGGAACACGAGCAATGGACATTAGACCAGTGGAAATATGTCCTTTGGTCTGATGAGTCCAAATTTGCCCTGTCCTGTTTTTCAACAGGATAATGACCCAACACACTCCAGGCTGTGTAAGGGCTATTTGACCAAGAAGGAGAGTGATGGAGTGCTGCATCAGATGACCTGGCCTCCACAATCACCCAACCACAACACAATTTAGATGGCTTGGGATGAGTTGGACTGCAGAGTGAAGGAAAAGCAGCCAACAAGTGCTCAGCAAATGTGGGAACTCCTTCAAGACGGTTGGAAAAGCATTCCAGGTGAAGCTGGTTGAGAGAATGCCAAGAGTGTGCAAAGCTGTCATCAAGGCAAAGGATGGCTATGTTAAATATATTTTCATTTTTTTAACACTTTTTTGGTTACTAAATGATTCTGTATGTGCTATTTCATAGTTTTGATGTCTTCGCTATTATTCTACAATGTAGAAAATAGTACAAATAAAGAAAAACCCTTGAATGAGTAGGTGTGTCCAATCTTTTGACAGGTAGTGTACAGTATGTCCTCTCATCAGCGAGTCTTGAACGTGAGCCCAGTGTACCCTCTATGTGGGGGGATATACCAAGTAACAGGTTAACGTGAGCGATATTGACAAAACGCCCCTCAGCTTCACAACACTGCGGGAGCCATGCAGATTTTAAACTGATGCATGAAAGCATTAAGTCGACTGCTGCCGTGGGAAACAAAGCCCTCACTCACTGCCCTTGAAGGTTCTAAAAGATCCCAAGAAACAAGCTAGGAATAGTAGCTTTAAATAAGACACTCAATAGCCAGTGTCACGACTTCCGCCGGAGTCGGTCCCTCTCCTTGTTTCGAGCGGCGTTCGGCGGTCGACGTCACCGGCCTTCTAGCCATCACCGATCCACTTTTCATTTTCCATTTGTTTTGCCTTTGTTTTTTACACACCTGGTTTCAATTCCCCATTACATGTTCATTATTTAACCCTCTGGTTTCCCCCATGTTGGTGTGCGTGTTTGTTTTTTTGTAAGGCTGTATCTGACAGCTGGTATATTGTTATCGGGTTTTGTTATTACGCCCGTTTATTTCGTGGTACTGGTATTTTTCCAGCACCAGAGTATTGTGTTTATACTGGTGTTTTTCTTGAATTAAATACCTTGTCCACGCATCTCAGCTCTCCTGCGCCTGAATCCTTCCACCAGTTACTCACAGCCTTGACAGCCAGCATAAAAAAAATAACAATCCAAGCGCAATTATCAACCACTGACCGCTTTCGTCTAATACAGTTTTCTCGCTGAAAGAAAGAGAGTGATGAGGGAATGGGTGGTGAAAGAGTGCAGCCATGGCTGCCCCCGCCGCCTCTCTCCATCTCTCTATCTCCAGGCCAGGCTTTTATTTGTTCTATCGATCCCTGAATCTCAACTAGGCCATTTCGCAAATGAACATGGTGTCACAGAAGACCACGGAGAAGATGACAAATAGAAGAGCACCCTCTCTATCGCACACACACACATTGAATATGTAATACCCCCTTCCTCCCCATAACCCTGGCCACTGCGACAGACATCACACACAATCCTTTCTCTCTCTCTTTTCTCTCTCTCTCTCTTCCTTTCTCTCTCATCAAGACCCTGCTCTGACCTGTATTTCTCTTTCTGTCTCCCCTCCCCTCTCTTTTCTCCAATCTCTTTAATCATTAATCATTTCTCCCACCATTCATTTGCTCACGTCCTCTCTCTATCTCTTCACCTACTCTACAGTATCTCCTACTTTCCTATTACTCTCTCGCTATGTTCTGCTCTGTTCTTCCAGGCATCAAAGAGAGGAGTGCGTCAGTCCGTCCCCCACCCCTCCATGTCATAGTGAGTGAGAGTTTGTCCTTCTTTCTCGCTTCATCAACGGTGTCTCTCTTATCGTCTAGGTTATACCACTCTCTGTAGATAATAGGTCAGCCTGCCGTTTCTCTGTTTCCGTTCCTCTTCTCTATTTTTTGCTCTCCCCTCTTTCTTTCTCGAGATGCGTGGCGTGGCTCTGGGGAGACGGCTCAATTAATTAAAGTTGTTTGAGTGAGAGACGGAGGGAGGGAGAGAGAGAGATAAAGAGAGAGAAAGAGAGAGACGGAGGGTAAGCGAGAGTGAGAAGATAGATAGGTGGCTTTCCTGAATCAATCCCAGCAAGTCAATTTGAGAGCTTGAGATCATCTACACAATAAATAAACGAGGAGAAAAACTACCAGGGAGAGAGGGATGGAGGAGAGGAGAGGGCATCAGCGGGCTTCTTGATAAGCAGGAGGGATGGACGGATGGCAGGAGGGACAGAGAGTAGGCGTAGAGGAGAGGGAGGAAGGGCAATGGAGGGAAGGTGTGGAGATGGCATCAGTTGTCTTGTTGCTGCGAGCCTTGCAGTGAGAACAGGATTAGCTGTCATGTAGAGAGTTCAACACAAAGCCAGGAAGTAGATAGACTACAAATAGATGGACTACAAGTAGATGGACTACAGGAAGTGTAGCTTGTTCTCTAGTTCCTATTTGGTAGGAGAGGTGGTAGAGAGGGGGGTGGATGCGTCTTAAATGACACCCTAGTACCTCATGTAGTTCACTACGTTTGACCCGAGCACTCAGTAATCAATTAATATCAGGATTTACGGATTACTTGAGTGACATAAGATTGACTACTTTTGAAGTGCCTATGATACTCATTCTCCTATTCCTATAGCAGTGAGTTTCATATAGCACATATCCCAAATGGCACCCTATTTCCTAGGGGCCCTGGTCAAAAGTAGTGGACTATATAGGGAATAGGGTGCTATTTGCTATTGAAGTATTGTGTAATGCTCTTCTGATGTTTATAAGCGCTATCTGTCTGTCACTCATCTCTCATCGCCATGATGACGCTACTTTAAGGGATTACTCAGACATCATCACTCTACCAATCAGAGCAACAGATCGAGAGGAAGAGGATAGGGGTCACAAGAGGTCAAATAATGTAGAGACCACCAGTCATCTAACGTCTCCCTATACGCTCTATTCCTCTTTATGTTTTATTATTTTATCAATTTTTCTATATCTACTTTGTGCATGACACAAGTAATTTTTCCAACAATTGTTTACAGGCAGATTATTTCACTTATAATTCAATGTGTCACTATTCCAGGTGGTCAGAAGTTTACATACCCTAAGTTGACTGCCTTTGAACGGCTTGGAAAGTTCAGAGTCCATCTACACTCTCTCCCTCCCTCTCTCTCTCACTCTCTGTATTTAACCTACTCTATTCCTTCAGTGTTGTTTCACCTCTTTCTAGATCTCTCCTTAGTTTATTCTCTTCTCTCTCTCTTTGATTCTACCTCCTGTGAAACACCTACACTCATTTATCTATGTCTTATTCCACATCATTATTTCTCAGCACCCCTTCTCTTTCTTACTTCTTTCTTTCTCTCTTGATGTCCTCTGTCTCCCTGACTCTCTCTTTCACTCTCTCTCTCCTTCTCTCAAACTGTCCCTTGATCTCACTTCCCTATTCCTCACCCTGTCTCATCCTCACACACCCTCTATCTCTCTCTTTCTCTCTGTCTCTAAGTCTCTCTCTGTAAGTCTCTCTGTCTCTGTCTCTCTCTGTCTTTCTGTATCTCTCTGTCACCCGCTCCCTTCATCCGACTGCAGCATAAGAAGTGCATTTCAATGCTTTCAATATATCGCATGCCTTTCCTTTCCTTGAGTGCTGCTATCTTTGTGCACAAAGTGTTGATGCTTTTCCTTTCAGAGGTTTTCCTTGTCTTGTCTGTCTGATGAATAAAGATAGCTGTTAACGACTGTACTACTTTGAGAGAGAGAGAGTGTGAGTGTGAGTGTGAGTGTGTGTGTGTGTGTGTGTGTGTGTGTGTGTGTGTGTGTGTGTGTGTGTGTGTGTGTGTGTGTGTGTGTGTGTGTGTGTGTGTGTGTGTGTGTGTGTGATCGAGTTACTCTAGGGAGGATGTCAGACCAGACCAATCCCTGAACTGGAAGGGATGAATAACGATTTTCAGAAGCAGTAATTGGAGGGGATAAAAGTGCAGGGAATCAAGCTGACTGGTCCTCATGGCTTTCCGATGGGATGTCCACACAAAAGTCAATTTCTCCTCCGCCCCTTTCCAGACGGATTGAGATTTTCAAAGCAGGCCAAATCCATTGACACCGCTTCACCACCCTTTCAACCCCAATCTCTCACTTTCTTGTTTTTCATCTTCCTCTGCTACTCTCTAGATCTCTGTTTTTCAGTCTCCGTTTTTTTCTCTGCCTCTCAATAAACTATTCTCACAACCTCTTACCCTCCTTGTCTCTCTTTCTTCTGTTTCTCTCTGTCTCACATTTGTTTTCTCTCTCCATCTCTCTATTTCATTTTCCGGTCTGTTTCTCCCTCCTACCTTTCTCTGTAGGCTGTGAGAGTCCCTCCTCTATTGCTACAGTATTAAGGCATCCTCCTCCTCTCCTCCCCCTTTCTCCTCCCTCCTTCATGTATCTCAAGTGGAGGTCAAGCTCTCTCACACACACAGCCATGTCACAATGTCAACCCACTGGTCAGTCCAGCTGGTCAGAGAAGAGGTGTCCAAAATCTGGATTCTCCCTCCCTCCATTCCTCCCCCCCTCCCCTTTCCCTCATTACCCCTATTACATAACTCTCTGAAAGAGAGAGGGAGAGAAATATCCAGCCTCTCTGACCTCCCACCAGAGGGGGGAGACACAGTGATTGAACGGCCATCAGTGGATCACCAGCTGCTCCTTTGGCACCACAGTCCCTCCTCCCTTGATCTCCTCTTTCTCTCATCTCTCATCCCTCCTCTCGCTCCCTCTTCCCTGTCTTCCCATCTGTTCCTCTGCTGTCTGTTCCTCTGCTCTTTACCTTCCTTCCATCCTTCTTTCATTCTTTCTTTCTTTCCTTCTGTCTTTCCTTCCTTCTTTCCTTCCTTCCTCTTTGCCTAGGTGTAGGGATACTACTGACACACAGTGCAATTGAGGCCCAGCTAGCACATTTGTTTCCTTGGGGGAACATCTGTTTTTGGTTTCCCATTGGCTCTGGGAATTATTATAATTATTTGTTTTATTTAACCTTTATTTATTTAGGGAATGAAGCCCAAAATAACCAGTAAAACTGAATGTTTTTTTTAACATTCTGAAAACAGAAGTGACGATGTTGCCGGTTCTGAGAACGTTTTACCATGGTTCCCTGATACTTTTTCTGGGAGGTGTTATTAATGTTCTGAGAAAGGAAATGATACGTTACTTGAAGGTAATTAAATAATGTTCTGAGAACATATTTCAATTAGACTTTTAATAACACTGCCAGCTTATTTTGGGTTAACTGTTTTGAACAAGCACAGACAGTGCCCTCAAAGCTCATCACCAAGCTAAGGACTCTGGAACTAAACACCTCCCTCTGCAACTGGATCCTGGATTTCCTGACGGGCAGCCCCCTGGTGATAAGGGTAGGCAACAACACATCTTCCATGATCCTGATCCTGATCCTGATCCTGATCCTGATCCTGATCCTGATCCTGATCCTCAACATAGGGGGCCCCTAAGGGGTGTGTGCTTAGTCCCCTCCTGTACTCCTTGTTCACCCACGACTGCGTGGCAATGCACGACTCCAACAACGTCATTACATTTGCCTACAACACAACGGTCACCAACAACGACGATCACCAACAATGATGAGACAGCCTACAGGGTGGAGGTCAGAGACAACAACCTCTCCCTCAACGTGAGCAAGACAAAAGAGCTGATTGTGGACTCCAGGTAAAGGGGGGCCGAGCACGCCCCCATTCACATCGACGGGGCTATAGTGGAGCGGGTTGAAAGCTTCCTTTGTGTCCACATCCCTAACAAACTATCATTGTCCAAACACACCAAGGCAGTCGTGAAGATGGCACAACAACTCCTATTTCCCCTCAGGAGAATAAAATATTTGGCATGGGTCCTCAGATCCTCCAAAAGTTCTACAGCTGCACCACCAAGAGAATCCTGACTGGTTGCGTCACCGCTTGGTATGGCAACTGCTCGGCATCCGACTGCAAGCGCTACAGAGGGTAGTTTGTACGATCCAGTACATCACTGAGGCCAAGCTTCCTGACATCAGGACCTATATACTAGGCAGTGTCAGAGGAAGGCCCTAAAAAAGACTCCAGCCACCCTAGCCGTAGACTGTTCTCTCTGCTACCGTTAGTTAAGCAGTACCAGAGTGCCAAGTCTAGGTCCAAAAGCCTCCATATCAGCTTCTACCTCCAAGCAATTAGACTGCTAAACAGTTAATCAAATGGATACCCAGACTATTTGTATTGACACCCTTTTTTACACTGCTGCTCCTCGCTGTTTATTATCTATTTATATTCACTTTACCCCTACCTACATGTACATATTACCTCAATTTAACTCGACTAACCTGTACCTCCGCAGATTGACTCAGTACCGGTACATCCTGCATATAGTCTCATTATTATTATTATTATTTATTTTTTTTTCTAGCAAAAAATGTCTGACTTAAAAAAAAAACTGCATTGTTGGTTAAGGGCTTGTAACTAAGCATTTCACTGTAAGGTCTACACCTGTTGTATTCGGCGCATGTGAAAAATACAATATGACACATGGAAATTAATTTGCTTAGGCATTAATCATACAAACACATTAATTTATTTGTTGTGGCACAGTATCAGTGAGATTTGAACCAATGATCTTCTGTTTGCTATCGATGGAATTAGTCCACAAAGTTTTACATTTTAATTTATTCAAACAGGCCCCATTTCAAAGGAAACAGTCAGTCATTCAAATCAGGTGTGGCCAATTAGTGGGCGTGGCCAACACACCTGAACACACTTAACAAGATAGAGGATAGTCAGAGTTTTGTTTTCATAAGTTGCACCTCCTTCACCCGGTCACATCGCGCCATTGTTATGAACGTTCCAAAGCCTCCCTCTGCCAGCGGCGCCATAGTGGTGCCAAAAAGTCGTGATAAGCCCAGTCATTCAGGATGGAGGCTATTGGCTGTTTAGTCTTAATTACACTATAGTGTCCTGGAAATATGATGACATCGTTAAAGTAGGCTGATATTTAGAAGGAAACAACTTTGCCATCATTATCATGTAGTCAAATTTACTTTAGACAGATGACAATGTTGTTAAAAATAGCTAGCAATGCTAACGTGAGCTAGTTAAAATGTGGTGGTCTACCCTCAATTTTAGCTAGCTAGCTAACATTATACTCCATCTAAAGTTCATCTGGTGACATCAAAATGATGACAAAAGATTTTCGTACTAATTATTTGCCTACTTTTGAAATGTCATTGTATTTCAGAGCGACAGTAACGCCCTTTTTTTTGTATTTTACCCCCAATTTCTTGATATCCAATTGCGATCTTGTAATGCACTTTTGATGAAATCAATGATCTGAATGTTCTGAAAACATGACTTTAAATAAAACCATCAGGAAACTTGTAGAAAATGTTATGCTGAAGTACTGAAATTCCCACAGAAGAACGTTGTTTCTTAAAGTTCTCAGAACAATTTGAGAACATTATTTGAAATTTAACCATGAGGACACAGTGTGCATACTGAATTACTGAAATTCCCACCTAATACACATATGGTTCTCAGAACGTTATGTGCTAGCTGGGTATCCTGCACCATTCCCAGAATGTTGTGGGAAGGTTGTATGTAAAATAACCACGCTTTCACCAAGCTCTAAGAACCATAAGGTTCTCAGAATGTTATGTGCAAAAGTCATAGAGGAAGGAAGGAAGCGATTTCTCCTCCAGAGGAGAGCAGAGTGGTAGAAACAAGACAGAGGTGATGGTGGAGGATGTATTCCCCCACGCCCCCTTTCATTCCAAGGTGTAAATTGGGTCTTGTGGCCCGGCCCCTGGGGGCTGTAAGGGGCCTTAGGTGGACATTTCCCATATCTGAGGCCATGGGGCTGGGACAATGTGCCCAGGACTGGGGGCACGAACTAGGTTCAGGGGCTATTTGCCATGGGGCCTTAGTTTGGGGTCTGTCAGGGCGCTGGAAGTAGAAGTTCCCGGGGCTGGAGGCCGGGGGTTGGGGGCGAGAGACTTGTGTGGGTAGCTGAAGGCTGGGGGTCGCAGGGATCGATCCGACAGGACGGATTTGGTAAAATTAGCAATTAACTGGCAGGGCGGTGCAGCCGCAGTGTGTAATACGCCTGGACAGGTGCCAAATGCCCAGGGGCCAAATGCCCAGGGTTCTCTGCCAACAGCAGCCTCTCTGCCTAATTGTCAGTGAGGGAGGAAAAGAGAGCAGCGGAATAGAGGAAGGAGGAAGGGGAGGAGAGGAGAGGGAGGCCTCCCATCCCAGTGTCCTTTAACAACTTCCAACGGTCAAATGTACTTTGAGAGAGTTTCTGTGTTGGTGTGTGTGTGTGTGTGTGTGTGTGTGTGTGTGTGTGTGTGTGTGTGTGTGTGTGTGTGTGTGTGTGTGTGTGTTTGGCTTGTTAGCAAAATGTAGAGAGGAGGGCAGGGGAAGCCCGGGAAGGCCTGCCTGTGGGCACAGGTCCAGCAGAAGACTCCAGACACTCTGTGTGGATCCAAAAGGGCACCCTATTCCCCATATAGTGCACTTCTTTTGACCAGGGCCCATAGGGAATAGGGTGCCATTTGGGACTCAGGCTGTCTCTGTAGAACTCATATGAATCTGACCATTTCCTCCTTAATTATTTATCTCCATTTGCTGCTGATTTGGCCCTTTTCTGACTGGCCTCCTTAGCATACGCCGCAGTAGGGTGCATAATTACACACACACACACACACACCACACCACACACACACACACACACCACACACACACACACGCACACACACACACGCACACGGACACGGACACGCACACGGACACGCACACGGACATGCACACAAGCATGCAGAAGCACATGTAAGGACAGACACTTTTTTTTATATAGGAGAGGTCAGGGAACCAGTGGGGGTCCTGGTGGGAGTCTTCGGGAGGATAAGAAGCAGAGACAGAGACAGGGAGAGTGAGGGGGGGGAAGGGAGAGAAAGAGAGAGCGTGGAGTGTAAGCTGTAGCGTGACCGAGACAGAGAATACTCAGCAGGTCTGTCAGCCACTCAGAACCCTAGCAGACTGGGCTGTGTTGTGATGTGTATGAGGGGTATCTCTGCTCCCTCCATAGGGAGAAGGCCTGTCATTCTGTCATTCTGTTATGGGGTATCTCTGCTCCCTCCATAGGGAGAAGGCCTGTCATTCTGTCATTCTGTTATGGGGTATCTCTGCTCCCTCCATAGGGAGAAGGCCTGTCATTCTGTCATTCTGTTATGGGGTATCTCTGCTCCCTCCATAGGGAGAAGGCCTGTCATTCTGTCATTCTGTTATGGGGTATCTCTGCTTCCTCCATAGGGAGAAGGCCTGTCATTCTGTCATTCTGTCATTCTGTCATTCTGTTATGGGGTATCTCTGCTCCCTCCATAGGGAGAAGGCCTGTCATTCTGTCATTCTGTTATGGGGTATCTCTGCTCCCTCCATAGGGAGAAGGCCTGTCATTCTGTCATTCTGTTATGGGGTATCTCTGCTCCCTCCATAGGGAGAAGGCCTGTCATTCTGTCATTCTGTCATTCTGTCATTCTGTTATGGGGTATCTCTGCTCCCTCCATAGGGAGAAGGCCTGTCATTCTGTCATTCTGTTATGGGGTATCTCTGCTCCCTCCATAGGGAGAAGGCCTGTCATTCTGTCATTCTGTCATTCTGTCATTCTGTTATGGGGTATCTCTGCTCCCTCCATAGGGAGAAGGCCTGTCATTCTGTCATTCTGTTATGGGGTATCTCTGCTCCCTCCATAGGGAGAAGGCCTGTCATTCTGTCATTCTGTATCTCTGCTCTCTCCGTAGGGAAAAGGCCTGTCATTCTGTTATGGGCTACAGTAAATACTGTAAGGGTCATTCCAGATCTCAAACATACATGCTCAAACACGTACATAAACATGTACGCACACACTTTGCACAGACACACACACACACACACACACACAAAAACCACTAATGTCTCCCAATCAATATTCTGTGCAGTGGGGTAGATGCTTGTGCTGTAGATTGATACGTAATTACAATGATGTCAATCACTCCACAATTCCACCGTGCTGCGGGAATTAATAAATAATCTGCCTTGAATGAAAAGTGAACAATTTATAAATCCTGTACTGTACATTCCAGATCTCCCTCCATTCGTCAATTTCTCTCTCTCTTTTTCTCTCTCACTTCACCGCTCTCTCTCTCTCTCTTTACCCCCTTCTCTCTCCCACCTTCTGTATCTCCCCTGTTTCCCTTACAAAGCGCTTACAGTAGCAGTGAGACTGATGTAAGGTTTGAGGGAATTATAGTTATCAAATTAACGGTAGCTCACATTCACAAACACTTCATGCCTGACCTCCAATCTCGAAATAAATGACTTAATACCCCAACCGGGCCCTGTTTTGTTACGCACTGATTTACTCTCTATACTGTCCCTACCTAAAAATCACCCACACTGGCTAAAGGGAGTTAGTTGTACAATATATTTCAGATTTAAGACTCACAAAACCTTATGAAATAATGTGTCCACGCTTACTGTCTAAAAATACGTACTGTCTAAAAAGCATTCACACTATGCCAATACGAAGTGTAGATTTTCATAACGCAATACATACTGTGAAGAGTTACATGGCATTACATAATGACCCTCAACATTACATCCCCCCTTTGGGAAAGGAACAGCATGCTTTGCGTATCACTAGATAATCACAGTGCCTTGGGATCTACAGTAAGCATGACTTTCCTCATTACAAATTATGCTAGCGTTATACCTTTTCACCGTAAGGTATTTCACTGTAAGCTAGTGGGAAGTGCGGCATCAACACATCGTGGGTATCCTATAATGCTCTATTGATCTGTTGTATGAGAGCCCAGTGGTCCCAGAGGAAGGGAAGGTATGTTCTGCTCAGTGATCACCCAGGTGAAAACCCTACCCTCCTTCAAACTAAAAGTCCTAACATAAGCAGGTCTCACATTATAATGATCTGGTACAGGAGAGACCAGTGGGCCGTAGAGGACGGGGGATACTGTATCTTTTGGTCAGTGATCATTCAGGTGAAAACCCTGACTGAAGGTAATACACCCAGCAGAGAGACTACTCAGCAGGTGAGTGAAGTTTCCCCTACTCACAGTTTCAGGATCAGCTCCCCCTCCCCCAATCCTAAACTTAGCCATTAGTGAAGAAAATGCTAGAATGACCCAAGATCAGCATGTTCACCCTACACCCGGATAATTGATCCAGCAGGAAGACTACTCGCTGGGGCTAACTACCGTGCTACCTGGGGAAGATCTGTGAGGAACCAGAGCTATGTGGATAACAGGGAGAAAGTGTCTTTCAGCTGTTTTAGACTTGTCTAACTGACACTCCAGATGGGCAGACAGAGGGATAGCACAGCCAGGGGTTGAGGACAGCAGACTGTCAGACGCAGACAGACAGGTGCATAACCGTCCCTGGAAGGTTATAGGAACAGTGAACACAGACAGACAGACAGGTGTGAGACTCAGAGATGGACAGCAGGGTTATAGGGAGACAGACAGGTGTGAGCCAGCCAGCCAGACAGATGTGAACCAGACAGACAGACTTACAGAAGGAGCTGCTTTCGTCCTTTGTGCCGTCCATGGTGCCATCCGGAAGCATCTGGAGGTAGAAGCCATGCCGGTTGTAGAGTCTTGTGACGATGCCTTTCAGTTGGGGCTCTGCAGATGGAGAGAACAGGACAGGGTTAACACCACACAGGTACCACGGCAACCAACATATGTGTGTGGCCTCATACTGCATGCTGTCCTATCCTACACAAACACATCATCTGGGAACGTGTGTGTGTGTGTGTGTGTGTGTGTGTGTGTGTGTGTGTGTGTGTGTGTGTGTGTGTGTGTGTGTGTGTGTGTGTGTGTGTGTGTGTGTGTGTGTGTGTGTGTGTGTGTGTGTGTGTGTGTGTGTGTGTGTGTGTGTGTGTGTGTGTGTGTGTGTGTGTGTGTGTGTGTGTGTGTGTGTGTGTGTGTGTGTGCGTGTGTGCGTGTGCGTGTGCGAGACATGGCTTTAAGCAGGTGGTGGATTTTAAGGTTGATGTCCAGCAGTCAAAGAAAGATTCTGCACACTGCAATCTATTTCCTCCCAACTTCCACCTATATTTTAATATCAGGTCTTTAAAGACCTTAAAGGAAAACTCCTCCCAAAAACGATCTTTTGGGATTTGCTTTATTAGTCCATTGTTGATATAGTTCCAAAAATGTTTTGCTTGTCAGCAATCACGTTTTCAAGATGTATAACTTTCAAAATACAGAAATACAGCTGCCCTTATGAAGAAGAAAAATGCAGTCAGATTGCTGTATAACTGCAGTACACTTTTACTGCAGTTTCAAAACGGCAATCTTTGTTGTAAGGGTAGTATTATGTATTTTGCATTATATGATGCAAAATGCATCATACCGGCTGTATTTATGTCATTTCATTCGGACTAATGACTTATAAAACAAATGCCAAATAGTTTTGGTTCAGAATTTTCCTTTAAGGTGTTGTTATTATGGACACATTCTGGAGCAGACTGCATGTAAATGACAGTGTGCAGAGTGCTCCTTTTTACTGGTGAACAAACAGTTACTAAGGGAGAGAACTTTGTGTCCCCCTAATGCATGAGAGCCCTGCTATTTACACTGAAAGGCACCGTCTGTGTCTACAGTGGCCTTCTGATTGATGGGACCTTGTAAGGTGCCTGCTTAAAAAGGGACAGCCTCTACTGTGAGGAAGGTAGGGTGTGTGTGTGTGTCTATTGCCTAGCATGGAGAATGCTTCATTAAAGATGGATAGCATGTGAGACTGTGCTGCTCTGTTTGGGTAGAGGAGTGAGAGAGAGAGAGAGCGAAAGACAGATAGAAGGCGAGAAAGACAAAGAAACACTTTACTGAGCTACTAAAAGTTGCATGACCCGGGACACCATTTTCCATCTACTGTGGTGCTCTGTTTTGTTGTTTTCAGAATATGTTCTGAGGCAGAAAAGTTTTTTGTCGAGCTAGCTGGGATTTATATCTTACATGAACTGTGAGCTTATCTGCTGCATTTGCAGCCTCTTGTTGTGTGTATTAGCTTCCGGTTGACAGCTAGTGTGCTAGTATGCTAGCTAACCCTATGGGACAACAGCAGTTGTTTACCCTGCCTGACAACAGATCAAATCCTTCACTTAGAACCTCCAAAGAGCAGGAAAATAATGTGTAGCATCTAGCTTCCTGTTGACAGCAGGGGACAGCCGTTGTTGGTTTCTTTTTTCTGTGCTCCACACAAGACAGTCCCTCACTTTAGACCGTCCAAGAGCAGGGAAATACAGGAAATGTGTAGCACCTTGTTCCAGTGTGCTAGCTAACGATACAGGACAACAGTAGGGTTACCACATTTAAAATACCCAAATGCGGGACAACAGGAACATTTTGTGGAACAGTGTAGCCTACATTAAAATATATATTTTTTTTTGTCAGCGGGTGTCTGTAAAAAAACAAACTTAGGCATTAATATGAGGGCTAAGTGCCTTGCCCCACAAGTTAAAGATATCTCATTTCATCACTGTCAATTGTGAATTATACATTTTCACAATTTACTGTCAAATAATAGTGTTAACAAACTATATAGCCCTCCTGTATTTTGTTCAATCAAAGCACATTTTGCCTAGTTGCGTGCGCTGGACTATTCAAGTAACTATCCTAAAATCTCAAGAAATGAGCTGGTGTTTTTGGTGTAACAGTAACATTATACTACGCTATTAGAATTGGTTCTGAATACAAATATATCATTGTGATCTTCCAAGACATTGATTCAGCTTTGATCTAACTGTACTAAAGGAGCACCACTGTGAGAAGTAGCGGCGTGCTGCTCTGGACACCCCTGCTCCCGCTGCTCTGGACACCCCTGCTCCCGCTGCTCTGGACACCCCTGCTCCCGCTGCTCTGGACACCCCTGCTCCCGCTGCTCTGGACACCCCTGCTCTGGACACCCCTGCTCCCGCTGCTCTGGACACCCCTGCTCCCGCTGCTCTGGACACCCCTGCTCCCGCTGCTCTGGACACCCCTGCTCCCGCTGCTCTGGACACCCCTGCTCCCGCTGCTCTGGACACCCCTGCTCCCGCTGCTCTGGACACCCCTGCTCCCGCTGCTCTGGACACCCCTGCTCCCGCTGCTCTGAACAAGCTAATTGAAGCACACCTAGCTACTCATTTGCCTCGTGCAACATTTGGTGATGCAGAAACGAGAAACTACATGTGTGGCTGTTTTCTGAAAATCTGGGAATATGTGGATACGGAAACATATCTGGCTGTTCTTACGTTTATAGCTCTTCATCAGAAGTGTGCTTTTTTGTAAGTAGTTAGGCTAACAGTCCTCTCCGAGTTTAGCTGGAATTTAATTTAGCCTGAAAGGATTTGAGAAATGGGATTGGTCGGCGATAGGCCTATGACGTCTTGCGCTGCGCAGAATATCAGATCTCGACAACAATTTTCATAAACGCAACGTGAACGCAGGAGACAGGTTGGAATGTCTGACTGAAATACGGGACAAATCGAATAACACTTCTCAATCAGCGATGTTTGAATTTGTGGGACAAAGGGACAAAATGCGGGACTGTCCCGCACAATCCGTGACATGTGGTCGACATGGACAACAGTGTGTTGTTTTCTGTTTTCATGTGCCCCACAGCAGAGAGGATCCTTCACATTAGACCATTAGCAGGGAAAATACTGTATCACATGGATCACAGGGAATGTCAGAATACTTAAGTGCCACTACAATCCAGATTTAATGAGCAACATCAAATATGCATGAGGGTACGGTAGTATCGGGGCATCTGGTGAAACAGGGCTTCTGATACCTTGGCCTTTGAGTACAGGGAGGAAAAAGATATCACTTGTACAGTTGTGTGTGGCTGCTAAGGGTTTAACCGTTTCCTTCCTGGGAATAGTTAGGGAGATTCCTGTACAGTAACATCTGTTAAATCATGAAAGGCCCGGACTAACACAGAACGTGTCAGGAACGTTTACGCAATGTGGAAACGTCCAGTTGGTGACACAACGCCGTTAAATGTTGGGTGAAGGTTGTGGCCCCTGGAATGCGATTGGATCCAATAACGAGTAAAAGATTGCGCCTCATCGGCAGTGGGTGGTCAAACATCAGACACACAGGGTCAGAGTTCAACAATTTGCTTGTTCTGGAGTACAGTTCTAATCCCAAATTAAGCCTCAGACTACACTTTCAAGCTGCTTCTGTACTGGACAGAAGCAGCACTTCTCATGACAGTGGATCTTACGCAATATTACAAAACACTGTCTATAGACACACATTACACAAGCGGTCAAGCACACACACACACACACACACACACACACACACACACACACACACACACACACACACACACACACACACACACACACACACACACACACACACACACACACACACACACACACACACACACACACACACACACACACACTCACACACACACTCACTCCCCCTCCAGTCAAGGTTAAACACAGCAGTAGCTGCTGCAAGTGGTGTGGAGCCGGGGGAGCATGTCAGTCAGACTGGGCTGTGTTCAGCAGGACATCTAGGGGTTCTGGAGAGGGCAGGGGCCAGCCGAAGAGAGCTTCCCCCTCCTGAGTCTGTCCTGCCTGGGCTGGACGAGCTGTCAGGCTGGCCCTGCTGAACCTCCCTGGTTCCGTATGCTAAACACTGCAGCGGCACCACTGCTCTACCACTCCCCCACCACACACACACACACACACACACACACACACACACACACACACACACACACACACACACACATTGCATGTACGCACACACAAACACACACCACACACACACACACACACGTTGCATGTACGCACACACAAACACACACCACACACACGTTGCATGTACGCACACACACACACACAAACACACACCACACAGATACACACACACACACACAGCCCCACCCAGCCGCAGGCGTCACCGCGGCCTGATAGAGAGAGGAGCCATCGATCCAGGATTAGGCCCCTTCAGGACTGCACATGATGTTTTAACATTCTGGGTGAGAAGCAAGGGGGAATAAGCCAAGCCAAGCGGCCACTGGAGTCGTGAGCGGATGAGAAAGCCACCCACAGTCACACACAGGAGGGGAGGGGCTGAGAGAGAGGAGGGGAGGGGAGAAAGAGGGAAGAAGGGAGAGGGGAGAGAGAGAGAGTCAGGGTTATGTTCAGGCCCGTTTTCAGAAACATAACTTTTGCCATTCAAAGGAAGTCTAGTAGTAAGAGACTGTACCAAACATGAATATATTCATTCATCTCACCCATTTAAGTCACAATATTCCCCAGTGTCTCACATCTGACAACTTGACCCATTCCCATTGGTTTCTTTTCCTGGGCTGTGTGTGGTAACTGAAAGCAGAGAGGTCTGAGATGGATGTGTGTGCGTGCGTGTGTGTATGCGTGTGCGTGTGTGCATGCACGCGTGCGTGCGGTCTGAGATGGATGTATGAATGCTGGCAGGTCCCTTCCCAGAGCATGGAAGTGACGGACACATCTAAAGGAATGGGGTTGGCAGGGGGCAGAGGGGTGAGGCAGGCTTGCCAAGGACTGGAGCCGTCACACACACGCTGATGCCCACAGATGGACTTCACTCTACGTGGAACCTCTCTGGCGTTCTTTCTCTTTCTTTCTCCATCTCTCCTGTCTGGTCTCCTCTCTGGCTTGTCTTTTCTGTCTCTCTTTCATTTGCTTGTCTTTCTATACATTCTCTCTCTCTCTGTCTCTCTCTTCATCTCTCTCTCTCTTTCTCTCTCTTTCTCTCAATCGTCCCAGTCCGTGGATGCGTAGTGAGTTATGTGGTTTGGATCCCTCTTAATAATGCCATATATCAACCAATCAGCAGGGGATAACAAGGCATTACTTTTCTCTGCTGAAAGAGAGAGGGAAGAAAGAGAGAGAGGAAGATAGAGGGAGAGATATAAGGAAGCAAGACAGAGGGAGTGAGAGGAAAGAGAGAGATAGATTGAACGAGAAAGACCTAGCATACAACAAGAGATGGAGAGAGAAAGAGAGAAGCAAACGAGGGAAATGAGAGGTAGAGAAGCAAAGCGAGAGAGAGAGAAGGAGGGAGGGATGAGTGGGAATTGCGTGGCTGTGGCGTGGCAGGGTAGGTAAGGGATGACAGAGTTATTTCATTAGGAGAGATTCATACTCTTAATAAAAGAGGAGCGCGCATCACGCCTTCACGACCAACGTCAATAAAGCGCTGAGGCGAGACGCTGCTTAACCAAACCAGCCTGTCTGTCTGTCGGATACACACTGGAGAGCGAGATGGTGCTTAACCAAATCATCCTGTCTGTCTACTGAGACACACTGGAGAGAGATGGTTTAATTTAAATTTGCTTTGGTAAATATGCTTGTTCCAGTTTAGTTGACCTATTCACAGCAGTACAAGGCCATTCAGACAGAATATCAGGAGATAACAGTATTGGATGTGCTGCTGACATTGTTCATTATACTGGTAAAATAGCTCAAATAACTCAAAGTGTATCGGTATGACATAGATTCATTTCCAGGTTCATTCAGTGGTGGAAAAAGAAGATACCTTAACAGAAAATGAGTGAAGTAAAGGTGAAAGTCACCCAGTAAAAACTACTTGAGTAAAAGTATTTGTTTTGAAATATACTCAAGTATCAAAAGTAAAATTATAAATAATTTCTAATTCCTTATTTTAAGGAAACCAGGCGGCACCATTTTGTTTTTCTTATGGATAGCCAGAGGTACACTCCAACACCAGCAGCATACCACTCTGGATCCCACTGCTGGTTTGCTTCTGAAGCTAAGCAGGGTTGGTCCCTGGATGGGAGACCAGATGCTGCTGGAAGTAGTGTTGGAGGGTCAGTAGGAGGCACCCATCTTCTGGTCTAAAAAAAATATCCTAGGGCAGTGATTGGGGACATTGCCCTGTGTAGGGCGCTGTCTTTTGGATGGGATGCTAAATGGGTGTCCTCACTCTCTGAGGTCATTAAAGATCCCATGGCACTTATCGTAAGAGTAGGGGTGTTAACCCCGGTGTCCTGGCTAAATTCCCAATCTGGCCCTCAACCATCACGGTCACCTAATAATCCCCAGTTTACAATTGGCTCTTTCATCCCCCTCCTCTCCCCTGTAACTATTCCCCAGGTCGTTGCTGCAAATGAGAACGTGTTCTCAGTCAACTTACCTGGTAAAATAACGGTAAAATAAAAATAAAATAAATAAAATAATGATCCCCAGTTTACATTTGGCTCATTCATCCCCCTCCTCTCCCCTGTAACTCTTCCCCAGGTTGTTGCTGTAAATGAGAATGTGTTCTCAGTCAACTTACCTGGTGTAATCAGGGTAAAAAAAAAAGTGTGTGAATTGGACCATTGTCCTGTCCTGCTAAGGATTCAAAATGTAATGAGTACTTTTGGGTGTCAGTGAAAATGTATGGAGTAAAAAGTACATTATTTTATTTCGGAATGTAGTGAAGTAAAAGTAATCAAACATATAAATAGTAAACTACAGATAACCCAAAAAACTACTTTCTACTTAAGTACTTTACACTACTGCAATCATTCTTTTTTCTACCTAATACAATCCAGTAATCTTGCTACTGCAGCTCATATTGTATTTGCTCCCACAATCACAGCCTACAGCTGTTAATACACCCACCAACATAGATTTCTACTAGCGTTAATATTTTAATCTGCAACATTTATATCCATGGCAACAGAAGCTGCTGATGAAATAACACCTAACAACAAGCTACCTGTTCTTACCTCAATAACAATACCTGTATCAGTGCTATACCAGAAGCTGATGTTAACCACAGCCATTTCTGCCAGCACAACCCCCCCCATCTCTGTTCCTATAACAAAAGTTTAGAGACCTGCTGCAGTAGCTTTCAGGAGGAAGATGCACACACACACGCACACACACACACAGACGCACACACACACACACACACACACACACACACACACACACACACACACACACACACACACACACACACACACACACACACACACACACACACACACACACACACACACACACACACACACACACACACACACACACACACACACACACACACACACACACACCGGAGGCATAAAAAGCTCCAGGTGCATCTTTCATCACATATTCATAATTACGATAAGTGCGCAGATAAATTGCATCAAATGACCATGTCTGCTCTTGGTGGCCCCGTTTGAGTAAGAGTAATGGGGAGAGAGGCAGGCAGAGCCCACATCCTCATGGGCATATTTAGTGGGACCATCAATCATATCTCGCTGTGAAAGACTCCTTCATCATTCATATAGACATGGGTGTGGTGACACTTTAAAACAAACTATTTTCTTGCCGTTGCCGCTGCCGTCGCCACAGCTCTGACTATGATGCCCGCCAACTGCCCACATTTAGGGAAATGGATAATGATAATTCAGGAAATGGATTTATAGGGTGTTGACGAATGAGATGAGAGAAGCTATGCCATGTATTATGCATCTATTAACGTGAAATGCATTCTGGGTAGTAACGGTGTAATACAAGGAGGAAAAATAACCAGGTCCAATTGAATGAAGCCCTGTTGTCACTTCATACAACCGTTCCATTTGTCACTAAAACCACAAAGGAAGTTAAAAGTTTCCCAACAACTCCAGCAGTATTTCTCTACTGACATTGCATTGGCTGGAGAGAGACGACAGCTAGCCAATGACCACAGTACATGTAACACTCGTCGGAAGGATGAGACCAAGGTGCAGCGTGGTACGTGTTCATGCTTCTTTATTAAAAACCGAACACGTTGGGGGCCCCGGACTGGGAACCCTCGTTGCGGGCCCCGGACTGGGAACCCTCGCTGCGGGCCCCGGACTGGGGACCCTCTTTGCAGGCCCTGGACTGGGGACCCTCGTTGCAAACCCCGGACTGGGGACCGTCACTGGAGGCTCCGGACTGGGGACCGTCGCTGGAGGCTCCGGACTGGAGGCCGTCGCTGGAGGCTCCGGACTGGAGGCTGTCGTTGGAGGCTCCGGTCTGGAGACCGTCTCTGGAGGCTCCGGACTGGAGACCGCCGCTGGAGGCTCCGTGCCATGGATCATCACTGGAGGCTTCGTGCCATGGATCATCACTGGAGGCTTCGTGCCATGGATCATCACTAGAGGCTTCCTGCCATGGATCATCACTGGAGGCTTCGTGCCATGGATCATCACTGGAGGCTTCGTGCCATGGATCATCACTGGGCCGTGGAGACGCACTGGAGGTCTGGAGAGCAGAGCTGGCACAACCCGTCCTGGCTGGATGCTCACCCTAGCCCGGCAACTGCGGGGCGTTAGCACAGGACGCACTGGGCTGTGAGAGCACACCGGAGACACTGTGCGTAGAGCCAGCGCAGGATATACTGGGCCGGGGAGGCACACTTCAGGTCTGGAACGTAGAGCTGGCACCACCCTTCCTGGCTGGATGCTCACCCTAGCCCGGCAACTGCGTGGTGCTGGCACAGGACGTACTGGGCTGTGGACACGCACCGGAGACACAGCGCGCAATCTCCTCGTGTGCCCCACCAAATTTTTTGGGGGGGAATGGCTTTTCGGGCTTCCGTGCTAGCCGTGTCCCCTCGTAACGCTGGGCCCCCTTTCTAGCTGCCTCCACCTTCCGAGCTGCTTCCACCTGTTCCCATGGGAGTCAATCCCTTCCGGCCAGGATCTCCTCCCACATCCAGGATCCTTTGCCGTCCAGGATGTCCTCCCATGTCCAGTCCTCCTTACCACGCTGCTTGGTCTTATTGTGGTGGGATGTTCTGTAACCAAGGTGCAGCGTGGTACGTGTTCATGCTTCTTTATTAAAAACCCGAACACCAAACAAAACAACAAAAGAACAACGAACGTAACGTCTTGAAGGCTCACCAGAGCTAACAAAAACAACGACCCACAACCTAAGGTGGCAAAACAGGCTGCCTAAGTATGATTCCCAACCAGAGACAACGATAGACAGCTGTCCCTGATTGAGAACCATACCCGGCCAAAACATAGAAACACAAATCATAGAAATAAAGAAGATAGAATGCCCACCCAAATCACACCCTGACCAAACCAAATAGACATATAAAAAAGGCTCTCTAAGGTCAGGGCGTGACAGTACACATCTCTTGGGCTATATCCTGTTCACCTAAATAGTGTATTTGGAAATAGGGTGCCATGTTAGGATATAGAAAAGAAATTGACAGAAAACTATGGAAAAGTGTGTGAGCGCTTAGTGAGATACATTTGGTTGGCTGTCTCAGTCTAATTCCATAGTATCTGGTTTTATAGTATCCCAGGGCAAGGACCAGAGGCATACAATGTGTCTGGTTTTATAGTATCCCAGGGCAAGGACCAGAGACATGCAATGTGTGTCACGCCCTGACCATAGAGAGCCTTTTATTCTCTATGTTGGTTAGGTCAGGGTGTGACTAGGGTGGGTTATCTAGGTTGTTTTATGTCTATGTTGGCCTGGTATGGTTCCCAATCAGAGGCAGCTGTTTATCGTTGTCTCTGATTGGGGATCATATTTAGGCAGCCATTTCCCCACTGTTTTTTTGTGGGATCTTGTTTTGAGTTAGTGCATGTGCGCCTCTGATGTTACGGTTCGGTGTTTGTTTCCTTTTTGTTTTGAAAGTTTCACCTAAATAGAGATGTGGAACTCAGAGCACGCTGCGCCTTGGTCCGTTTCTCCACACGACCGTGACAATGTGTCTGGTTTTATAGTATCCCAGGGCAAGGACCAGAGCCATACAATGTGTCTGGTTCTATATCCCAGGGCAAGGACCAGAGCCATACAATGTGTCTGGTTTTATAGTATCCCAGGGCAAGGACCAGAGCCATACAATGTGTCTGGGTCTATATCCCAGGGCAAGGACCAGAGACAGACAATGGAAGGAAGAAGCAGAGAGGATCAGAGACACAAGCAATACAACACATTTCCATCTACTTTCTGAAAGGCAGTCACACACACACACACACACACACACACACATACACATACATATATATATGCATACAAACAACCACACACACATATACAGTTGAAGTCGAAAGTTTACATACACCTTAGCCAAGTACATTTAAACTCAGTTTTTCACAATTCCTGACATTAAATCCGAGTAAAAATTCCCTGTCTTTGGCCAGTTAGGATCACCACTATATTTACAAATGTGAAATGTCAGAATAATAGTAGAGAGAACGATTTATTTCAGCTTTAATATCTTTCATCACATTCCCAGTGGGTCAGAAGTTTACATACACTCAATTAGTATTTGGTAGCATTGCCTTTAAATTGTTTAACTTGGGTCAAACATTTCAGGTAGCCTTCCACAAGCTTCCCACAATAAGTTGGGTGAATTTTGTCCCATTCCTCCTGACAGAGCTGGTGTAACTGAGTCAGGTTTGTAAGCCTCCTTGCTCGCACACACTTTTTCAGTTCTGCCCACACATTTTCTATGGGATTGAGGTCAGGGCTTTGGGATGGCCACCCCAATACCTTGACTTTGTTGTCCTTAAGAAATTTTGCCACAACTTTGGAAGTATGCTTGGGGTCATTGTCCATTTGGAAGACCCATTTGCGACCAAGCTTTAACTTCCTGACTGTTGTCTTGAGATATTGCTTCAGTATATCCACATAATTTTCCATCCTCATGATGCCATCTATTTTGTGAAGTACACCAGTTCCTCCTGCAGCAAAGCACCCCCACAACATGATGCTGCCACCCCCGTGCATCACAGTTGGGATAGTGTTCTTTGGCTTGCAAGCTTCCCCCCTTTTCATCCAAACATAACGATGGTCATTATGGCCAAACAGTTCTATTTTTGTTTCATCAGACCAGAGGACATTTCTCCAAAAAGTTTGATCTTTGTCCCCAAGTGCAGTTGCAAACTGTAGTCTGGCTTTTTTATGGCAGTTTTGAAGCAGGTTATGTCAATATAGGACTTGTTTTACTGTGGATAGATACTTTTGTACCCGTTTCCTCCAGCATCTTCACAAGGTAGGCAGTTAACCCACTGTTTCTAGGCCGTCATTGAAAATAAGAATTTGTTCTTAACTGACTTGCCTAGTTAAATAAACTTCTTATGGCTGCAAGTTTTAGAAACTTCAGAGTGTTTTCTATCCAATACTAATAATAATATGCATATATTAGCAACTATGACATAGGAGCAGGCCGTTTACTCTGGGCACCTCTGTGCACCTTTCATCCAAGCTACTCAATACTGCCCCTTCAGCCATAAGAAGTTAAATAAAGGTAAAAAATACAATTGTCTTTTTTTTTTTTAAAGGGTCCTTTGCCGATGTTCTGGGATTGATTTGCACTTTTCGCACCAAAGTACATTAATCTCTAGGCGACAGAACGCGTCTCCTTCCTGAGCCGTATGATGGCTGCATTGTCCCATGGTGTTTATACTTGCGTACTATTGTTTGTACAGATGAATGTGGTATCTTCAGGCGTTTGGAAATTGCTCCCAAGGATGAACCAGACTTGTGGAGGTCTACAAATTTTTGTGGAGGCCTTGGCTGATTTCTTTTGATTTTCCTGTGATGTCAAGCAAAGAGGCACTGAGTTTGAAGGTAGGCCTTGAAATACATCCACAGGTCCACCTCCAAATGACTCAAATTATGTCAATTAGCCTATCAGATGCTTCTAAAGGCATGACATAATTTTCTGAATTTTTCCAAACTGTTTAAAGGCACAGTCAACTTAGTGTATGTAAACTTCTGATGCAGTAAATTATAAGTGAAATAATCTGTCTGTAAACAATTGTTGGAAATTACTTGTGTCATGCACAAAGTAGATGTCCTAACCGACTTGCCAAAACTATAGTTAGTTAACAAGAAATTTGTGGAGTGGTTGAAAAACGAGTTTTAATGACTCCAACCTAAGTGTATGTAAACTTCCGACTCCAACTGTGTACACACACACACACACACACACACACACACACACACACACTCGCTGAGAGGTCAGAGTGAGGGAGAGGAGTAGCTGTTGAAGATTAATTAAAGAGAGACTGATGAACAGTTTGTTCTCTTTGGCTGTAAAGCTGAATGGTTTGTAGCTTAACGAACGGCAGAATAATTAAGGCAAAGAGAAAGAGTGAGCGAGAAAAAGGAGAAAGGGGGAGGAAAAGCAGCTGTCAGAGAAATGAGTGAGAGATGGGCTACAGAGGAAGAGATGGGGGAGGGTGAAGGGGAAGATTGATAAGGTCGGAGAGAGAGGAAGAGAAGATAGGAAAAGAAGAAAGAAAGAGGGAGAGGGACGGAGGGGGGTGACAGTGCTTAGTAAGAGAGAAGTTTCCCTTGGGGGCTGTCGTATTTGGGGGAGAAAAAAGAGAGAGGAGGAGAGAGAGAAAAGACAGACTGATGGACAGACAGGAGGATAGAGTGACAGACAGATGGAAAGAGCTAAAGAGAGAGAGGGGGAGAGAAAGGTGTGAAGGAGAGAGCCTTGTGGAGGTTTCCCATGACTTTAACAATTAGACCCACAGTGCTCTGGTGTCTGGCCTCCACCCAGAACCTGACAGGGCCAGGAGGAGGGGAGAGAGAGAGAGAGAACGAGATCAAGGAAAGAGATAGGGGAGAGAGAACATGAGAAAACAGAGGGAGAGGAGTGGAGGAAAAGGAGGTGGGAGGCAGCGAGAGAGAACGTGATAAAGGAAAAAGGGAGAGGGGCAGAGGGAGGGGAGAGGGAGGAAGGGAGAGAGAATGTGAGAAAAGAGAAAGAAGAGGGCAGGGATGAAGGGAGCGGGAGAAGGAGAGGGGGCAGAGGGAGCAAAAGAGAGGGAAGAAAATATATCTGGCTATAGCTCTGATGTTACAACTTGCAACGTTAAAGGGTGTCAAAGTTGGAGTGCTGCCAAATTGCAGATACTACAGTGAGGATTTCTCCCAGGCGTTCCATCCGTCACTTGCATGAATACAGAAATTGGTTATTAGAAAAGCACAAACATAAAAATGTCCATCACAGATGCTACAAAATAAAATAGGCACCATACTTTTCTTTCACCTCTTTAAAATACACTGAACAAAAATGTAAAGTGTTGGTCCCATATTTCATGAGCTGAAATAAAAGATCCCAGAAATGTTCCATATGCTCAAATTTTGTGCATTAATGTGTTTACATTCCTCTTAGTGAGCATTTTTCCTATGCCAAGATAATCCATCCTACCTGACAGGTGTGGCATATCAATAAGCTGATTAAACAGCATGCTCATTACACAGGTGCACCTTGTGTTGGGGACAATAAAATGTCACTCTAAAATTTGCAGATTTGTGGCACAACACAATGCCACAGATGTCTCATGTTTTGAGGCACCGTGCAATCGGCATGCGAACTGCAGGAATGTCCACCAGAGCTGTTACCAGAGAATTGAATATTAATTTCAGAGAATTTTGCAGTACGTCCAACCGGCCTCACAACCTCGTCGTGTGGGCAACCGATTTGTTGATGTCAACGTTGTGAACAGAGTGTTCCATGGTGGTGGTGGGGTTATGGTATGGGCAGGCATAAACAACGGACAATAAACACAATTGCATTTTATCGATGGCAATTTGAATGCACAAAAATACTGTGATGAAGTCCTGAGGCCCATTGTGAGTCACATTTTTTTAAGGTATCTGTGACCAATAGATG
The DNA here is from genome assembly GCF_045679555.1 of Salvelinus alpinus. Lineage (NCBI taxonomy): Eukaryota > Metazoa > Chordata > Actinopteri > Salmoniformes > Salmonidae > Salvelinus > Salvelinus alpinus. The sequence goes on from NC_092116.1 coordinate 15,719,189, forward strand.
CATATCTGTATTCCCAGTTATGTGAACTCCATAGATTAGGGCCTAATGAATATTTTTTCATTTGACTTATTTCCTGATATGAACTTTAGCTTGCGTTTATGTTTTTGTTCAGTATAGTTTAATACCCATATTTCTGCTCTTCAACAGGAAAATGATGCACTCTGGTAATGTGAGTGGTCTGACCTTTTGAGCGATAAATACTGTATATTCCCTTAAGTGCCATTACAGGCAGGCAGATACAAGCCAACAGTCTGCCTCTGTAACCTCTGTCCCATCGCTCTCAGGATGACAGTCACTGCATAGCATCATTCTACAGTGTGACTCACAATAACATACAACTCTGTATATTTCACAGTCAACAGTTAGCACTGCTTCCAGAAACCTAATCATATCACCTGGAAATTCCTATTGTGAATTGAGACTGTGTACTCCCACTGCAGTGCTACTGCCCTGTGTCTGACTCACTGTGCTAAGGAGAGGCAATGTGTGGCTGCCAGTGGGTGAACTTACAGACAGACGCACTTGCAAGCACTTACACACACACACACACACACACGCACACACACACACACGTCTCTCTCCCAGCAGTTAAGAAGTCGTCCAGTCGTCTGTGTGTGTTTACTAGCGAGTGTGTTTGTGTTTAACAATGAGTGTGCGATAGTGAGTGTGGGTGTGTGTTTATCAGTAAGTGTGTGTGTGTGTGTGTTGTTGGCACAGCAGTGTGACAAAGATGGAAGGGGTGGAATGACCCTGTGATGGACCAGTGTTCTCTTGCGTCAGTGCCCTTTGACCCGTGTTGCGTGTAGCGGCGGACATGCTCTCCCACAATGCATTAGTTAATGACCGCCGTACCGTCCGCCCAGTGAGAACCATCCGCCCGTCATCAGTGTACAGAGGTGTGTGTGTGTGTGTGTGAGAGAGAGAGAGAGGGGGGGGGGGGGGGGGAGAAGGGGAGAGAGAGAAGGAGAGGGAGAGTAGGTGAAGATGAGAGAGTAGGTGAAGATGAGAGAGAGAATCCAGGATATGTAGGTGTCTATGTATCCTGGAGCCATGCCGATTGGGACACCTACCTGGAACCATGCCGTATGGGACACCTACCTGGAACCATGCCGTATGGGACACCTAACTGGAGCCATGCCGTATGGGACACCTAACTGGAGCCATGCCGTATGGGACACCTACCTGGAGCCATGCCGTATGGGACACCTACCTGGAGCCATGCCGTATGGGACACCTAACTGGAGCCATGCCGTATGGGACACCTACCTGGAGCCATGCCGTATGGGACACCTACCTGGAGCCATGCCGTATGGGACACCTACCTGGAGCCATGCCGTATGGGACACCTAACTGGAGCCATGCCATATGGGACACCTACCTGGAGCCATGCCGTATGGGACACCTACCTGGAGCCATGCCGTATGGGACACCTAACTGGAGCCATGCCGTATGGGACACCTAACTGGAGCCATGCCGTATGGGACACCTACCTGGAGCCATGCCGTATGGGACACCTACCTGGAGCCATGCCGTATGGGACACCTAACTGGAGCCATGCCGTATGGGACACCTAACTGGAGCCATGCCGTATGGGACACCTACCTGGAGCCATGCCGTATGGGACACCTACCTGGAGCCATGCCGTATGGGACACCTACCTGGAACCATGCTGTATGGGACACCTAACTGGAGCCATGCCGTATGGGACACCTACCTGGAGCCATGCTGTATGGGACACCTACCTGGAGCCATGCCGTATGGGACACCTAACTAAATGTGTGCGTGTCTGGTCGTCTCTAAGTGTGTGTTTGAGTGAGTGCACTACGCGTCTTAATCAGTGGCGTAGATATCTGTATGGACCTGTTGGCAGCAGTGCACCGGATGAGAGAACAGAACACACCCGACAGTAAGAAGAGAAAATGTAATAAGAACCACAACAGAGGTGAAGAACAACAGAAGGATAAAAAAGAGAACAGCAGAGGAAACGGGTGTTTGCCTGTGGCCTGACAGCACTGAGCTGTTTTATTGTCTCAGCTCAACAAGGCAGCCAAGACACTGAGAACAGAGGGATGAGAGGGAGAGAGGAAAGCGAGAGGGGGAAGAGGATGAAGTGGACACTTGTCTGCAGTCCCACCCCTCCCTCTCTCTCTCTTTCCTCCAGCTCTCTCTATCTCTCCTTCTCTTCCTCACTCTCTTTTAAACCTCTCACCCCTTCTCTCTTTCTCTCTCTCCCTCTAAATACATAGACTCTCTCCTCTGCCTCAAGCCCAGAGTAGTCTCTTTCCATCCCTCTGTCCTCCTCTCTTTCTTTCTAGCGGTGATTTGAAGCCACGGCAGTGGGACATGGACCACAATGCTAATCAGCTTTCTCTATGGTGTACATCTCTCTCTCAATTCAATTTCAATTTAATTTGGATAATTAGCGGGTATCGGCCTAATTCTGCTCTCTCTCTCTCTCTCTCTCTCTCTCTCTCTCTCTCTCTCTCTCTCTCTCTCTCTCTCTCTCTCTCTCTCTCTCTCTCTCTCTCTCTCTCTCTCGGTGCATGCTGGGTGTTTTTGGAGTCTGAGTGTTTGGTGTGGAAAGCTCTATCCTAACTAACTTTCTTGATTCTTTTCTTTACATGTTATTTTCTATGGTGGAGGGTTAATGCAATATTTGTTTTTGGCGGTATCCAAAGTTTTTTTTTCAAAGTTAGGGTGGAAGAGGACAGAGTAACTTTCCTGGGGGTTGGAAGGTGTAGTGTGCGCAATGGCTTCTCAGCCTAGCGCGGAGGAGACGCTGTCTATACAGCATGGATTCAGGTGTGTTCCTGAGAACGGAGTTAAGGTGGAGGAGGTTCTGCTCGCGGTCGGTGAACAGGTAGGAGCTGAGTTTATACATTCTGCTTCTAGAATGAACAAAGCTGTGGTTGTGTTCATGAAAAGGGCTAATTTGGTCGGTAGGCTAATTGCTAGCGGAATATTTGTAAGGGATGTGTTGGTGTCAATTTCACCTCTCTCTACCCCTTCAACAAGAGTTGTAGTGGCAAATTTGCCTCCGTTTATCACGGATGGTCAAATTAGGAAAGAGCTGAGTCGTTTTGGTAAGTTTGCTAGCGGTTTCCGTGTACTGTCAGCAGGGTTTCAGGCAGATGCCGTTAAACACGTTGTTTCGTTCCGGAGGCAAGTGTTTATGTTTCTGAACAACAACGAGCAACAGCTAAATGTGCATTTTAAAGTGAGGCATGGGGAGGGGCTCTATGCAGGTTTTGCCAGCACAGATAGTCTACGGTGTTTTGAATGTGGGGATTTGGGGCACAAGAGCTTTGCGTGCCCACATAAAGGCCGTAGACAAGGTGAGGATACAAGCGCAAATGGGGGAAATCGAGGTCAAAATGCAGGGGGTAAGGAGATGCAGACAGCAGAGGCTGGGCCTAGTCAGTCTAGAGATGGTGGTGTAGATGAGGCTGGGCCTAGTCAGGCTAGAGATGGTAGGGTAGTGGAGGCTGGGTCTAGTCAGGCTAGAGATGGTGGAGAAGCAGAGGCTGGGTCTAGTCAGGCTAGAGATGGTGGGGTAGCTGAGGCTGGGCCTAGTTATGCTATGGAGGGTGGTGTAGAGGGTGCTGGGTCTAGGCAGGCTATGGATGGTGGTATAGCAGAGGCTGAGTCTAGTCAAGCTATGGATGGTGGGGTAGCTGAGGCTGGCCCAAGTCATGCTATGGAGGGTGGTGTAGATGATGCTGGGCCGAGTCATGCTATGGAGGGTGGTGCAGATGATGCTGGGCCGAGTCATGCTATGGAGGGTGGTGTAGATGATACTGGGTCTAGTCAGGTTATTCTAGTGGATGAGGAGAGTATAGTGGGGAAGTGTAAGAGATTAGGGGGGGAGGAGGAGGGTGTCAAGAGGAAAAGGAAAAAGGGTGTGGACAAAGGCACCATGGAAATGTTGCCTGTTGCTGTGGGTGAGGCCCTAACCAGAGAGAAAGAGCAGGTGGTCAGGGTGGGAGATAGAGAAGAGGAGGAAAATGAGTCTGAGGAAGAGGATGAGGAGTTATTTTTTTCAGACTCCTCTTCAATTGGCCCGGAGCTGACAGCCAGTCAACCAGAGGGGTCTAAGTACACGTTGAGAGAACTGACAAGGTTCCTGAATGAGACTAAGGGGAAAAAAGTTAATCTTGAGGCTTTTTTTCCTGATTCTAGAAAGTTTGTAAGATCAGTACAACATGCTATGAGAAATGAGGGGCATGGTGTCCTCTCACCCAAGAAACGGTTTAGGTTGAGGAAGTGGGTCACAACAGTGCGTAAAGGTTTACCTTCAGACACTGTTTAAATGTTTAATTTCTTACTGACACTGGGGCTTTTTGAGCTTTCCTATTGGTCTATTTCTCTGCTGGCTTTTCTCCCACTTCTTATGGAGACTCTTCGGGTAGGCTCGCTTAATATAAATGGTGCCAGAGATGCGGGAAAGAGGAGTGTGTTGGGTGAATATGTAAAACAAAAGAAAGTACAGGTGTTGTTTCTGCAGGAGACGCATAGTGATGTGGTGAATGAAGTTGATTGGGGGCTCTGGTGGAAAGGGGCAAGTGTGTTGAGCCATGGGACAAATCTTAGTGCAGGGGTGGCAGTCCTTTTTGCACCGGGTCTGGCTGTAAAAATTTGCTCCTCAAAGGAGGTGTGTAGGGGCAGGTTGCTTGTTGTTAAAGCAGAGATTAACAACATGGGTTTTGTCTTTATAAATGTGTATGCGCCTAACACAGGGAGAGAAAGAGGGGTTCTATTTGGGAGTCTTAGACAGGAACTCTCACAAGTAGCGCCTGAGGAGACGCTGGTGATCGGAGGTGACTGGAACTGTACAATGGATTTTACAAAAGACAGAAATGGGGAAGAGCCTCATTCAGTGTCAGTGGGAGTGTTAAGGGACATCTTTAATCAGTTTGACCTAGTGGATGTTTGGAGAACTAAACATCCAAACACAAGACAGTATACGTGGGTGAAGGTTTTTGGGGCTAGGGTGAGTGCAGCCCGACTTGATCGTTTTTACATGTCCAGGAATCAGAGCAATAGGCTGCTGGGTGCTACCATTCTCCCAGTGGGGTTTTCGGATCACCACATAACCATGGCTCGGCTGTCTATTTCACCAGGGCCCCGGCAGGCATCTTATTGGAAGTTCAATGTAAAGCTCTTACAAGATGCCACTTTTTGCTCAGGTTTCCAGACTTTTTGGGAAAGATGGGGGCAGCGAAGAGAGGAGTATGAGTCTCTGAGTCAATGGTGGGATGTGGGGAAAGTGCAAATTCGGCTTTTCTGTCAACAGTACACAGCTCTCTCATCCTCAGAGGCTAGGAGAGTATTGGGGGAACTAGAGCGGTGTATTAGTGAGATGGAGGTAGAGATGGTGGGGCAAGGCAATGTAGGCCTCCAGGCTAACTTAGCCGAATTACGTAGGGACCTGGGTAGTTTTTTCCAGGTTAAAGCAAAGGGAGCACTTGTAAGAGCTAGGTTCTCCATGCTCAAGGAGATGGATGCTCCCAGCTCCTTCTTCTTTGGTTTGGAAAGACAGAGCAGTGAAGCCAAGGGTATGCATTGTCTACGGCTGTCTGATGGGCGGGTGACCTCTGTGGTGGGGGAGATGCGGGAGCGGACTGTGGAGTTTTATACTGAATTGTATAGGGCAGAAATGTGTGATCCTATGTGTGCTCAGGTCTTGTTCGCAGGACTCCCTAAGCTCTCTCGGGCACAGAGGGATGAAATGGACATTCCTCTGTTGTCACATGAACTGGCAGAGGCCGTAACCCAGATGTCCCCCGGTCGTGCACCCGGGGTCGATGGACTTCCAGTGGAGTTTTACAAAAAATTCTGGGGAACTATTGGACAGGATTTCTTTTGCGTGTTGCGTGAATGCGTCGAGGTAGGAGAGTTGCCGATGAGCTGCCGTCGGGCGGCACTGACTCTCCTGCCCAAAAAAGGGGACTTGTGTGAACTTAAGAACTGGAGGCCTGTGGCATTACTCTGTGCGGACTATAAGATATTTGCCAAGGTCCTCTCTAACAGACTGAAGTCCCATCTGGACTCTATAATACACAAGGACCAGACATATTGTGTACCGGGACGCTCAATCACGGACAACTTGTTCTTGATTAGGGACATGTTGGACTTGTCGAGAGGTTCTAATGTGAACTTTGGACTGGTCTCTTTAGATCAAGAGAAGGCTTTTGATAGAGTGGATCATGAGTATCTGTTTAATGTGATGTCTGTGTTTGGGTTTGGGAAGAGCTTTGTGAACTGTGTGAAGCTGTTGTATGCTGGGGCGTCATGTATGGTTAAGGTGGGAGGGGCGCTCAGTAGGCCTGTCTGGGTGAGACGGGGCATTAGACAAGGATGCCCTCTATCTGGGCAGCTGTACACACTAGCCATTGAGCCTTTTTTAGGACTGCTACGCAGGAGACTGCGGGGAGTGTGCTGGACAGGCATGGGTGTGGTGACAGGAATAGCAGTCTCAGCATATGCAGATGATGTTTCTGTGATGGTCAGGGATGGGCAAGATATGCAGGAACTAGAGACCAGTCTGAAGGTGTACGAGGGAGCTTCATCAGCTAAGGTAAACTGGGGAAAGAGCAAAGCTCTGTTATGTGGGGCATGGGGGGATAGGGCTCCTCCTCTGCTTCCAGGGGGTTTGCAGTGGGGTTGTGAAGGGCTTAAAGTGTTGGGGGTGTACCTGGGCTCGGAGAGGTGGGTCAGCAAGAACTGGGAGGGGCTGTCACAGGCAGTGGTGTCAAGACTGGCCAGGTGGAGGTGGCTCCTGTCCCAAGTGTCATATAGAGGGAGGGTGCTGATAATCAACAACCTGGTGGCATCTTCCTTGTGGCATAAACTGGCTGTCCTCAACCCCCCCGCCGGTCTGCTTGCAGACCTGCAACGCAAGCTGGTGGACTTCTTTTGGTCGGGCCATCACTGGCTGAAGGCAGCAGTGTTGTACATGACCGTCCACGAAGGAGGACAGGGCCTGGTGGAACTGGAGAGCAGGATGGCTGCTTTCCGGCTAAAGGCGGTGCAGAGACTGCTGTACCATACTGATGTTGGCTGGAGGGAACCAGCATGCGCGCTGCTGAGGAGAGCTGGCGGATTAGGGTTGGACCGGCAGCTGTTCCTCATGAAGCTGGAGAGGCTGAGTACAGCAGGTCTCTCAGAGTTTTACTCTGCGGTGCTGAGGGCCTGGCAGCTGCTAAGGCCCACACGAGAAGGGGGTGTGGAGCCTGGGCAGTGGGTGTGGGAGGAGCCTATTTTCCACAACCCAGCCATCCCTTTGAGATCGGTTCAGTCGGCCACCCTGCAGAGGCAACTGATGGCAGGGGGTTTACAAAGGCTAGGTGACCTGAGACTGCTGGGAGAGGAGGGGTGGAAAACCCCTGAGGTCTTGGCGCAACAAACAGGAATAACGTCTCTTAGGCTGCTGGAGAGATTCCTGGAGGAGGTCCAGGAGGCACTGTCTGAGCCGGTAAGGGGGGTGTTTGAGAGGCCAAAGGGAGAGGGGCCACCAATGTTTCCGCCACTGCAGGTGACGGCAGAGACTGGAGACTGGCAAGGGGGTCTGGAGGACTTGTTAGATTTTAACACTCCGAGCCTGGGGGAGTTTGAGGGGGTGGGAGGTAAAGCCATCTACAACCTCTGCGTTAAGGTTAGGAACATTAGAAGCCTAACAGGAGTGAAGGCACATCAGTGGCAGGGGGTATGTGGGGCGGAGAGTATGGTGGGTTTTAGATGGAGGGCGCTCTACAAACCCCCAGTACCAAAGAGGTCAGGGGACCTCCAGTGGAGGGTTCTTCATGGAGCCCTGGCCACTAACAGCTGGTTGGCACGGGTTGATCCGGGAATTGGGCAGGGGTGTCCTTTCTGTCAAATGAAAGAAACTGTGATTCATGTGTTTTCTGTGTGCACCAGGTTAATGCCTTTAATGTCTCTGCTGGAATGTCTGTGTGACAGGTTGGGGGTGGTTTTTGCTGTTGGGATGTTTATAATGGGATACAGGTATTCGAGTAAGGAGAAAGAAAAATGTGTTTTGTTGAATTTTCTGTTTGCTCAGGCAAAATTAGCTATTTGGCTAACAAGGAGAAACAGGGTCAAAGTTGGGGGGATAACAGACCCTTTACTACTGTTTAATGGGATGGTCTCTGCGCGCCTTAGGGTTGAGTTTGAGTTCTATAAACTGATCAAATGTGTGGAGATGTTTGAGGAGATATGGTGTGTTGGGGGGGCTGTCTGTATTGCTGGGGAAGATGTTTTGGATATACGGTTGTAGGAGAGGGTATTGTTTTTGTGTATGGTGATGGTGGTTTGTATCATGTGGTAGATGGAAAGGTGAGTATGGTACATGTATGCAGTACAGGATATATTTTTGTTTTTTTATTTTAGGGGGGGGTGAGTTTTAAATGAAATGAGAATGTTTCAATAAAGAAAGACCAAAAGTCAAAAAGTCTCTCTCTCTCTCTCTCTCTCTCTCTCTCTCTCTCTCTCTCTCTCTCTCTCTCTCTCTCTCTCTCTCTCTCTCTCTCACTCTCTCACTCTCTCACTCTCTCACTCTCTCACTCTCTCTCTCTCACTCACTCCTATTCAATTAAATTCCAAGGGCTTTATTGGCATGGGAAACATATGTTTATATTTCCAAAGCAAATGGAACAGACAAACAAAAGGGAAATAATTAGTGAACATTACAGAGGACATTTCAAATGTTATATTATTGGCTATGTACAGTGCTGTTAAAATGTGCAAGTAGTTGAAATATGAAGGGGAAGATAATTAAACAGATAAATATAGATTGTATTTACAATGTTGTTTGTGCTCCACTAGTTGCCATTTTCTCATGGCAACGGGACACAAATCTTGCTGCTGTGAATACACACTGCGGTATTTCCCCTAACAAATATGGGAGTTTATCAATGTTTGATTTGTTTTCAAAATCTTTGTGGGTCTGTGTGATCTGTGGGAAATATGTGTCTCTAATGTGGCCATACACTTGTCAGGAGGTTAGGAAGTGCAGCTCCATTTCCACCTAATTATGTGAGCAGTGGGAACATAGCCTGTCTTATTTTGAGAGCCAGGTCTGCCTATGGTGGCCTTTTTTCAATAGCAAGGCTATGCTCAATGAGTCTGTACATATTCAAGGATTTTCTTAATTTGGGGTCAGTCACAGTGGTCAGGTATTCTGCGACTGTGTACTATGTTTAAGGCCGGAAGCATTCCAAATTTGATCTGTTTTCTGGTTGATTATTTCCAGTGTGTTAAATAGTTATCTTTTTGCTTTCTCATAATTTGTTTGGGTCCAATTGTGTTTCTGTCCTGGGGCTCTGTAGGTGAGGGCTGGAATGTGTATGCATCACTTCCTTTAGGTGGTTGTAGAATTTAATGGCTCTTTTCTGGATTTTGACAACGTAAAACACCAAATAATGCATTGCAGAGCAGAATTAGGCCGATACCCACTAATGATCAAAATCCAGAAAAGAGCCATTAAATTCTACAACCACCTAAAGGAAGTGATGCATACACAATCCAGCCCTCAGACAGTAATCACTAACCAGGACAGTAATGGACAAGGCATATTGATATTAGGGAGAGGCATGCGCAGCCAAGTGATCATATGGGTCCAGTGAGTGGTTGGGCTGGCTGGGGACACGGCGATTCAGTTAGCAGGCCGGTGCTAGCAAGCTAGCAGTTAGCAGGCCGGGGCTATCAAGCTAGCATAAGGGCCTTAGAGGGACGTCGCGATGAGGGAAAAGTCTGTTTTGCCTCCTCGTGCGGTGACGTCGATAGACCAGTCGTGGAATTAGTAGGGTTCCAAGTAGCAGAGGGGTCCAAGTCCAATTGGCAAAATTGGTATAATGGTCCAAGAAACTGGCCGATGGATCAGCTAACAGTCCAATATGCTCTAGATAGCTAGCAGGCCACGGTTAGCAGAATGGGCCTTCAGGGGACGTCGCGCCTGAGGGGCCTGTTGGGATCCTCGGGCAGATTATGTCGGTATTCCAGGCGTGAAGGATCGGCGGGGTTCCGTGCCCCGTACCGGCAGTAGATGGGGTCCGGATATTGTAGCCGAGGAGTGGGCTTCACGAGTAGCCCAGGAGCCCTAGCCGGGAGATAGGTCTAGCTTGGGCTAGCCCCAGGCTAGTTGTTGCTAGCTCTGGGATGAAAACGTTAGCCAGGAGTAGTCAACCTGGGTTGCGGTTAGCTAGCTGCCATGATCCAGAAGAAAGGGTTCAGAGTTTGCGGTAGGAATCCGGGGATATGGAGAGAAAAATAGGTCCGGTATGCTCTGGTTTGAAACGCGTTGTATAAACTGGTGAGAGCTTTCCGAGCTGACTGATAGCTGGTAGCTGGTAGCTAGTCAGCTAGCTAACTTCAGTTGAGTTCCGATGTAAGTAGAAATACTTTAGAAAAAAAACAGATCCACACCACATTGGGTGAGGCGGGTTGCAGCAGAGTATTTTGAAGTTGAGGTTTAGGAAAAAATGTAAAAGAATGCGAAGAAAAATATATAAAAAGATATATACATTGGACAAGACAAAGACAAAGACAAAGACAAAGACAAAGACAAAGACAAAGATGGCTACGCCATCTTGGATTGTCTGTCCTGCTGTGGTGTTAAGGCTGAGGTAGAGGTCTGAAGTGGGCTGTTCTTTTGGCTTCTCTGTGGGGGTGGCTAGCTCTCTCATGAGTGGTTGATTGTCGCACCTCAGCTTTCTCATCTCCTCGTTCGGTGCTGTTAGCTGTGCCATGTGTTCGTCTCTCTCCTCCTTCAGTGCTGTTAGCTGTGCCATGTGTTCGTCTCTCTCCGCCTTCAGTGCTGTTAGCTGTGCCATGTGTTCCTCTCTCTCCTCCTTCAGTGCTGTTAGCTGTGCCATGTGTTCCTCTCTCTCCTCCTTCAGTGCTGTTAGCTGTGCCATGTGTTCGTCTCTCTCCGCCTTCAGTGCTGTTAGCTGTGCCATGTGTTCGTCTCTCTCCTCCTTCAGTGCTGTTAGCTGTGCCATGTGTTCGTCTCTCTCCGCCTTCAGTGCTGTTAGCTGTGCCATGTGTTCCTCTCTCTCCTCCTTCAGTGCTGTTAGCTGTGCCATGTGTTCGTCTCTCTCCTCCTTCAGTGCTGTTAGCTGTGCCATGTGTTCGTCTCTCTCCGCCTTCAGTGCTGTTAGCTGTGCCATGTGTTCCTCTCTCTCCTCCTTCAGTGCTGTTAGCTGTGCCATGTGTTCCTCTCTCTCCTCCTTCAGTGCTGTTAGCTGTGCCATGTGTGCCTCTCTCTCCTCCTTCAGTTCTGTTAGCTGTGCCATGTGTTCGTCTCTCTCCTCCTTCAGTGCTGTTAGCTGTGCCATGTGTTCGTCTCTCTCCGCCTTCAGTGCTGTTAGCTGTGCCATGTGTTCCTCTCTCTCCTCCTTCAGTGCTGTTAGCTGTGCCATGTGTTCCTCTCTCTCCTCCTTCAGTGCTGTTAGCTGTGCCATGTGTTCCTCTCTCTCCGCCTTCAGTGCTGTTAGCTGTGCCATGTGTTCGTCTCTCTCCTCCTTCAGTGCTGTTAGCTGTGCCATGTGTTCGTCTCTCTCCTCCTTCAGTGCTGTTAGCTGTGCCATGTGTGCCTCTCTCTCCTCCTTCAGTTCTGTTAGCTGTGCCATGTGTTCCTCTCTCTCCTCCTTCAGTGCTGTTAGCTGTGCCATGTGTGCCTCTGTCTCCTCCTTCAGTGCTGTTAGCTGTGCCATGTGTTCGTCTCTCTCCTCCTTCAGTGATGTTAGCTGTGCCATGTGTTCGTCTCTCTCCTCCTTCAGTGCTGTTAGCTGTGCCATGTGTTCCTCTCTCTCCTCCTTCAGTGCTGTTAGCTGTGCCATGTGTGCCTCTCTCTCCTCCTTCAGTTCTGTTAGCTGTGCCATGTGTTCGTCTCTCTCCTCCTTCAGTGCTGTTAGCTGTGCCATGTGTTCGTCTCTCTCCTCCTTCAGTGCTGTTAGCTGTGCCATGTGTTCGTCTCTCTCCTCCTTCAGTGCTGTTAGCTGTGCCATGTGTTCCTCTCGCTCCTCCTTCGGTGCTGTTAGCTGTGCCATGTGTTCCTCTCTCTCCTCCTTCGGTGCTGTTAGCTGTGCCATGTGTTCCTCTCTCTCCTCCTTCGGTGCTGTTAGCTGTGCCATGTGTTCCTCTCTCTCCTCCTTCAGTGCTGTTAGCTGTGCCATGTGTTCGTCTCTCTCCTCCTTCAGTGATGTTAGCTGTGCCATGTGTTCGTCTCTCTCCTCCTTCAGTGCTGTTAGCTGTGCCATGTGTGCCTCTCTCTCCTCCTTCAGTGCTGTTAGCTGTGCCATGTGTTCGTCTCTCTCCTCCTTCAGTGCTGTTAGCTGTGCCATGTGTTCGTCTCTCTCCGCCTTCAGTGCTGTTAGCTGTGCCATGTGTTCGTCTCTCTCCTCCTTCAGTGCTGTTAGCTGTGCCATGTGTTCGTCTCTCTCCTCCTGCAGTGCTGTTAGCTGTGTCATGTGTTCATCTCTCTCCTCCTGCAGTGATGTTAGCTGTGCCATGTGTTCTTCTCCCTCCTCCTTCACTGCTGTTAGCTGTGCCATGTGTTCCTCTCTCTCCTCCTTCAGTGCTGTTAGCTGTGCCATGTGTTCCTCTCTCTCCTTCAGTGCTGTTAGATGGGCTGTGTGTTCCTCTGTTAGCTGTGCCATAAGTTCTCTCACCTCGGACTAGAGTGCAGCCAGCTCTCTCAGACAGCCATCAATCTCCACCTTCAGCCCTCTGAGTACTGTAGTGTGGGGTGGTGTCGTGCTGGTCTGTTTTGTGTGTCTGGGGTGTGTGGACTAGCTCTCTGAGCTCCACCATGTCTCTCTCCAGCTAGGTGAATTTATCTCTCTCAATGATGGAGCAGCAGTGCAGTTGTGGGACCGGGGTGGGTTCTCACTCTCTCTCTTTTCTCCTTCCCTCGCTCTCTCCTTTTCTGTGTCCTTCTCCTTCCCTCTCTCTCTCGCTCTCTTTCTCTTCTTCCCTCTCTCTCTCCCTCTCTCTTTATCCTTCCCTCTCTCTCTTTCTCTCTCCTTCCCTCTCTCTCTCCCTCTCTCTCGCTCTCTCTTTTTCTTCTTCTTCCCTCTATCTCTCCCTCTCTCTTTATCCTTCCCTCTCTCTCTTTCTGCTTCCCTCTCTCTATCTCTCTCTCTCGCTCTCTCACTTTCCGTACTGTGTAATCATATCCTTTACACCATAGTCTCCCAATCTAATCTCATGCATCAATACTCTTTAATTCATCTGATTTGCTGGGACTCTCTCTCTCTCTCTCGGATTCTTTCCTCAATTAATTCACGCCCCAACGCTACACACTCAAGCACAGTCAGTGCACACACACAAACACATGCTCGCACATACACAGTCAGTGCATGCACACGCTCGCACACACACACATGCACAGTCAGTGCATGCACACACACAAACACATGCTCGCACACACACACACATGCACCGTCAGTGCATGCACACACACACACACACACACACCAATCATTCCCTCATCTTGTCGACAGCCCTGCAATCAGCTCAAACAACAAGGGGTGAAAAATTGAAATGTTAGTCTTAATTATTTCCTCCATTCATTTGTACAACGGCTGTTCCCACCTTCAGCATAATCATCTCAAACTGCACTTATCAACAGTGGCAGCGGCACCCTGACAAAAACAACTACAGACAGACAGACAGAATGTTCATCCAGGGCCAAATCAAATGTTATTGTTCGCATGATGATTGCATATTGTTCAGTTGCTGCTTTGGCAATGGTGGTTGTATGGTTTTGGATCCTGGCCGCTGAACCAAACTACTGTTATCCTATTCCAGTGTAGTCTGTAGTGAGTATACCACAAAGGGAGACAGGGGGAGCAGTGGTGTGGTCTCTCTCTCATCCCCAACCAGCAAGGCTAACCCCATGGTTTACGGTTGCAGTAGGTGCTTCCTTTCATCCCTTTTATTCTCTCCCTCTCCCTCCCTCTCATTCTCTCTCTGTGTTAGTGGCTCACTCATTATTGTCATGTCTTTAGTTTCTCTGCAGCAAAACCTGGGGTTGCCAGGTTGGATACTGTATCACACAACTATCCACTCACACAGGCTTGTGTCATCTCTTAAAGTCTATTTAGTAGGACTCTTTCCCGGAGAAAAGCATCTGGCAACCCCCATGGTTCTGATGCTCTAATGCTTCAGCCTTTTTAGACTGACAGCTGGTGGCCAGTTACTGTTAAATGGGGAGTTTTTCAAGCATCTGGCAACCCCCTCGAGCAGAGCAGAGCATGGAGGGTTGCCAGATCTATTGCATCCCCCAGAACATGTACTGTATAGCAATAATGATCATCATCACTCTAATCATTACCATCATGCAATAAGAGGGGAAACAATAGTAATTGCTTCCACCCTCCGGTCCCTAGAGTTGTGTGTGTACATAAAAATTGGGTTTTAGAGGAGAGGAGAGGGGGGTGTAGGGAGGGGGGGGGGATTTTCAATAAGGTGATCGACTTCTCTGTTCTCCCCTTCTATATTATTATTCTCTTTCCCTCATCTCTCTCTCTCTATTCACCCTCTCTCTCTTTCTGTGTCTAATTGGAGAAATGGTGAACTCCGTAATCCTTCCAATGTAGTATTTTAATTGTGTGCGGGTGGGATGCAGTGTTTTAGTAATTACTGTTGAAGTCAAAGCCCTTTAGCAGTTAGATAAGGAGAGAGGAGTTGGACTATTTTAACAGAGTAAAAGCTTTTGTTTGAGAGAAAGAGAGGAACAGGGGGAGAGGATAGGAAAAGAAAGGAACAGGTACGAATTTAAAAAAAACTAAAATGGCATCCATTATCATGAAATCCAACAATAAACACAGCCCATATGTTGCTGAGGCTCCTCCTACCACAATAAAATCCACATACTACAACAACAGAGTTTAACAGGAGGGTCACTATCACTCTCAGAGGGTGTCCTATTCACCAGCCATGCGGCTCACTGTACTGTAAGTCCCCATACATGCTTCACTCACGACTCACTCTGAAAACCACTGCATGCGACAAAAGCATGCAAGCAAGGAAGCACGATTGCACACACACTCACCAACACACAAAACACACAGCCCGACTTTGCACACTACAACTCTCTCCCTCTCTCTGTCTCTCTCGCAGACACACACTCTCTCTCTCACACACACACACACCTAAAAAAACGAGATAGGTGTTTCAGAAGTCGTGGGCCCCGTAACCCTCCATTACTCCATCCTATCCTTTACACTCCCCTCATATACCGTAAAACACAGCCAGGCATAGGGAGTGTATAGGAGATGTTGTACCCACTGTGACAATTCAAACCTACCCTAACCAGAAATCGTGGATAGATGGCGGCATTTGTGCAAAACTGAAAGCGTGAACCATCGCATTTAACCATGTAAAGTTGACTGGGAATATGGCAGAATACAAACAGTGTAGTTATTCCCTCTCCAAGGCAATCAAATAAGCGAAATGTCCGTATAGACAAAGTGGAGTCACAATTCAACGGCTCAGACACGAGACGTCTGTGGCAGGGTTTACAGACAATCACGGACTACAAAAAGAAAACCCGACACGTCACGGACACTGAAGTCTTGCTTCCAGAAAAAATAAACACCTTCTTTGCCTGCTTTGAGGATAATACAGTGCACTGACGCGGCCGGCTACAAAGGACTGTGGGCTCTCCTTCTCCGTGGCCGACGTGAGTAAGATATTTAAACGTGTTAACCATCGCAAGGCTGCTGGCCAAGACGGCATCCCTAGCCGCATCCTCAGAGCATGCGCAGACCAGCTGGCTGGTGTGTTTACGGACATAATCAATCTCTCCCTATCCCAGTCTGCTGTCACCACATGCTTCAAGATGGCCACCATTGTTCCTGTACCCAAGAAGACAAAGGTAACTAAACTAAATGACTATCACCCTGTAGCACTCACTTCCGTCATTATGAAGTGCTTTGAGAGACTAGTCAAGGATCATATCACCTCCACCTTACCTGTCACCCTAGACCCACTTCAATTTGCTTACCGCCCCAATAGGTCCACAGACGACGCAATCGCCATCACACTGCCCTATCCCACCTGGACAAGAGGAATACCTACGTAAGATTGCTGTTCATTGACTACAGCTCAGCATTCAACACCATAGTACCCTCCAAGCTCATTCAGCTTGAGCCCCAGGGTCTCAACCCCGCCCTGTGCAATTGAGTCCTTGACTT